>NC_091742.1:50006386-50366386 GCF_043380555.1 Nothobranchius furzeri | reverse complement strand
CACTTCAAAAGTTAACAAACAACAAAAGGTCACTTGTAAATTATTTAATCTAAAAGGAGTCGGCAGCCTGGCCAGAGCTGACGACTAAAAGCGATGATCAATAAGCAGTTTATTCTTTCAAAATGACCCGAAGGACGAATTGGGAGCGAAAGAGGAAAACACGAAGCTACTTTTTAAGCAATAGCGCGGTTTTATTGCTTATTCTGGACTATAGAGGAAACGGGAGAAGAAAAGGAGAGAGAAAAAAATGAGTTTTCTGATCACCAAAGCAGCAAGGCGTCCCCGCTGTTATGATTTGACGGTTCTCCGTTTTCTCCGCAGTTTTCAGCGTCATCCGTCGGTTTAATGCTTTCTCCGTTGTTTGGCTCCACGAGTGTTTCTCCACGGAGCGTCTCTGAGAGCTGAATGGAGCTCCGCTCGTTCCCAGTCAGGTCCCGATGGAGTTGAGTGTAGTTTCCAGCGGTTGCGTGGGCTCAACTTGGCACTTAGAGCTTCCGCGTGCTCAAGTTGAGGGAGCGTTCGACAAGCGTGTCCTTACCGCCAGGTATCCTGGGCAAAAGAACAAGGTTTCTTTGTCTCTGCTGAAGATTTATGGTCTTAGTTCGCGGGAAAAGCTCCACGGCTTCCCGCACATGCGCAGAACGTGTTTCTGGTACTAGGCGGTGACATCATCCCAATGCTTCCGTGTGCAAATTATCATGGGAAATGAAGTTTCTTGGCGATGATGTGGTTATTTGCTTTTCAGAGCAATTTAAGCACAGTCATTTTGGAGAAAATCACTGCATAGTAATTTCCTCATGAGGTCAGACCCTCAACATTCCCCCTTTTGGTTTCGGGGATCGCGCCCAAAGCTCGATCGTCGGAAGCACAGATGGGTTTGTTCCTCATGAACGTAGGTCGACTTGATTGTCGGAAGCACAGGTGGGTCTGTCCCTTAGGACGTTGGTCTCCTTGGACGCCTTTGTCTTTGGTCTTTGTCTTGGATCCTGGCGCCTTTGGTCTTTGTCTTTGTCAGGCACAAAGAGGATAGGAAACGGGATAGTCCCCAACGCGCATAACGAGAAGAAGCCACTCACGCAGGTGGTACGCAATGATGATGTCGTCCATGCGAGAGGTAGTAGTGTAGAAGGAGGAAGGTCGGTGGGCGGTTAACTCCACGAGTGGACACAAAGGCATCTCACCGCCGGCCATACAGTTCAGTTTATGGAGCACGCGGTGATGTACGAGGTCCATAGTTCGCAAACGCGCATTGACCTATGTGGTCCCAAGATTCCCCCCTTTTTGGTCCAAAGGGTGGATCAGGACAGTCTTTGGGCTAAAACAAGGACCATAAAACTAAGAGGTACTACAATGTGCTGGTGTGTCAGACAGAGTCATTGACAGACTGAGCTGGGCCGGCACATAACCACTAGTCAATATGTGACCAAGTAAGAAACAAAAATACAGAAAACCCAAAAAAAAAAAAACATGTAACATATAACATCCAAGAAAATTCATAGCAACCTTGAGGTCTCATAAAATACATTCTTAGGTCATACATTCAGTGTGTAGCTTATAAAGAATGTGACATAATGCAACACTCAGATAAAAATGTGAGGTAGACTAAAGTGAGAACTACTCTTAGGGTTACAAAATAATAAAGAAAATGTTGCTCACCCCCTTTAAACAGGTGTGGTACATTCACGCTTGGATTCTCCCCGAACGCGGTCACGAGGCACACCGTAGGTGAGCAAGTGCATCTTATCTTGGAGTTTCTTAACACGCCTGTAGGCGGAATAAGCTATCACGGCCGTGATGAGCCATCCCATCCCCAGGGCGACCAATGTGCAGATTAAGGTGGTATAATCTGTGTCAATGTAGCGTCTTGGGTATCTATTCATGGGCGTCAAAGTAAGTTCACGCGGGGTTTGTGTGAACTTAACAAGTTTGGTTCCTTCAATCAGTAATTGTTGGTCAATTTCTAAATCGATGGTAAAGTTATAACCCTGGAAAGCGTCCATGATCTCAATCTCCGAATCATGCTGTTCGAGGTTGAGGTGATGGAGTGTCAGGTTTCTAGTTCAAAGTGGAAATGCCTACCGTCCTTTCAAATACCAATGTTAAGCATCGACTTAAACCTATAGATTTGAGGTGTCACAATTATGGGAACATGTAACAGGAAACCGAGTTCTAATTTTTCTGCATCAACGTGAATGGGAATTGCACTACCTAGGCTGTACGCTAGGTGGATTTGTGAAAGGTGCACAGTAGAGGGGTAGCAGCTGTCAAGCTAACTTTGAGCAGGTCCAGTGGTACCAAGTACGGGGAAATACGACTTTCAACCAAGCTGTCCAGCGTGGAACTTACTTCCCTGAGCAGGTCCTGCATCAAATCTCTCACCACTCATGTGTACACAATATCCTGATGTATGGTTTCAGACAAAGTCTTGATTGCACGTAGAGATTCATTAATCAGAGCAGAATGTAGGTTGACAGTTACAAGAGTACCCTGTAAGGTTTTAGTAAGTACTTCCTGTTAGCGTTCTAGGAGGAGTTTCTCTTGGTTAGTGAAAATGACGGCGGGGGGGGCTTGGTTCTTTGTCGGTTAGTACATGTTAGTGGGTTAAACGTGCACTTCCCCCCCTTTTCCATTTCCATGCATAGAACTATGTAGCGACTACGTCTACCTCCTGCGGGGAGTCTGGTCTCTGTACCCGCGGGGATGGTTTGACGTAGGGTTTGATTTGGTTTGCATGCACCCATTTGTAGACAGGCTCCTGTCTCGCTTTGGTGATGCGTAACCTGTATGCAACTGGAGAGAGTTTTGCCACGATCTCAAATGGTCCTGACCAGCAGGGCAGGAACTTCTTAGCTTTGCGTGCCGGTTGGGCGAACCGAAAGTAGAATACTTTGTCACCCACCTCGTATTCGCGGCTGGTTGTCTTTTGGTCGTAGTAGGCTTTAGCGCCTTCTACGTTGGTCTCCAGTTTCTTCTGAGCGTGCGCGAACGTAGCTCTGAGGTGTGTTTTGAAGTCTGCCACATACTGATGAGCGGTATAGGCAGTGGCAACACTGACATCCTCTGGGTGATACATGAGGTGCAGTGGTAGAGTCATCAGTCTGCCGGTCATCATCTCAAAGGGCGTAACCCCCGTGGATCGCTGTGGAGTGGACCGTATGGCCATCAGGACCAGAGGGAGCTTGACGTCCCAGTCCTTCCCAGTGGAGCAGACGCACTTTTTGAGCATAGAGACGACCGTGCGGTTCATCCGTTCGACCTGTCCGGATGACTGTGGGTGATAGGGGAGGTGGAATCTCACTTCCACTCCCAAAAGTTCAAACAGGGACGTCATTACACTGGATGTGAAATGAGTTCCTCGGTCAGAGTCAATGCAGAGTGGAAGTCCCCATCGACTGAAAACGTGGTTAATCAGCAGTACAGCGGTTGTGACGGCTGTATCGTTTGGCGCTGGAAGGCATTCCACCCACTTTGTGAAACTGCAAGTTACAGTTAGCATATATTTGTTTCCTCTTGCCGATTTGGGAACCGGTCCAACCCAGTCGATCTGCAGGTGGGACCAAGGGAAGGTTATTCCCCTGCGTTGCAGTGGTGCTCTAGCAAGCGGCTGGGAGGGTTGAAACTGGGCACAGATGAGGCAGCCTTGGACATAGCTGTGTACATCCTTGGACATCGATGGCCAATATGCTACTTCTGTCAGTGACGCGAGGGTAGCTTTTGTTCCGCGGTGACCTCCAACCGGAGTGTCGTGGGCGTAGGCAAGCATCACTCCTCTGTGGTCGAGTGGAACAACCCAGCGCGGCGGGCTGTGATCGTCACGTATGTAAACTAACAAATCGTTTTGTAGTTTCAGATGCGCGAGTTGACGATGCAGGGTTACCAAATCTCGGCTTGCGCCAGTAGGTGGTGACGGTAGTTTAGACATCGGGCCCTTTTGGAGAAGCTCGCGGATGAGCTTCAGGTCAGGATCTTGTTCCTGCATGGTGACTAGGTCCACATCCTGTGGTTGTCTGCCTAGAAACACTGGTACCTCAACGGTCCGAGGTTCGTCTGCCTGTTTATCATGGCGACGAGTAATCGCACAGACCTCGTGAACGGCCTTGGGAGGAAGCCACTCGTCTTTGAATTCCCAGCAGGTTCCCTGGTCAGCACCGAGCTTAGCAAGGCGGTCAGCTTCGTCATTACCATCTTTCTCCGGACCTATGGTCCTGGAGTGACCTTTGACCTTTTTCCAGTAGACCATTATGCCTTTCTCAGTGGTGAGCAGATCACACGCTAGGAATAACTCCGAGTGTTTCACGTCTCTGTTCCTGGCGTTTTTCATGTGATTCTCCTTCCACATGGGGAAGTGAGAGATGAAGCTGTGTCTAGCGTAGTTTGAATCAGAGCAAAGGACGATTTGAGTGATGTCCAAGGCTGCCGCCTGCTGGAGGGTTATCAACACTGCAGCAATTTCGGCGTACTGACTAGACTTTTGGCCCAACCGGTAGTGATTTGGTTGCTTAGTGTCACAGTCCACCCAAACGACTCCAACCCCGGCACGGAGCTGGCCTTCGTGAAGGTAGGCGCATCCGTCAGTGTAAACTTTCGGAAGCCCTTGGCAAACGTTCTCATCAAAGTAGCGATGATTGGATGCGGTTGGGTAGACTGCGGCAGGTGTGTCCAGGGGGCCCATGACGGAGTCAGAGTCACAGTGCTGGCAGCCTGCTAGCCCTTGTCCTAGCGCTAGCTTGGTGTTCTGACCATACTTGACCTCAATGTTATATCCTTGGAACACCATCATCCACGTCGCAATGCGGCTGTTTGACACTCTTCCTTCGCGCAGACGCTGGCTGTTTAGGAAGGTAACAGGCTGATGACACGTTTCAATGATCACTTTCTGTCCACCGATGTAACTACGAAAGTGTTCGACGGCCCAGACTGTAGAGAGGAGAGCTCTCTCGCAGTCTGAGAACTGGAGTTCCACCTTGCTCAGAGGCTTGCTGGCGTATGCCACAACTCTCATGTCCTGATCGTGTTTCTGCTTCAAAGCAGCGCTCAGGCAGTGAGAGGAGAAAGTAGCCTCTATGTAGAACTCTTTATCCTTGTCTGGGTAAGCCAGACAGGGTGCGGACGCCAACTTCTGTTTTAGGAACTGGAAGGAGAGTTCTTGGGGTCTGTCCCACACGAAAGGTGTGTCGTTCCGAAGCAGCTCAGTGAGGGGCCTCACTGTTTCAGCGTACTCCTCAATGAACTGCCTGGAGTAGTTGCAGACTCCGAGGAAGCTCCTGAGTTCAGTCAGATTAGCTGGGGCTTTGATGTCCTGAATGGCTCTAATGCGTCCCGCTTGGGGCTCGACTCCATTAGGGCCAACCAGCAGTCCAACATACTCCACTTTGGTTCGACACCACTGTCCCTTGAGAATCGCCAATTTAGCTCTGGCGTCAGCGAGCTGTTGCAGCACATGACGGAGCTCAACCAGGTGCTCCTCGAAGGTTCGACTCCTCATCAAGATGTCATCGACATATATGAGGTTCCCTCTGGAAGCAGCATCTGACATGGCTTTGTGGAGGAAGATGTTGAACTCGGCAGGTGAGTTAGAGTAGCCAAAGGGGCAGCGGTTCCAAGTATATTGGCGATTTCCAAAGGAGAAAGCCAGTTTATACTGGTCCGCCGGCTCAACCTTCATGGTCCAGAAGCCGTTGGCTACGTCAACCGTAGAGAAGAAACGAGCATCTCTGACTCTGGCTAGCTCCTGATCTAAATGGATCATAGGCCACCTGGAGAGAGGTACTTGTTTGTTCAGTGCACGATAGTCTATGGTGAGACGCCATTTCCCAGTCGGTTTCAGAACCGGCCAGATGGGAGAGTTGTAAGTGGAGTTACACTCTCTGATGATGTTTTTCTCCTTCAGCTGATCGAGGATCTCTTGGATCGACTCATAAGCAGCGAGGGGAATCTTGTACTGACGTACAAAAGTAGGAGGGGCATTCGGGTTCGTTGGAATGCGAACCGTATGCAGGTTTGTGAGTCCACAGTCCAGGGAGTCCCTGGATAAGACGGACTGAAACTCATAGAACAGGCTTCTAAGCTCTGCTCTCTGCTCCTCTGACTCCAGCGCATCCGCTTTGTCAAGCTGCTGGCTGACTTCGGCCTCGAAGCCGTCATAAGGTTCAGAGGAGGAGGGTCTCTGATGTTCCGGGCTTTCAACCGGTGACTCAGAGGGTTGAGTATTTATTGCGAAAACCGTTAGACACTGACCGCAGTCAGTATCTAAGGTTGCACTGCAAATAGGTTCCTCAGGAAGGGCTTCATGCCGCTTGATGGTAATCATTTGTGAAGGGAAAGTACTGAATGTGTCTACACCAACCTGTCTGTCGTTCAAGAACAACGGAAGTTGTCCGATCACGGGGACTGAAAGTTCGAAGTCATGGAATGAGCTATCTATCAGCATGCCCAAGGGCTTTCCTGCCGGCAGGTGGATAGGACTCTGGGTCGGATTTTCGACCAACAAGTACGCAGAACGATTGTTCAGCTCCAAGAGTGGCGTGCCACAGACGGCTAAGTTGAGCTCCAAGAAGTGTGGTGATGGCTGGAAGAAGGCCTGTGTGCCTGGCAGCTTCTGATGCTTCATCAGAGTCAGACGAACAGGCACTCCTTTGACCTGTGGGGGCAGAACCGTGCTGGCCTCAACCACTGCACGGCAGGCCTGTGGAATGGTCTGACCGGACAGCAAGTGTTCAGGGCCTTCTGAGCGAGGCTCAGAGGATGGTGTGGCTCGGGCCCAAAGGACTTGATTGCAAGTGTCCAGCTGGGCACCGAGTCGAACCAGCAGATCTGCTCCGATGAGTGCAGGTGGATCAAGCTGTGGTATGATGCTGAATGTATGTGTGAGCTGTCTTGCTCCAAGTTGGATAGTCAGAGAGCAGACCTCTGGCGCTTTCAGGAGCCTCTGCGGCCAAGTAGGTGACAAGAGCCGATGGCTACGTGTCACGCTGACCAGAAGGGGGTCCTTCTGACGCAGGTGTTCAAACGTCTGCTGGCTGATGGCTGACTTTTCAGACCAAAGAGCAAGGCGAGCATCTGAGATGTGGGTGCAGTTGATGGTAAGACCACCAACTATGTGTGGTGCATATGGCTGCAGGCTGACGTTCTTCAGCGAGCAGAGAAAAGATGAATGTGCGCGGAGCGGAGTTCCGGGAGCGGTTTCGTGCCTTTGCAGGCGGTCATCGTCTGTGGGAGCCGTAGGGAGGGGCATGACCTTGGAACAAGGGTTTTGCGGCTCACTTATGCTGACTTCAAGAATGGAGGATGGTCGGCTGCTATCTGGGTTCCAGGGCTTAGGTGTGTCCACCTGGGCCCACAGTTGACCCTTCTGGCAGTCGATGAGGGGAGCTAGAAGTTCAAGCAGGTCCTGACCAATGAGAAGTGGTTCAGTGTCTAGCTGGCAGACATAAAACGGGTGAACCAGAGTCATGTCTTGGAAGGTGATGTCCAGCCACGCCCGGTGAGTGATACACTCCCGGGTCTGGGTGTAGCTGGTGATTTTCAGGTCACAGGGTTCTACCTGGACTGGTTTCCCGAGCGACCGCATGGTGTCAGACACGCGATGGAACAGTGTGGAGCACATCAGGGTGATTTCTGAGCCGGTATCCAGCAGAGCATCAACCTGTATGCACCCACCTACCTTGGTGCTACAGTACAAACGGCGAGCATGATCATGGTTTGTTAAGTCACCAAGGAACTTCAGAAATTTAGTATCAGGTTTCTCTGGGGGGTAGATTTCAGGAGACTCCTGTGATCTACCAGTAGTGTTCCCCCAGCTGATCAGGTAGGTCCTGGCCACGCTGGGAGGTTGAGCCACGCCTAGTCATGCGGACGTTGGCTCTGGGTCTGGCTTCTTAGAAGCAGACTTTGGTGCAGGGGTCTCATCTGCATATCTCAGCTGTTCCTTCTGTTTAGCTAGGAACTGCTGAAACATCTCCTGGAGGTCGGCTTTGGTCAAGTACTCACCTGCAGACTTGCGTTCGGGACTTACCTGTTGGCGGCGCTCCTTAAACCTTCCACTGTTCCGACCTGCCTGCCGTTGGTTTTGGTTGGGCCACTTCCTGTCTGATTGTCCAGACCTAGGCGGCCAATCAGCACCCCCCTTCCCCTGTTGAGGAGATTGGGACTGCTTTTGCGGTTTAGCAGGTCTAGGTTTAGCAGATTTTGGCTTAGTGGGTGGAGCTTCTGTGCCTTCGAGCTCCAAACGCGGCTCGGCGTCGGGAGCTAGGTGCATGACGCGGTGATGTGCGTCAGGCTTTTGGGGCTTTCCGCCGGCTTCCCAAGCCTGTTGAGCGTATCTCCTAATCTCCTGAGTTGTCAGTTTTTTCATCCGACAATACATTGAGACTTCGGAGCGAACACACTCGTGGAGGTTGTGAATGAACAGGGATCTGAAGGCAGGGTCTTCCTCGAGCCCAGGGCCGTTTCGACCTTGGAAATAAGCACTTTTGAGTCGGCGATAATACTCTCTGGGGGGTTCGTTTCTCCCGTGTTTGATGGAGAAGGCCCCCATTGTAGCTGACGCAGAGTCTGCATACGTGGCGTATTCATCCCTCAACGCTCGGCAGAGCGAGGAGTACCGATCACGAATGTCAGGTGGTAGAGTTTCCATGAAACCGTGCACCGTTCTAGATGTGGTTTTCCAAATTAGCTTGAGCTTTTCCCTTGAAGAGGGTGCTGGAAGATCAAGCAGACAACGTTCTATCTCCCTGAGATAATCGTCGACGTTGGATTCATTGGTGTTAGGATCAAAGCGTTCTATGTCTTTAGCTAGCGATTCAATTTGACGTACACGGAGCCCTGACTCACGGTACGGCGCGTCATCCTCTGACTCTGACCCACGGTCTGTCTCAGAAGGCGCTGGATATCGCTGGTGTGCTCTGGGCTCCCAATGTTGACTCCTGGGGCCCAAATCGGGGTTCGGCATGTTGTGGCGGGCTGCTGGCACGTCACGTGGGTGTCTTGGGAGGTCCTCCTCCCGGGGCACGTCTGCGTAGTGCAGCCTGCGTCTTTCAACTGGGGCTTCTGCGTAATACGCTCTGTCCGGGTACGGACTGGCGTATGATGCTTGGTCATGCAGCTGGTTATCGGCATGCCGAATACCGGAGTAGCTAGGATGGGTGGATGGTTGAGGTGCAGCTTGGGCTTGTGCATAACCCCAATCGGCACCTTGCACCCTTTGTGGACTGGGGGAGCGGTCTAAATAGAGGTGCCGCTCAGCTGGTCGACTTCTCACTGATTGAGAAGGCCGTGAAGATGAGGGTGGTGGTCCAACCTGGGGTTCGAGGGCGAACTGCCCTCGGCCCCTAGGTGGTCCTGAATGCCCTAGAGTGTGTGTAGGGAACGGGGCCGAAGGTTGGGACAGATGAGCTTCATCTCTCCCCTGCGGCGTGCGTCCGTCCAGAGAGTCATGGTGTTTCCCCCCTTCCCACTGTCTGTTGTCATCAGCAGAGGGGGGCGGGGTCTCCTCCCCATCTTCCCCAGGATCGGTGCTGGTGTTGTCTTCCTCCTCATCCTTCAGACTTCCATTTCGCTGTTTTTCAGCTAGCATACTCTGGAGGTTCATGATCTCTCGATCATGTTGGAGTTCTCTCTGATAGAGGATCAAGGCTAACTTAGCTAAGTGAACCTGGATTGGTTTTGTACCATCCGGGTTTCCTATTTGATCAATTACAGCTTCTAGCTCGACGCTACGCTGTTCTTCAGTGAAATCCCTAGAAGGGTAGTCGGGTTCTCGAGCAACCGCGACCAGTTTGGACAATATTTGTCCAGAAAGTAGGCCAGGTTCATAGTCGTGGGCCGCAGCGCCACCTGGTTGCTGGGAGTTGGTCAGTTCACTACTCTGTCCCTCCATTTAACAACCGAACCAAAAATAGCCCAGTAGAGCTTCTGCAGATAGCTCAAACTGCACCTTTTGGCAGCAAACTGCTAGCTTTGTAGCAGAAAAACACTAAATTAACCTTTGTGCGCACAGGTTTTAGCGTTTTAAGATTGCACGGAATGCCGTGACTGATGCTTAAAATACTATTCCTTTCAGTATTTTAGCAAAAGCTGGTGCGTTGCCGTAGCAACGTCTTACAACACTTGCAGTGTTAAATATGCTAGTTATTCCTTCAGAATATTAGCAAACAGGGTGTTATCAGTCTTTGAGTGAAGGTTTCAGTTAGTTATAATAGCCACTGTGAGTTAAAGTCGCTAAATTAGCAGTTAATTTTAGCCTAAAAGGGTTAGTCAGAATTACTTACACGCTGCACCTTTAATGAGGAACTGAATTTTAACCTAAAAGGTTAGCCAGAATTAATTACACGTTGCACCTTTAAGGAAAAACTGAATTTTAACCTAAAAGGTTAGCCAGAATTAATTACACGTTGCACCTTTAAGGAAAAGCTGAATTTTAACCTAAAAGGTTAGCCAGAATTAATTACACGTTGCACCTTTAAAGAAGCACTGAGTTACTGGTGAGAGTTCGATGCAGCTTCCTGCTCAGCGAAATCAGCACCACTCTGTTGCTGGTTCAAGGCTGAACAACTGATTATTTTTAATTCAAGCTCTTTGGATTTATTTGTTTGTTTGTGCCGGATAGAAATCTCTGTGTATCCAAGCCTCACACGGGGCACCAATAAATGTTGGGGTTATTAGGAGCGAACAATTAGTAAGCTTCAACTTACTTTTGGATTCTTCAATAAATTCTGTAAATATGGGAATATTTACTGATTTATTAATTAATTAAGATATTCTTAGATATACGGGGCACCATTCCCCTTTTACCGGGGAAAAATTGAATCCAAAACTCTTATCAGTCTTTCTTGAAGTTCGTAGAATCCTTGGAGCAGAGACTTCTCTTCGACACAACAAAGCTACTGGAGACGAAAATCTGAATTTTATAACGTTTAATTAACAATTTGTCAAATGAATAAACAGTGGCATAAATGAATAATAACCATGTGATATAATAAAAGGATGTATATTCAAAATAATGTTCAAGGTGTTTGTGTGGTGTGTGTGAGTGAGTGTGTGTGTGTGTGTGTGTGTGAGAGATGAATGGGTCTTTGTTTCCCCAGAGTAGGTGGGGGAAAGTGAGCTGTGAGTGTGTGTGGGGCTCTGCCCCTCCCCTCGCATTCAACAGGAGACCTGGATGTGTAAAGTTTCCTACTTTCCCGAACACTTAGTGGCTTAGAATCACAGTAAAACTTAACTCAAACACTTCAAAAGTTAACAAACAACAAAAGGTCACTTGTAAATTATTTAATCTAAAAGGAGTCGGCAGCCTGGCCAGAGCTGACGACTAAAAGCGATGATCAATAAGCAGTTTATTCTTTCAAAATGACCCGAAGGACGAATTGGGAGCGAAAGAGGAAAACACGAAGCTACTTTTTAAGCAATAGCGCGGTTTTATTGCTTATTCTGGACTATAGAGGAAACGGGAGAAGAAAAGGAGAGAGAAAAAAATGAGTTTTCTGATCACCAAAGCAGCAAGGCGTCCCCGCTGTTATGATTTGACGGTTCTCCGTTTTCTCCACAGTTTTCAGCGTCATCCGTCGGTTTAATGCTTTCTCCGTTGTTTGGCTCCACGAGTGTTTCTCCACGGAGCGTCTCTGAGAGCTGAATGGAGCTCCGCTCGTTCCCAGTCAGGTCCCGATGGAGTTGAGTGTAGTTTCCAGCGGTTGCGTGGGCTCAACTTGGCACTTAGAGCTTCCGCGTGCTCAAGTTGAGGGAGCGTTCGACAAGCGTGTCCTTACCGCCAGGTATCCTGTGCAAAAGAACAAGGTTTCTTTGTCTCTGCTGAAGATTTATGGTCTTAGTTCGCGGGAAAAGCTCCACGGCTTCCCGCACATGCGCAGAACGTGTTTCTGGTACTAGGCGGTGACATCATCCCAATGCTTCCGTGTGCAAAGCATCATGGGAAATGAAGTTTCTTGGCGCTGATGTGGTTATTTGCTTTTCAGAGCAATTTAAGCACAGTCATTTTGGAGAAAATCACTGCATAGTAATTTCCTCATGAGGTCAGACCCTCAACATATATATATATATTACATATATATATATATATTACATATATATATATATATATATATATATATACATATACATATATATATATATATATATATACATATACATATATATATATATATATATATATATATATATATATATATATGTGTGTATATATATATATACACACACACACACACACACACACACACACACACACACACACACACACACACACACACACACACACACACACACACTCAACACATTCTTACACCCAAAGCATCTACAACTGACAAAGGGTGACCAAGCATTTTTTTCCGATTTCACCGACATTTAACCTCTAACCTCTAGCAATGTAAACGTCCCCTCACCCCCATCCCAACCTTTAACCAGTATCTCGTTTTAAATTTCCCATTGACCGTGTTTGAGAGGAATGATACAAGAAGAAACTAATTTTCAAATGTGCAAGTGGCTTAAGGTTAGGATGGGGGTGAGGGGAAGGTTAAATTGCAAGAGGGTAAAGGTCACAGTTTGCTAAAATCTCCGTTTTACCCCGGGCGTCGGAAAGAGACGGTCTGGCACAACGCGTCACCTCCCATTGCGTTGGGAGAAAGAAACGCTTGGTCACCCTTCATCATTTTTAGATGCTTTGGGTGTGAGAACGTGTTGATATACTGTGTAAGGTAGAGAATAAACAGTGTTAGTTGATTAGTTACCTGGTGGAGAGGATGTGCAAACGTCACCGCTGCTGATCCGGAGCGGGTCAAAACACGTCAATAACTTGAAGTTATGGCGTATTTTGCACCCAAATGCTTTTGTCTATTTGTAACGCTTCCTCCCTTGATGAAATATCTACTGTGCAATTACTGCAAGTTACCCTGTTGTCATTCTTTCTTGTAAAATATAACCAAAGTTGTGAGCATTTGTGCCGCTTAGATGCCATGTTTTGTGCTTCCGTCAGCTACGCAACGTGCGCAGTGACGTCATTCGCGCCGACCGGAATTGATTAGGGCAATCGTTTGCAAAAGTGGTGAAGGATTCATAGGAATTGAACCAATGGGAACCAGTTCTCAACAAGAACCGGTTTTCGATTCCCAACCCTAATGAAAATGCTGTTTTCAGTCAAACTCATAAGATTTTTAGCTAAAACTGCAAATAAACACAGACAGAGATAATGCCATTATTGCTATCATTTTGCCTTTTGATACATGTTGCTTATTGCCTCAGGACAACATGCTGACATCTTTTCCTGTTTGTTTTCCTGTATGAGCGAGCATGTTTGCTGTGATTTTGTGTCATTGCACATGCATGGGGTAAAAGAGGGACTCATTAAAGGACTCCTTTTTGCTTCATCAATAACCACTCTTTCCAAAACCTCCCACAAAGAGAGAGCAGCTGCAGCCAAACTACTGAAAGACCAAATTTACTGACTAGGACATGTCCTTTTCATTATTTATCAGCATTTAAACTCTTGCTTGATCTCACCATGTGGCCCTCGTCTGGTCTTTAGGTGAATGTACCTGGATGTGTTTGTGTAAAAGCACTTAAAAGCGATGCAGGGAGGCTGTGGGAAAGCCGTCGGACAACAGTGGTAAACACATTATGGATGCAGGGAGAGGCTGCTGATGTGCTTGAATACATTGGTCCTAGTCAGGGATTGTAATCTCATGGAGGGTGAGACTACAGCAGGATAAATAGGAGGAGAGGCAGGCTCTGGGCTGTGAGATTCAGGTGGTGGAGCTGTTACTCTACTTGCTGAGCAGAAATCCAATCTCGTTTGAGTCCTGTGTGCAAATGAGATTCCATCCTGTTACGTTAAAACACTTCTAGACTCTCTTTCATTAAAGGGAATCAGTGCATCCTAAATGAAGTACAGGACTGCAGCAACGGTGATTGTTGTAGGTGGATAGTTTGGTCTTTCATTGCCCCGCTCTCTTCTGTGATCCACACCATTTAAATCTACCTTCATCTGCTGTTCATCACACTCTAATCCGACACTGTCAACATCATAGAGGAGCTTGGCTTTCCCTACGCTTGATCAATCTGCTACTGTCACAGGTGACTAGTGCGGAACCTCGCAGGATGATCCATCACCACATTAACCGGACGACGGGGACCAACTAGTAACGCAGCAGCTGATCGATTTGCAAACAGTAATTAAAAGCACCGCGCTGATAAGTACCTCAGGGGCAATTTCTTCATCAAGCGCATGGTCAAAGCAAAGGACAGTGGGCTGGTTGGAATGATGATGATGCAGCAGCGGAAGAGGAATGAATCCAGGGGTGAGAGGGATGGAGATGGATATGGGAGGTATTAAAGATGAGGAGAGTTAGAAGGGAGGGAAGAGGGAGAGAGAGCAAGGGAGTCTGCCAGGGCTGCAGCGAGGAGACCTGGGTGAGAAGATCAAAGCTCAGGTGTTCCGATGCACAGACTGAAAAGTGCAGGGTCGGTGAAAGTCAGAGGAGGGTGCTGCCGGCTGCATTTGTAGCAAACACGGGGGGAGACGAGAGAGACAAGGCCGGGAAGGAGGTTGACGTGAATTGGCTGCAAAAGCCAAATATCTTTTAATGATGAGATGTTATAGAAGCTTGCTTTGTTTGAGTCAGATGTGAGCGTGTGTGTAAGCAGTCCTCCTAAAAGTGTTTACGCTGCGGCATCGACTGCAAAGACAAAGTGACGGATGGATGTGAGGGGGAATTAAAGCACGGCCCTTTGTCTTCTAATCCCTCCTTATATCTTATTAGGTTGCACATCCATACTCGTCCTAATTAAAACCCCCTTTTGATTCACAGCGGCTATGAATCACAAACGCATCCCCAACATGTGTGGGCAGGAGTGAGCAGGGACACTTATGCACTCACACACCAAAACCATCAAACCTTTTGGGTGGGATGTTGTTCTAAATCCCTTCGTAAACAATTAGGCAAGTTACAGACTGTTTAATGAGATAAAAGTAGATGGAGCTTTATCTTTTGTTTTTCCCTCTCATGGGACAGCAAGTTGGAGTTCGTTTGCATTACCGGGATGAGTCCCCTGAGGCAGCTGCACGGATGGAGAGCTCCAGGCATTAACACACGCGGCTCCATCCCGCGGGATGTGTGGGGTCTACACGTGTGGGACTGAGCTCCAACTTCAGTTTGAAGGCAGAAACCAAGCACAAAGTTTATCCAGTTTGTCTTTTTTCATGTACACCTGCCTTTTCCTTTATACTTTCCTCTCTGTCTGCCCTTTTCCCTTCCCAGCTAAGTGCCTGTAAGGCATCGTCTCGGAGCCTCACACACCTTCAGTCAGAAGCACGTTTCAGTTGCCCAGGAGGCGGCAAATTAAACAAGGCTGTGAAGGATGAATTCCTCCCTCTCTCTTTTCATTTGAATCTCTGATTGCTTGCTGTGGTGTTGCTGCATGGATGCTGCACGTTGGGAAGCATAAAATCAAAAAACCGGAGTGTTTATTGAGACTCATGCAGTGCTGAGCAGACAGGATACAATGAAATCACCAGAGCTCATTTAAAACAACGTGCCTTGAGCTCTGCTCCACAGACACAGTATCACCTGGACAACCACATGAACAATTACTCCTCTCTGTCTTGTTCAATCCTCCTCTGAAGTCCACGTTTGCTAGTTATCACACATCAACCTCTAATCCGGGAAACGGGGTCCTGCACGGTCAACAACTCTGCAAATCTGAAAGATCTCATCTATCCTCAACACGTGTCTGCAAACATGTTTGTTCCATAAATGATTCATGCTTCTTTGCATCTGATGGCGGAATTCATAATTCATCTTGTTTACTTCTCCTGCGTTTAAATAGGATGTGGCTTTCCATTAGGGGGTTTGCTATTAGTAGCTCACAAAACAGTCAAGGAGGTAATGTTAGAAATGTCACCACACCCCAATGAGCTAAACTCGCTAAATGATGACAAGCAATCTCCCCGTCAGACACACAGACTAACAGGCTTCAGGCTTTAACATTCTCTTCACTATCCTCATTAGGAGAGGCTAAAGTGAACATTCGGCTTGAAAAATAGACGAGGCATCAAAAACTCCTTTTGAGGAACAGGAAGTATACAAAACTGGCACAGCATCCAAACCTAAACACTGTATAAGAGCTTGGCTACAACCATCAGAAGCCTTGCGTTTATGTTTTTTAACAGCGTCTTGTAGGATGAAAGGTAAAATCCCTTCAACTGCACTGTCACTTGCTCAAATACTTCCAAGGTATCTGTGGGGGTAAAATGTGGACTCCTGGAGAGACCAGTGCACCAGCAACACCAGTAGTCAATGATGTGTTATAGGAAGGAAATGAAGATTGAAGGTTTTCACAGATATTTGTAATTGTAAAAGACTTTTTTCTTTTATCATGTTGACGCTAAAGTCAGTATAAAAGCAACATTTTCAACAATTGTTCACAACTTTTATGGACAGGATGTCTAGGAGCAGACAAAGGTGTTGAGAGGATCTGTTTTAGTGGCCTGATGATCAGGTCTCTACTTTTTGCAGATGATCCTGTTGGCTTCATCAGAACGTGATCTCTGGCTTTCGCTGAAGCGGTTTGCAGCCATGTGTGAAGCAACTAGGATGAGAATCGTCTCCTCTAAATCCAAGACCATGATTGGGGATGAGGTCCTGCCTCAAGTGGAGGAGTCTAAGTATCTCGGGGTCTTGTTCACAAGTGAAGGAAAGATATAGGCTGGCCTGCCAGACTCCTCCTCTGTTTAATTCTGAACAGAGAAAGGGTCTGGGAACTCTCCTGTTCAAATAACTCTGCCCCCTGAGAATTCTAACCGAGCCAATCAGAGCTGAGTAGCGTACTGGATGAATGCAAGCAGCCCATGGTGGCAGTGGGGTACTGGTATGGGCAGGCGTATGTTATGGACAACAAACACAGGTGCATTTTATTTACGGCAACTTGAATGCACAGAGGGATAGTGACGAGATCCTGAGGCCCATTGTCGTGCCATTCATCCACGACCATCACCTCATGCATACTCACCAGACAAGTAACCCATCGAGCATGTTTGGGATGCTCTGGATTGGCGTATATGACAGCGGGTTCCAGTTCCTGCCAATATTCAGCAACTTCACACAACTATTAAAGAGGTGTGGACCAACGTTCCACAGGCCACAATCAACAACCTGATCAACTCAATGTGATGGAGATGTGTTGCCCTGTGTGAGGCAAATGGTGGCCACACCAGATACTGACTGGTTTTCTGCCCCACCACCCCCCATAACGCAAAACATGTTCACATGTCAGGGTGGCCTTTTATTGTGGGCAGTCTAAGGCACACCTGTACTTTATTCATGCTGTCTAATCAGCCCCTTGATATGCCACACCTGTGAGGTGGGATGGATTATCTTGGTAAAGTAAAAGTGCTCACTAATACACAGGTAGACCGATTTCAGAACAATATTTGAGAGTCATGACGATGCAGATGCAAGTGGAATATTGTAGCCACTGGGGTAATGTGTTCCATTAACCCTAAAGGGTCATTTAATACATACTGGCTCAAGAAATTGATTTAAAAATATGAAAAAGTTGCAAAGTATCCCTTTAATGATTCTTTCATCATGCCTTTTTTTACAAGCTCTATTACATGCAAGTTATTATTTATTTTTCTACCTCTCCGTCTCCTTTACTCTCTTTTCTTCTCCTTTACCAATTTGTGTCTCTGCTAATGGCACATTCATCTTCGGTCACCTTCAACCCTCTCAAAGCAGCTCTTGACAAATGCCTTCACTTTCTCAAGGTCGCCCATCAGTGTCAAAAAATAAATAAATAAATAAATAAAATCAGAGGGTGGACTGGCGGTGTAAATAGCAACAACTGAAGGTAATCACCACTGCTTCAGGCCCGGTCCCAGCATTCAGCACCCTGCTCAGCTTCACTCTTTGATTTGCAGCAGAGGGGGGTGTTGTCTTCTCCAATGTGCATGAGGGCTTGTGTTTACATGTGATTCATCCATACTGAGAGAAAGGTTGGGTCCAATCAGCACTCCATTTGTGAATAGTAGAGAACTCCGTGACCATGAAGGATAAATGGGAAATGGGAGATGGCGTGTCCAGTGTTTTGGCAGGGTAATGGAGCCTAAGAAGTTATTTAGGACCAGCTCTGCTCTGTCACATGCCTGTCACGCCGGTGGCTCGGCCGTGTCACATCTGATGTGCGTCTGGTGGAGCGCGGTGCCGTTCGCTGGCATCTCCCATCGTCTGGTGTCAGTCAAAGACAGCACACATCACAATCAAAATGGCGCAGGCGCCAACACACATGTGCGTGGTATCATGGAGAAGGTAGGAGAGCCACGGGGGCCCCCGTCAAGCCTTCAGCTCCGTCTCCTCCAGATAAACATCCTCTCGACACAATGACATTTTCCTCAATGCAAGCTGAGACCGAGGGCTGCAAACGTGCATGGCGATGTGTGTGCACGTTTGCAGCCGTGTGCTCCTGTGTGCGTCTTTGAGCGTTTTGTTTATCAAGCAGGGCATAACAGACACTTTATATAAAGAGCGAAATTAATGTGTGACCCTGCTGTACTGGGTAATAAATCACTCCTGGTGAGAAAGGTTCTCTTTTTTGGTTCCCCTCCCTAAAATGTTACTATTAGCATTTTGTTGTGTTGTGTCGAGATAAATGATTGCAAGATTTATGCAAAGAGAATTAGATGATGCCAAGTGCTTCTGGCACGGTCATGAGAGTCGTGTCAGACTCTCCTGTTTTTGATCTATGGGAAAAGAGCACAGAGCTGACTTGACATGTACTTTTAATTCCCTGCCAAGTTGAATCTAATGATTTGTTATTTGTCTTTTTTCACCCTCCCACATGACCTGTAATATTTGTTTTGCTGAAGCCTTTTAGATAGAGCATTACACAATATAATCAGCATGACACCAAACAGTTTCTTCCTGTCTTCAAAAATCCTTGTCACTGTCTGCGGTCTAGCTTTAGGTTCTTTATTAAAAACCAGAGGTGTGACCAAGTCACTGCTTTGCAAGTCACAAGTCTTTCCAGTCAAGTCTCGAGTCAAGTCCAAGTCAAAGACCAGCAAGTCCAAGTTGAGTCCAAAGTCAGTGATGTCGAAGTCCAAGTCAAGTCCAAGTCCTTAACTTTGAATTTTCAAGTCATAATCAAGTCATCTGTCCAACTTCAATTTAATGATAATGATAATGAATAAATTCCAGAATAAAAGCTCCTTAAAGCTTCATTTATTTGCTCAAACAAGCAGAAAGTGCAACTGAAACTGATTATAAATAAAGTGCTGCTGCATTTAGCAGAACAAGATCTAACCTACTTTTGTGCTAAAATATCAAATATGTTCAAGTCATCATCAAGTCAACAGATGCAAGTCGATTCAAGTCACAAGTCGTTGGCATTCAAGTCCGAGTCAAGTCGTAAGTCTTTATAGATTTTATCAAGTCAAGTCAAAATAATGAGTCTGACTGAATTTCAAGTCATGTGACTCGAGTCCACACCTCTGATATAAACTAATGGATTTTGATGAAAACAGCAAATACTGATTAATTTATCCACTGAAAGACATTTTCTATCATCTTATCTTTGATATTTATATCAGGAAAGCAATTAATCCAGCCTCTGCCTCCTTTTTTGTTGGACCCAGCAGTGCATCGCTCAGCCAGACCACCTCCAAAAGATTTCTGTATTTTTTTCCCACCTTCTGGTATTCCATTTGTCCCCTTCCTTCCTCTCCACACCCTGCACAAGTCTGAATTAATGTTTGACTGTGGGAGACTTGTAGATGGCAAATGTTCACATTCATTATGCATGACTTCCATGTTGCTGTTAATTTCTCGAAGCCAGCCAAGTCGAGGAAATGATTTTGTACATTATGTTTGTTTAATGAAATTGTCACACTAATGGAAGTGAGGCTGAATAAGATGGAGATGACTGTTTCTGTTTGTCGTTTTATGACCTCCCTCTCTTTTTTTCTTGAGTCTCGGTTTTCACCCCATCACCCTGCCTTGATTTTTACAGACTTTTTGTGAAACTCACCAAGTTGCCTTGGTCCTCAACTCACAAATGTTGGTTCCTTTAGCATGTTGCCATTCATTTTTCATCCACACTGACTGCTTGCTCCACGTGTGCAGATAGTCATATTTGAAAGAGTACACAAGTCCGTGTACAGCTTAGCTACTTGTTCAAGGTCCATGTGTGTCTTGGAGCTGGGGATTTCTCTGTGCTTGTTTGTGAATAATTTAGCTGTCTCTATGCTATAGATCTCCCTAAGCAAACATGTTTTATCTCCTTTGCTGCACCTGAGGCCAGACAGCCTACAAGATTCTAATCACAGCTTCATGTTTCTTCACCTCAGAATAACACTTTAACATGTTCTCGAACAGGGTGGGCCTGTACTGTTGATAAACAGGCACCTTCGTAGGTAAGGAACCCAGAAGTGTGAGAGAAATACCATCAAACCAAAGAATCCTGCTTGAGGATAAATGTTGGATAATAGAAGATGAAAATCCGACTTTTAACAGGTTTGTTAGGTTATTCATTTAGCACAAATCGATAAGTCATTATATAAAAAACAAACTAGATCAAATCACATGTAGTCCAATCTAAATCAAAACAGAACTAGATTGAAATCCTGTAGTTTAGTAAAGGCCAGTTGGTAAGAAAACCAGGAAAACACAAACCTTTACTTTGATACAATCCCACAATCCACATCAAGCACGGGGTGACAGTGGGAGAGGAAAAAACCTCCTTTAAATTGTTGAGGGTCTGACCTCATGAGGAAATTACTATGCAGTGATTTTCTCCAAAATGACTGTGCTTAAATTGCTCTGAAAAGCAAATAATCACATCAGCGCCAAGAAACTTCATTTCCCATGATGCTTTGCACACGGAAGCATTGTGATGACGTCACCGCCTAGTACCAGAAACACGTTCTGCGCATGTGCGGGAAGCCGTGGAGCTTTTCCCGTGAACTAAGACCATAAATCTTCAGCAGAGACAAAGAATCCTCGTTCTTTTGCCCAGGATACCTGGCGGTAAGGACACGCTTGTCAACGCTCCGACTCCCTTGAGCACGCGGAAGCTCTAAGTGCCAAGTTGAGCCCACGGAACTGCTGGAAACTAAACTGCAAGCCCATCAGATCTGCTCGTTTCTGCTCCCCTCCAGCTGATGTTTGAGGACACAGAACTGCGGAGGAAAGCAACAACTCCATCAAGCACGCTGTAAGTTATAACTCAGCACAGAAAGAAACTTTGCTGTCTCTGTCCAGCCCGTGGAGAAACACTCGTGAACGCCAAACAACGGAGAAAGCATCAAACCGACGGACGACGCCGAAAGCTGCGGAGAAACACGGAGAACCGTCAAATCAAAGAGGGAGGGACGCCTCGCTCTTCTGGTGATCAGCAACTCATCTCTTTCTCTCTCTCCTTCTTCTTCCGTTAACTCTATAGTCCAGAATAAGCAATAAAACCGCGCTATTGCTTAAAAAGTAGCTTCGTGTTTTCCTCTTTCGTCCCAAACACGTCCGTCGGGTCATTTTGAAAGAATAAACTGCTTATTGATCATTGTTTGGTATCTTAAAATGGTTTCTGTCATGGCCAGGCTGAAACTAAAAGATATTAATTTGTGATTAATCTTTTGTGTTGTTTCATGATCTTTTGAAATGTTTTGAGTGATTTAAGGTTAAGTTACTACTGATTCTAAGTGCTTTGGAAGTTAAAGTGCAAGTTGCCACCCACACTTTAGCCAGACAAAGGGGTCAGCCATCTTGTATTCAAGACTCCATTTTGAATCCATACACACGCACACACACACACACACACACACACACACACACACACACACTACTCCTTTGTGAGAACAAAGGACCCCATTCATACATCCTCCATCACATGCAAACACATCCATCTTCAATCATATCACACGGTTATTATTCATCTATTCCACTGTTTATTCATTTGACAAATTGTTAATTAAATGTTATAAAATTCAGATTTTTGTGTCCAGTAGCTTTGTTGTGTCGAAGAGAAGTCTCTGCTCCGAGGATTCTACGAACTTCAAGAAAGACTGATAAGAGTTTTGGATTCATTTCCCTTTCTAATTAAAGGGTGGTGCCCCGAAGATATCTAAGAATATCTTAATTAATTAATAAATCAGTAAATAGTTCCATATTTACAGAATTTATTGAAGAATCCAAAAGTAAGTTAAAGCTTACGAATTGTTCGCTCCTAATAACCCCAACAAAATGGTCAGTAATAAAGACCAGACTGATCATGGCAGATTTGGTTCATCTCCTCTGTTTTTACACACCTATCAGAAAACTGAACTATTACCCTAAGTAGACTGATGTCACTTTTTTAAAATGCATGAAACTACGACAGTCTTCCTGAAAGTGAACCGGTTCTAATCGAGCTGAAGAATGCAGTTAATGCGGTAGGACTCCGGCTTCATCTGTATGGGAAAAAAATCAGTCAAGCTGGTATTGGTAATTTCCAGAAAGGATGAGAACCATGAGGTGGTCTTCTGATAACCTCATCGCCACCAAGTAACATGAGCAACACCATCAAACAGTACAGGATAAGCTGTGCTGCAGCGTTGCTGTCATCCATTCCTTTTGTCATTGAGCACATCCTGCTTTTACTCAACCCGCTTCTCGCCCAACGTCGTTTGTTTTCTATTTGTGTTACTGTAAGCTAACTGAAAGAATGCGCATATCACCACCTACTGTACTGGAGTGGAACACACTTCATTTGAGTTTGCTTTTCTAATGTACATGTAAACCAGGCTAAGGGCTAGAGTGACGTCTTCTTTTTCCCGGACATGCCCACTTTTCACTCTCTGTCCGGGGCTTCCGGGAGGGCGGGGGGGGGGTGGGGGGGGGTGGGGGGGTGGGGGGTGGGGGTGGGGGGGTGGGGTGGGGGGGTGGGGGGGGGGGTCCTATGTTACTCAAAATGTCCAGTTTTTCATTCAGGAGCAGGGATAGAATTATGGGGACTGGACACCTCACACATTCAGGGAGAGCCCAAAAAAGATCCTGTTTCTACCTATATTCCAATATTTAGGGACTCCAAATGGGAATCTTTTGAGTGGAGAGGACGCAGACTGCTGATTGTTGGTGCGCTCTCTGGCACACGGTACATTCTCAAAGTGGGACAACCCAAAAATTATTGTTATCACATGGTCGTTCATATCCTTTGGTACTCTCTGTCTTTAATCATGCCTAATGCACTCCACTACTGCAGAGCTCGTCACATGTCCTGAGGTGTTTCACCTCACTGACGCAGCATCGAAACGCGCTCTCCGCTTTGCGGTCAGGAGATCCCTTTGATCTGCGTAGTTCAAAGTAACTGATGAGGTGAAAAAGTAAGAAGCCAGGCAGCAGTTTTACCGGGGAATTTAGAGGAGATGCAGGAAGATGAGAGATGCCAAGAAAAGAAAATAGTCAAACAAGGAAACAAAGCAAAGTGTTTAAAAAGTAAAGTGTAGGTAGATTTATCTCCACTACATGTTTTTACCTGTATAAAGCAATTAGTTATACACATAGTTATACATTTCATACAATTCAGATCAGGGCCGTTTCAAGACATTTCGGGGGCCAAGGCCAAACGGAACACCCTCTGGATCAGAGAAGTGCCATAACCAAAACTATCTCTGAGTTGACAAAAATGCTGTTCTTATAAGAAACTGAAACAAGGCTTCTCTAAAAGCCAAACAAACTGAAAATACTGAACTCCCAAGGGTTATCACAAACAACTAAAGCACTAAACTCATGCAAGCTACAAGTTATCAGAAGCTTTTTACGGTCGCAGACCAACGTCAAGAATCAGGGGGGGAGAAGAGAGCACAAGTTACTGTTGTAACTACCAACCAATTCCCTTCTCCCCCTGATGATCTGCAGCTGGCTGCCAGAGGAAGAGGCTGATCAAGGGAAGGAAACCCAGCTGTTAGTCTCCAGCTCTGGAGCTGTCCATCAGAGCTGGATCAGAGCGGGGTCCTTCAGGGAGCAGCTGTCCCAGGTGCGGCACATGAAGTGGTGGATGCACACCTCAGCAGTTCTAAAATGACGGCGGCCGTAACATAATTTCTTATTAATATAATGTTGCAGCACTAAAGCAGCAGAAAAATGAGATTTTGCAATAAATATGCAAAATATTTACATATGTATTGTTTTAGAGCCCTTTTGTGGGCAGAATCAGATATTAATTTTAGCTCTAGCACTTGAAAAAAACGGGGTCCCAATGTGGTCTGTGCGGCATTGCCATAGTGTGATGTCATTGATAGGCACAGACCCCCTGTCTTCTTTTTGGAAAAGGAAATATGGTCACCCCAATATAGGCTCCCAGCTTATTACCTGAGATTGACTACTGTCTGGGTGCATATTTCTGTTGCTCATGCCTACTGAGTCAAAGAAATACAATCATTCATTCTAGATTTCATCAACATGGTGCTGGTTTCATCTTTGTAAGCACTAAGACGAGCAATCAGTTACCAGTTCTGTTTCACCCTCAAGCTTCCAGAGTTGTATTCCAGCAGCTAAAAGATATGACTTTCATCTGATCACAGTTTGATTTAGAACATGACTTTGTACATGAGCCCTGAAATAGGTTTCCAAATATGACAAGAGTTGACATCCATCCATCACAAGTATTATTAGAATGAATCAATTTGACATTCACACTTCTTCTCAACATACTGAAAATGGCCATAGAAAAAGTGGCAGACTTCCATTGCAAACAAACGTGGCTGCGTGCGTTTAAAATGGACTCCTACGATGTCACGGGTTTACATCTACAAGCCAAACAGTATAAACTAGATGAAACCACCAAGTTTTCCTCTAGCTTCCTTAAACACCAATGTAAGGTATGTCTACGCATGACATAACAGAGTAGTGATGATCCACATTGGGAAGAATTGTTAATGTGCACAGAGATCTGAATAACAGTCCACATAACCCACTCCTCTGAACTGGAAGGAAATATTGATCCAAATTAGTGTGTTGTCTGAGTATTCCTAATAGAGTGTTTACATGAAGCTTTTTACTCCAATCAGGATTTTTTTCTGATTTCCTCTGTTCATGTACACATACTCACTGCTCCATTAACAGAACATCTTTGAATCACAAACACGACACAAAAGAAAACCTTCTGAAAAGCAGAGATTCGGCAAGGACCAACTCCTTAGCTCTGATTTTGAACAGTGTCAGCTTTGAAAATAAAATTGCAGACATTTGTAAACAGAGAGTATCTCAGTGGTCCATCAAAACCTCAAAAATTGATCAGGCATGAGAAATGCATCAGAAAATTTGGTGCGTATCCTCTTGGAACTCTCTGATGGAGTTCTTTATGGGTCTGATACTTCAAGTCGAATTTGTATTTCTCCATCTGCCCCTTATCAGTTAAAACTAAAAATGGTTGCTTGTCAAACGGTTGATTTAATTTTCCTGAACAAAGATGCCAGTAACAGATCATAGTAATGCATTACTCTAATATCACCACTTTTCATTAACATGTAATCTAGCACGCCTGTTTTTAAACCAGTAATCAAATTACAGTTATTTGTCGTTACAATTTTTTTTGTCATTTTACTAAATATAGTCTTTCTTCTGGCGTCTTGATGAGTGGCGTCATGTAAAAGTCAAGTTTTCAGAATGAGGACAACTCGTGTAATAGACACCAAGCAGCTAGCATCATAGACATTCAGAGACCAAAGATTTCTGTCTGGAAAATAGTCACTGCTTAGCATTTATGTAAGTTAAGAAGGCAATATTACACTCTGTGCCTGTGACAAAATGTTATCTATCTTCAAAAACATTACATCAAATTTTTAGACATATGTTAAGCAGCGTACATCTAATAAAACCATATTTTTTTCCAAAAATTGTTTTTGGGATAAACTTAAAATTTCACCAATTGGAGTGGAGGACTGAGCATGCATTGACGGCCGATCACCGGACACACGGAGGGTTTGAAGCAGATGGCAGCTCGTTAACTAACTTCCACAAACAATTGAGACACATTTTCGCCTAATTTATTCACTGACAATGCAAAAAAAATAAAAAATCTGGTAAATATAACTCCCTCAACCTGGAGGTAAGTGGAGAAAATTTAGAAGATTTGCAAACATATGTTGACGAAGTTTTTCAGTTTATTGTCATGGGACCGAAGAAATCAGCAGCTGAGAAGGAAATACTGGGGACCAAGAGGAGCCGTCCCCTGGGATTTGAGGGGCGACTCCACCTGTTTGAGGTGCTTCACAAGGAGTTGCAGGAATTCCGAACATCTCTCGAGTTTAGCCAGGAGCCGGTGGAGCGACTCGCAGCTGAGAACACATCTCTGCGGGAATCGGTTTCCTCCTCGACTGAAGGATTTGATCGGATCTCCCAGGACAACAAAGTTCTAAAGGAGACAGTTCTGGATCTCCAGGCACACAGCATGAGAGATAACCTGGTGTTCGCAGGCCTTCCTGAGCAAACCGGAGGAGAAGCGGAGGACTGCAAACAAATAATCAAGACCTTTCTCCACACCCACATGAAGATACCTGAGGAAACTGTTGGAGACATCACCTTTCATCAGGTACATCGCCTTGTAGCCAGGAGAACAGACAGCAGAAGACCTCGTCCCATCGTTGCTAAATTTGAGCACTTCAAGCAGAAAGATCTTGTTAAAAGCCGCGGGAGGGAGCTTAAAGGTAAAGATTACAGCGTTAACGACCAGTTTCCTAAAGAAATTCTGGCTCGCCGCCGAGTTCTCTTCCCACTGCGTAAGAAGTTCATCCAGGATGGGAAGCGGGCTGTGATCTCTGTTGATAAACTGTTTGTTGACGATAAGATCTACAAAGAACGAGGAGTAGCAGACTGGCTTCATTAGACAACATCAAGTACAACTTTATTATTATTAACAGCACTCACTGGGTTTGAACATGTCAGGATTAATAGCTGCTAGATCCGTTTAGAAATGTTCACCTATTCCCTCACCACCTCACACCCACAACACTTTTTCTTTTCTTTCTTCTTTTTTCCTTTTCTTAACCTTTATAATTCATTTCTTTCCCTGTTTTATTTGCTTCTGGATCTTTACATTTGCATGGCACAATTAGCTTTTTATTTTTACACTGCTGCAACACGCACACAACGTGCGCACACACACACACACACACACGCACATATATAGAATCCATACGCACAGTCACACACGATAAGTAGCCTAAGGTGTTTCATTGCACAATCAAAACACTGCTGGGCTTGTCTTATATATTATTATTATTATTATTATTATTATTATTATTATTTATACTTTATCATTATCCACATTAATATATTTATATTAATATTGTTAAAATATGATCATTATTTTTTAATATTGCTACTATTAATATTGCAAAGGATAATAATGATTATAATGATAGCATTGTTATTTACTCTCTATAATTTACTATCAGATTAATGTATGCATTTAATTGCTTATTTTATCTCATACACATGAAGGCGTCATATTATAGCTACTCACACACACATCTTTGGGTGCACTAAGGTTTGTCTTATGGAATGTACATGGAGCTTGCTCCAGAGAGAAGAGATTAAAAATGTTTGGTCAGTTAAAAAGAGTGCAAGCAGATGTAATATTATTACAAGAGACCCATAGATCTGCCACATCTGCAGATGAACTTAAAACATCTGAGTTTCCCAGCATGTTCTCTGCCTGCTATAACTCTAGGCAAAGAGGTGTAGCTATTTTAATACACAAAAACATCAATTTCACAGTATTGGACACAGTTTCGGATCCAGAGGGTAGATTTATAATACTAAGAATATCTATACAGAACCAAAGCTTATGTATCGTCAGCATATACTGTCCAAATATTGATGACCCTTCATTCTTTCATAATTTTTTCTCTGTACTTGTCATGACTCCCAATCCTTCACCCTCCTCTGCCTCCTCATCTAGCCTTCAGCCTTTATACAGCACACCTGGTTCCCTCATCAAGCTCCTGACAAGCCCTGTTTCCCTGCCAACCGCAATCAGCTTCATCCATTTCACCTGTTCCTGTCATCAGCCTCATTCACCACACCTGTTCCTCCTGCTTTATATTCACCAGCCAGCCACCAGTTCACTGCCAGATTATTGAAAGCTCACGCCAGTAAATTCTCCAGCATTCCTTACCTCTTCCTGAGTCATAGATCCTGACCGTGTTCCTGTATCTCTACCTGCCCACGTGCCTGCTCCCTGCCTGGATTGTTCTCTGCTTCTGACCACCTGGATTCTCGACCTTCGGACCATTCTCTGATTCTGCCTCCTGCCTTCCCCTTGTAGCATTCACGGATTTCTCTGGGTTTGACCCATGCTTCCTCCTGACCCTGCCTCAGCCTCGCCCACTTCTGGTAACTCCACTTCAAATAAAATACTTTTATCTACTTTTTACTGTGTTTGGCATCTTCACGGGTCTTCTGAGTTCTGATCGTGACAGTACTCTCCAAACACTTGGCCTGTCCGTTTTATTCATGGAGGCAATTTTAATTTTTGGATGGATACTTTAACAGACAGGCTCAGTACAGCTGGGACTCAGCGCAATTGGCAATCCACTAACATAATTAAACAGTACATGAGTGATGATGGGCTTTGTGATGCATGGCAATCTCTTCACCCTTACCGTAGAGAGTATACTTTTCTCACATGTCCATCACTCTCACTCACGTTTGGACTATTTTCTAGTCAGCAGCTTATTGTTGACTGACATTTCAGACACTGAAATACACCCCATACTTGTCAGCGGCCATGCTCCGGTTTCTTTAATTCTGGTAAATAAGAAGACAATCCCACCAAGCAAAAACTGGAGGTTTAATACATCACTGCTTAAAGATGAAGGTTTTATAGAATTTTTTAAAGAGTGGGCTCTATATATAGAACATAATGAAGGTAAATTGATGAAGAAGAAAATATCATTTCTATAGCGCCTCAAGATAAAAATCATGAGGCGCTTCACAAAAACAAAAAATTGTAAAAATATAAAACAGCACTTAGAGAATGTTTAAAAATATATTAAATGAGCAAGAATAAGCAATTGAGATTTAAAAGAAAAAATCTTAAGAAAAAGAGTGAATAGGAAAGAGGGAAATCAGTGGATCCTGAGGAAGGTGGGGAGGGCAGAATAAAGAGTGGTTGAAGAAGGTCATACAAGGTCATACAGGATGACTGCTCCCATCCATGATATAGAGAGTTGTAGTCTAGTCTCAACATGATTAGCAGGTGTATAACCTTTTCAAAGTCTCTGAGTGGTATATAGGGCTTGACTTTACTAAGAACACGCAAATGAAAGAACACACTCTGGACAACAGAATTTGTCTGTTGGCCATTTTAAACTTGATAAACAATGAAAAAAAACACAGATTTCTTGCCTGAGACAAGCAAAAGGATTCTAAAGGGCCAAATACACTGTTTACCCCGTGCAACAGCCCAGGGTCCCCAAAATTGACAATTTACGTCTTTTTGTCATTTAAAGTGAGAAGGTTCAATTGTAGCCAGTTTTTAACATCTTTTAGACAATTCAGTAATTTGTCAAACGATGGCCTTCGAGAATGTAGTGGGGCATATATCTGGACATCGTCCGCAAAGAAGTGATACGAGATGCCATGCAGATGGTGCCAAGAGGCAACATATACAGCGAGAACAAGAGTGGGCCCAAAACTGAACCTTGAGGGACACCACAACTAAGTTTCGCTGGAGATGAACAACACTGCCCCATATTTATTGTAAAAGTCCTGTCTGACAGGTAGGACTTAAATCACTGCAACGCTGTGCCCCGGATGCCATGCTCTAGGCGGGATAAAAGGAGCTGATGGTCCACCGTATCAAAGGCCGCCATTAGGTCTAAAAGGATCAATACAGCTGATTGACCGGAATCGATAGATAAAAATATATCGTTAAATATTCTTAAAAGAGCAGTCTCCGTACTGTGGTAAGATAACTCATTAGATGAGTCCCGGTTAGATATAGAACAGACACTTTGCAATACGATAGAGCTTTCAGACTTACCATTTATTAGCTCAAGCATGAGAAAACATGAAGGCTTCAAAATTGCTAATATCAGCACCTCTCTGGCAGCATGGTGGGAGTATCTAAAAATGACAGAGTCTTCACTAATACCATGCAGACACACACCTATCTGGAATAATCCTGATATTTTGCAAAATAACAAAATGATGAACCTTCCAGACTGGAAAAGTAAAGGAATCCTATACCTGGAACACATATATGAAGGATTGGACTTCATCCCATTTAATACAGTAGTCTCCCAATTTGGAATAGATAAGAATAGCTTTTTAGAATATCACCAAATTAAATCTGTAGTTGAATAAAAAGTTAAGCTCAATAAAGTAGAATTAGAAACACCACCAAGGGCATTAGACTTCTAAAGTCTCAACCCCCCAAACTACTGTCTAAAGCAGGAGTGGGGAACTCTGGTCCTCATGGGCCAGTATCATGCATGTCTTTGCTCCAACACTTCTGATTCAGCAGTTGATTTAACTGTTCAGCAGCTCATCAAGCTCTGCAGAAGCCGGTTAATCACCTGCTGATTGAAATCAGATGTGTTGAAGCAGGGTTGAAACTAAAATATGCTGGATACCGGCCCTCGATGGACCAGGGTTCCCCACCCCTGGTCTAAAATTTATAAGACACTAGGGTTGTCACGGTATGAAAATTTAACTTCACGGTTATTGTGACCAAAATTATCACGGTTTTCGGTATTATCGCAGTATTTTTTAAACGGTGTTGCATATGTTCAGAAAGCATTGATAGTCCTGTTCTACACAAACTGAAATAGTTCTGAAAAGGTTTAACAGTGTTTATTAAACCTAAAATAACACAAAGCCTTAGCAAAACTGCAACTTTTGACAAGTAAAGGAACAAATAGCTTATTTTTCTGGAACATGTTACAGTAGTCAGTGCAGGTTTAAATTATACAAATCCAAACATTCAAAACATAAACAATATGTAAACAAATCAAAGAAACACCACTTGTTTTCTCATATACTTGTTTTCTTCATTATCAAAATGAAAATCTAAAACTCCAGTCCACACTTGACTTGAGCACTGTACAAGTCAACCTTAAAAAATATGTATTTAATATAAATAGCCACTTTAAACAAATTACTAAAATAACTACTACACCATGTAATCAAATCCAAATGTTCAAGTATAAATGGCATTGAATAAGTAAACAAATCAATGACAAGGAACTAATTGTATATTTCTCTTCATCATCAACAAATAAGATGCTTCATCCAGCAACAGGGTGTCCGTGACACGGTTTAAATGCTGGCAGAGGACGCTGCGGCTGCAGTATATAGTGACTCGTTGCATTCTCCCTAAACCAAAAGTCCTCGCGTCATGCATTTCAGCTAAAATGCTAATGTTAACTTACCTTGCACTGGCTGTGGAGACGTGGGTGATCGTCACGCAGATGTGCCATTAGATTCGAAGTGTTGCTGCCTTTTGCAGACACTTGTTTCCTGCACGTTCTGCAAACGGGATAGCTGTCTTCTATTAACTGTCCCTCAGCATTTTTCAGAAATCCCAAATATGCCCATACTTCCGATTTAGTCTTCTTTGAGGGCTGATGGATGTCCTGGGCGCTGCCGTCGCCTCCTTCGGCCATTATTTCAGCTTCAAAGTTTTGGTGCCGTTGCAAATTAAAAAGTGCGTGTGCGCGCCGCGGGAACTTCAGCTGAAGCGACGGTGGCTGGTAAGGATCATCGCGCCGAAACCGCGGCCACGGTAAACCCACCGAGATAATATAGTTTTTTAAAAACTGGACGGTTATTTTTATTGTCAACTTTTTTACCGGGGTTTACCGCTATACCGGTTACCGTGACAACCCTATAAGACACTGTCCAAAGTAGACGATAGAATAGCAATCCCTATTGAAAAATGGGAGGTGGATCTATCAGTCAGCTATGACCAGAATTTCTGGTCCCAAACTTGTTTAAAAACTTTTAAAATGATCAGAAACCCCAATTTACAATTAATTCAGTACAAAACCCTACACAGAGTACACTATACAGGTCATCGGATGTTCAAGATGGGGTTTGTGTCGTCTGACACCTGTACACACTGCACAAACAACATTCCTGAAAATTACTTTCATGCACTGTGGTGCTGTCCACCTGTCCAGGAATTCTGGGGTAGAGTATGTGAAGACCTGTCAAATTGTCTGAAATGTCATGCCCCAACTTCCCCCTCTCTTTGTTTGCTGGGAAACCTGGACGATGTCCCTAATGAAACATCTTTGGTTCATGTGGTTCTGACTGCCATATGCATCACTAAGAAAACTGTCCTCATGAATTGGAAAAATAGAGATACTCTTTGCATTAACCAGTATAGAAATATTTTATTAGATCCTATTGCACTTGATACAGCCTCTGCTTCCACTTCATGTCGATCTCTTTGGGCTCCTTTGATCGGTTCCATCACATTGCGATGATGGGGCGTCATTGATATTGTCCTGCGGGGTGATGTGGATGATGGGGTGGAGGGTCTGAGTTTGGAGTATCCAGACATTCCCTGAGGGTGGGTTCACTGGGGGCGTCTGGGGCTGGGGGGCTGCTGACCCCTCTGGAGGTGCTTGGGTTGCCTCGGGGGGTGGACTACTGGCGGTTGTGAGTGGGGCCCCTTGGGGGTCTTGGCGGTGGCCATGGGTTACTGCCTGGCGGCTGCAATGCCCCTGAGTAGGTCTGGGTGGGGGCCTGGGGGCTTGGGGTGTGGTGTTGGCCGGCCCCGTGTGGGGGATCTGGGTGGGGCCTTGGGGTCGGGTCCTGACATGTATGCTGCTGGGAAAAAGGCGGGAACATATGGCAGTGCCTGGCCCGAGCTCAGGGACCTCAGGTAGACCTTGGGGAATTGCACCCTGCTCTGTTGTCGGACTCCTTCAAGACTCTGGTTTGTTCAATGTCAGGTGGTCTCTGGACGGACCACTGTGCCCTTGAAAAGGGGGGTATGTAACGTGATGAAGGAGCTATTCCTCCAAGGTTATTTAACCTCTCTCCGCAGATGCCTCTGACACAGTACTAAGTGCATGAGACTGCCTCAAGGTCATGCATTCACTTCTAAATCTGTTTTCTTTCCAGCAAGAGAAGAATGAAGAGAAAGGAGTCTTTTCTTTTAATAAATCAAAGAACTCTATATTTAATAAAAGCTAATCAAACAAGTGTTAGTCAATAATATGTTGACCGATCTGTGAGATAACAATGTTATGATTAATATGCTTTAATAAGTAAATGACTTTAATCTAGTTCATTACACATGCTGATACACATAATGTAAACACATGACACATTGCTGTTACTGATCCAATCAGAACCTTCGTTTCTGAAGTGTGGCATAGTCTCCATGGTGTTTATAAATCTGCCTACTTTGATTCGACCAGAAATCAAAACATCCAGATTAATAAAACCAGTTCCTACGCCATCTTAAGTTCAGTTCTCAAGATCTCACTGGAGTTCACCGTGTTGTAGCCAAAAAGGTCAAGAGGTCATCTACAACATATATTGAGTTGAATTATGAGTCCTTAGGTTAAAAGCTTGCTGAGAAAGCTGTGTTCTGTGTACGTGAGGATTAACATGTCCAGCTTGTGTAAACCAGCTCCAGTGGACCTTGAGCCCTCAGAATCATGTCGGGATAACAGGGCTGGTCGACCTCTGGGCTGAAGGGTGCCTTGACCATATTGGGAAGTGTAAAACATCACCCCATCCTCTCTCAAAGGACTGTGGGAGTAGCAGTATAAAATAAGCCTGCATCTTCGTGGCAGGAGGGCTTTGGCAGAAAGATCCAGCCGGAGGCTCACTCAGTTCCAGGCTGGGCGCTGTCCCCAAGTGTGGTGATGTATTGATGTATTGATTGTGTAAATAAATGCCCCACGCTGAGTTTGGACAAGCTGTCTGTCTCTTGTGTTTTGATAAGGCAAAAAGAACCACATTTGGCGACCACGAAGCGGGAGTAGAGGCGTGCTCTTCGGATCAGTTCACGTTCCACGGAACTTGACTTCCGGGCCCTGATAGGTAAGAACAATTTTTGTTCAATTTTGGAGTTATTCCGTGGTTTGTGAACTGGTCTGTGAGAAATACATGCCCTGCTCATAATTTAGAAGTTATAACAGCAAGAGAAGGCATTTGTCCAGAGCAGCGGTGAAAAATATTCACACGTGTGAAGTCAGCTGTGTCATTTTGATGACGGACAAATTTTAAGTGTCAAATTAAAAGGTGGGACAGCAAATTGGAATAGAATTTTAACAGCTGATGGTTCTGAGAGGTCGACACTCTTTAATCCAGTCTGCTGACTCGGTTTGAGCAGAGACGGGGATCTTGAAGAAAAAGCGCTGAAGTTGTGAGAGATAAGCTTTGCTGTAGTTCGGCTATCCCTGGGGATTGGTAAATTTAATAAGAGTTTTTTGGCAAAGCATGTAAAGAAACAGGGTCCGTGAGCTCGGGACGGCCTGTACGTTGTAGTTTGCAGCAAAATTGCTGTAGAAACAGTTTCCGGGAGCTCGGGATTCTGTAGTTCTGTAGTTCTGTAGTTCTGTAGTTCTGTAGTTCTGTAGTTGACGTGTGAGTGTGAAGGCCTGATGCGGTACCAGAAAAATAAATAAATAAGATAAATAAGAGCTTTAAAAGTTGCAACTGAGATATGTAAACTTCACTGCAGTGCTAAATTTTAATGTTTGAAGTTACGCAAAATTCGAATTCTGCAATACCAAAAGTTAATAAATAAAAGGTTTTAAAGTAATATATATATATATATATATACAAGCGTAAGAATCATTTGTGTGCAGGGCAGCATGTGAGTGACCCAGATTTGGGGGGTGAAGTAGCCTGGAGATTAAAAGGGAAAAAAAAAAAAACAAGAAATACAAGGAAAGTTGTAAATGACAGCTTTATTTTAGAAATATATAGAAATATATAGATATACATTTATTGAAAGTCGGACAGCTGCTAAACAGTAAAGTCGAAACAGATCTGTAGAAAATAAATATATAAACTGTTTCTGAGCGCTCTCAAAAAATTGCAATTTGGCTTGCTGTAGTGGTTGCATAGGACCTGCTTAAAAGCATAGTAAGCATTAAATTCTGAAAATAACCAGTGCAGTGTTATACAAATTTTGTGCTTAAAAAAACAAAAACAAGTACACGAATAAAAGCTGTTAATGGAGCTCCTTCCAATTTGGTGTAAAGTAGGAAAAGTAAGTGCCAATTTGGGTCAGTTAAATTTAAATTAGGAGAAAACATAATGATAATAGTCCAGCTGGAAATAAGATACTAAGAAAAAATAAGGTAAACAGACGTTTATATATATATATAAAGAGAATAAATAAGTGACGGACGGACTTACTTTTGTTTGGAGGACTGTGACAAACAGAAAAAATGTTGTTCGAGTGGTTGTGAGTGTTTTTTGCATGTGAAGTGAATGCTGCTGTGGCTGAATATTCTGTTGAATGACGCAGTGTTTAATAGAGACAGCTGATGGGAAAAAACATGGTGTGGCCCAGGCTTTCCCCGACTGAAAAACAATAGAAAATGAATTTATAGTTAGTGCGATGACAAGAAAATCGTTTAAAATATAAAAGTTGCATGGTTGTGGTCATACAAAGGAGGTATTTTATCTGCTTTTGAGCCGTGAGGGCTGAAACTGGACTTTGGACTCTCTATCATTTACCTATGTTTGCTTTTCTGTAAATGGAGTCTGTCACTCTCTCTTTTCTCCTGCCTGCATACACACACATGGTGAGACCAAGGCTGGCTTGCTTTTCTGTGAAGTACAACATGCAGTTTTAAGCAATTTGTGACTTTAGAAAAGATAACTTCTGGTGTTTTGGGCATACCTTCTTAGTCCATGGATGGCCTCCGTGTGAGGGTCTTTTCTCCCGGACGGTCGAAAGCGGAATGAGGCTGAAGGTTCAACCTGAGGGCCTGACTCCGCCCACATTTACACACAAGAATCCTGTAGTCTAAAAATAGCACAGGGTGCTGCAGAACAGAAGCTCTGAAGTTCTCAGGATCGTCTTTATGAAAACCATAAAATTAAATAATAATCAGTCAGGAAAATAAAATATTTGTGCCAGATTGTTTAGTTACACCCACTTATAATTATTTTGCATAGGTGTTGTAAAACTATTCATGTAAATCTTGCTATAGAAATAAAATCCAATAATTGTCTTGCTTGAACTTTAAGAATCATTAACATTAGTGGCTGGATTTTGAGACGCTGAATAATGAGAAAGAGATAAACTTTTATTTCCTGTAACCTGGCTAGAACCTGTACCAGGCTGTTTTAAATTAAAAACTGGTAGTTATTTTCCCAAAATAAGATAGATAAATAAAAAATGAAAGGAGGGATCTTGCATTTTGAGTTAGACTGTGCCTAATGATTAAAACCTGTTTGGAACAGATTTTAAGGACAATTGTGTATAGAAAGTAGTCTAGATTTACCTTTGAGTCAGTAAAATCGACTAATTATTAATTCAATTCAATTCAAGTTTATTTATATAGTGCCAAATTACGACAAGAGTCGTCTCAAGGCACTTCACAAAATAAACATTCCAATTCACAGTTCATTAAGTCAATCAGAAATAATGTTTCCCATATAATGAACCCAGCAAATTGCATCAAGTCAGTGACTATACAGCAATCCTCATACTAAGCAAGCATGCAGCGACAGTGGAGAGGAAAACTCCCTTTTAACAGGAAGAAACCTCCAGAGAATCCTGGCTCAGTATAAGCAGCCATCCTCCATGACTCACTGGGGATCGAGAAGACAGAGCAGACACACACACACACACACACACACACACACACACACACACACACACACACACAAGTAATGTGTCTATAGTTATATTGTGATGTCTTAGTAAATATTGTATTTGGTAAAAGATAAACTTTATTGTATTTATTCTAGTGGATCTATAATTAAACGGATAAACTAGTATTAGCACATCAAAAGTCAATGAAAACAAAAAGTTATTATCAGGAGAGAGAGAATGTTTAAAAGTGGTCAGTATGTCCTCCAGCAGTCTAAGCCTATAGCAGCATAACTTCAGAGATAACTCTGGATAATTAGAAGCCATCGTTGATTTGTACAAAAGAAAGTTCTGTCATTTCAACCCAATCAACATATTTAAGGAAGACGTTTGCTGTGCACTGTAGCGGCAGGAATTTTACTGGGTTGGCCCGTCACAGACGGAAACCAGCTGCAAATGAAAGTCTCCTGGATCTGGCTCTACACAAATGGAGCAGAAAGTCCCCACCACAAGCTGAATTATAACACCGAAATGGGGCAGCACTACGAGATGAACACTGTGGGACAGGCGCTTGTTTGCCCGGCTGCAAGATGGGATGGAGACAAAGGGGAGGAGCACATGTGCCAACATGTGAACTTTAATCAATGACTGGGGTCATACTGAACTTACAAACAGATGCTCAAAGAGACAGTTTCCCCATAGGGTCCACCCAGTGGAAGTGTGTTTGCTGCAGTTAGGTAATGGAAAGGCTTTTTGGCAACAATCAGTTGATTTGGTGAAATGTCAGAACTGTGCAAAATTTACTAAACTACTGCAGAACATACTTAACTGAGAAAGTTAGCCTTAAAAAATAGGATTAGTAACCTGGTCCAACTCACCATTGGATGTCAATATAATCTTTATTGTAAGTATGATTTAAGATTTGGAAAACCGCAAGTGTCAAGTTGCTCTATAGCCTATCCTAGCTTTTTATCATAGCTTATATGATTAACAAAATTTAAATGAAATAGGGCTAAAGTAAATAACTTGGTGCAAAACAATTTCTCGGTATTCATCAGGTTTCTTAGTTGACTGAATGACTTTTCTTATTTCTACAGGTCTTAGGGTACTCAGCTGCAGCGGACAGGAGAACAACAGTGTTGTTTCAGCTCCTTTGAGTTTCCCAACAGATCTAGACAAACCTGATCCTATATTTTTCTATGAGCTGTAAGTTCTAATGTAGAAAATAATGTTACAAAATATTGAATAATTGTACCTCTCATTCGATAAAAATTATGTTCACATTTTTCATCTTGTGAAATCTTTAACATAACATTTTTAATTGGCCTTTTGCGGGAGTGACGTTGCGAGAACATTTGGATTTGGCTACAGCCGAAATTGGCCAAAACTGAAATTTTGGTTTGACTTAAATTAGATGTCACTGAAGGTAAACAAAGCTATATTTGTGCTGCATGGGAATTGGAGGAAAATAGATGTGGATGTGTCGGCGAGAAGAAAGCAAAAATAAAAAATAAATATCAAACAATATCACAGTAAAAAGAGTGTAGGGAAAATTATTAAAAGAAATTAAACTGGGAGAAATAATCCTTTTTTTTTAGGGACTAATGCATGGCCATGAGCTCTGCTGGAAACACCCATAAAATCGGAAACACCCATAAAATCGCTTTACATTCATCGGGTACATTACAAAAGAGCCTCAACAATGGTTAGTCATGCTGGATAATGAGAACATAACAATAATCTGTCTCCCTAGTTTGGTTGGGTAAAAGGGAAAAAGGTTTTTAGATGTCTGATGTTTTATAGGAACCAGTGTATCACAAGAGGTAGGACGACAATTGGCTAAAGGAAAAAGTCTTTAAGTTTATCATCACAGGATGGCATGGTAAATACATAAATAAATAAACAAATAAATAAATAAATAAATAAAAATAAGAGAGAAAAAGGAAAATTAATTAAAGGAAACATAATAGTAATAAAACGTTAAATTGTTCTGAATCTGTTGTGGAATCAGTGCCATTGGAAAAAGGAGTAGGTAAAAAGAGGATAGGGGAGTATCTCTTAGCACAAATCACGTTATTGATTTAGCAATGCAGCTTAATTTCAGATGCTTTAAGGATGATGCTAATTTGTGTTATAGATGGAGAAGTAGAACAGAAACACACATCTAAATGAGTAGATAAGGGAAATTACTGACAATACTAGGGTTTTAGGATGTTTGGCTTTAAGTAATTCGTGGTTTGACCAGCAAATATATACAAACAAACCTGTAACTGCAGTTTCGTTATTTATGAATTAACCTTAAGTAGTGAATTAATTCTTAGGATTTCTTGTGCTAGTGAGGTTCTTAAAGGAAAAAGGTAAGAAAATAAGAAAGAAGGTTCATAATTGGGGTGAATAGTAAGGGACATTGGAAAACCTGAAACTATTTTGTTGAATTGATAGTAAAGTGGTTGTCCTAATTTTTAATTGGAGAGATCACATCGCAACATGAGTTCAGAACAGTAGTTATGGGAAGTTTTGTTGGATTAATTTGATCACACGCTTTAGGTCTTATTTTTTCTTTCCACTGGTTTAGTGTTCGGTTCATTTAAACCAAGTGGAGACACAGACTTGAGAGAATAAGTAGTTTAGTTGTGCGTGTCCCGCTCTTGCAGTTTTGAGCATTTTCCAGAAATAATCTAGATGTTTAAGAAGTGGAAGGAAGCTCTCGATGTATGAGGAACGAATATAAAAGTTGCACTTAAATGAGGAATTTCACACTTTCACTTCAGTCTGACATTTGCTTGGTGTGTGAGGGCATAGAGACGTGTATGGACCGTGTGTTTGACTGTGTTTGTTTTGTTTGTTTGTTCTTTTATTTATATGGGCGTGGCCGAGCCTTGAGAAACATCAACAAAGCCATTGGACTATTCTGAGTAAATTAACCAATTTAAATTCAAATTCAGGATCCTGAAACAATTCGGTTATAATCTCTAATTGGTGAAGACCATCTTAAGAATTCATTGTACAAGGCATCATCTCCAGGTTTACTGGAACTGTTTTAAAACCCATGCATGGTTGTATATTTTAGTTAAATCATTTATACTCATTGAATTATTGTTTTTGCTTTATGTTTTAATCTCTTTGCAATTTTTCTCTGTGACACAGGTGAAGATGCTGGTGGCGAAGCGGATCCCACTTATTTCTTCCTCCCACACACATTCTTACTCTCTCTCTCTCTCTCTGTGTATGTGCATGTATATGTGTTTGTGTGTCCATGTGTGTCCGTGTCATGATGTCACTGTACCTTTAATTGCGTTTGCTGTTTGTAACTGTATGTGTCTGATGTTGTAGGTATCAGAGGCTAGGGTCAGTAAGAGTTAGGACATTTTTGTGCATAACCTTTAATCCCTAGGCGATCGGTTCGGGAGACGTCTGGTCCGGCCGGAGTGCGAGTCTTCCTGGTGTTGCAAGGTGACCAAGGGAGAGGATGGAAAAAGATGAAGATTGGACTCTCATGAACTCACGTCGATACCTGAGGCGAAGACTAATGGATAGTGTTGCTTCTCACCTTACTGGGACTAGATTAACTAACTTCAGAAGAAGTTTGCTGAGTTTTATGACGGTTCTTGTCTTGAATGCTGCCAGGAACCATCTCTGATAAATTACAATGGGGTTTCTGCTGGAGGAGGTGAAGAGGATAACCAATGGACGAGCATAACAAGAGGAAAAGATATCACCACAATGTATCATCGTTTTATAGGCCATCTGACGACCGCGACACCAATAGAGGAATTGTTCACGATGGAAGATGAGTAAAATGCAACTACTCTACACCCTAGACTGGTTCCCATACCTGCATTCACACTATTACAGTCACACATGCAGATGACAGGACTTTACTAGCATAATAACCATACGATGACTGTGTCACTTAGCTGATGTTTGCTTACTTTTGTCCCAGTTTTACGACTTTGAATTAGTTCCTGAGTAGTACTGGTATTGTTTTAATGGTCCGAGGGGAGGTTACTGCGAATAGGGTCATAGTTTTAAAGTGTACATAAAGCTTTTGCGTGGGCCAGAAGGGCCAGGTAGATCTGAGGTAGTAAAGAGATAAATCCTAACAGAATATAGCATGTGTGTGTTCCAGGTAAACTACCAATAATGAGCCCAGAACTGACATGTTTCTGGTTAGTGCTTAGAGCACGTTAAGAACAAAGTTACAGATCATAATGCTACAGATTAATTCCTCGGGTGCAGAGGATTCAGACCTACAGATGATAGGCGACTTAACGTGTGAGTTTACCGTATGATCATAGGTTTCACATCATTTTTGTTCCCGTTTGTGTCAAAATTCTTTAACTTAATGTGATAACGTAACCATGACTGTTACTACTCCGTTTCAGGTGCAACAGATCTTCTGGTGGGTGCTGGATCTCATGTTTTGACTAGTGTTTTCTTATTGTGATGGATTAGCATGTGTTCGTTTTTGAGGGTGTGTGGATGTTGCATGATGGGTTTTGAATGTGGTTTCGAAGGTTGAGGAACAGAATAGGTGATTCTGGTTGAGTTTAGATCGGATTTGCTGAATGATTTTTAATTTGGTTTTAAGGACTTATTTCTGGTCGTTTTACCGAGCGGCCATTACATTACTCCTTGTTATCAAGACAATCATGTGAGTTTTGATTTTACCGTTAACCCATAAATGCTTGAGTAAATCATTGCATGCCTTACTACAGAATTAGCTCTTTAATTTAGGATAAGTGGGTAGGTTAGAAAGGGGGTGTGAATGTGGGGATGGATGCTTTGTCTATGGGTCTTAAAATTTAGGAAGTTTTTGTGGTAATAGGTTTGTAGGCAATTGGCGTGCTAATTCAAGTTTTTCTTGTTGACATGTTGCGTTTTGCTCGCCGTGGGGAGGATGAAGTCGGCACCACCACGCTGCACGCAGATGGACAAAGGGAGGACTGAGCCAAGAACTTATGCCTTTGCTTTGCTGACAAATAAAGGACACTTGTCCACATAAAGCCCTCCTCAAGCAGAAGACCTCCAACGACGACATGGATGCTGAACTTGTATTTTCCGTTCTATTCTTTTGAATGAAATCTTCAACCGGATTTATTACTGTTTCATTATGTCTTTGCTAAAGCTAATTGTTCATTATTCATCATATTTGTCACCAGTTTCTTTTCATGTGCCTTTGTTGTTTTGTGTGTTCTTTCTTTTGACCACTGATGAGGATATTTGTCACCTGATGTCCTCAAGCTAGTCCTCGCATGCCCGCTCTGTGCCGTGGCGTTCGTCCCCTTTTGGGCTGGGGAGGACATGGAGGAATTTTCCCTGTTAAAGTACAGCGGACAGGTTTTTGCCTCCATACTGAGTGCGCATGCAATACATTCGTGAAGTAATGAGTTCAGTTAATGCTAAAATCATGTTTCATGTACTGTTTCACAGTTTTTCATTGTCTCAGCTGTAAGCTCATCGGTTGTTTTTCAGTTACTTAATCATTGTTCATTGCATATACAAGTTGAAGTTGCTGTGTTATTCTGGAACATCATCTCGTGTTTTGGTATGGGAACTTTATGCATTTTTGATTCAAGGTCATATGTTATACCCTTTTGTTTCCATCTTTTGTCATTTTGTTACATTATCTTTATTTGCTGCTCATTTCTTCTGTTACTTAGTTAAGCATTCATTTATTGATATACCCTACATTGCTAATTCGTTTACGATGGTAATGTGTGGCGCACAAGTCCGCCAAAGGGAGGACTGTTGTAGCCAAAAAGGTCAAGAGGTCATCTACAACATATATTGAGTTGAATTATGAGTCCTTAGGTTAAAAGCTTGCTGAGAAAGCTGTGTTCTGTGTACGTGAGGATTAACATGTCCAGCTTGTGTAAACCAGCTCCAGTGGACCTTGAGCCCTCAGAATCATGTCGGGATAACAGGGCTGGTCGACCTCTGGGCTGAAGGGTGCCTTGACCATATTGGGAAGTGTAAAACATCACCCCATCCTCTCTCAAAGGACTGTGGGAGTAGCAGTATAAAATAAGCCTGCATCTTCGTGGCAGGAGGGCTTTGGCAGAAAGATCCAGCCGGAGGCTCACTCAGTTCCAGGCTGGGCGCTGTCCCCAAGTGTGGTGATGTATTGATGTATTGATTGTGTAAATAAATGCCCCACGCTGAGTTTGGACAAGCTGTCTGTCTCTTGTGTTTTGATAAGGCAAAAAGAACCACAACCGCATGCTAAGCGAAGTAACGGACCGGCCATCCGGACTTCCTTTTTAAGCTATGAACCAACAAGCTGGATAAAATCTGTTGCATTTTACCAATCAAGCAACGGTTCCTTTCAGAATAAAAGCTGAACTCACTGACCCAAGGGGGGTCCCTTTGACGCTGTGAACCACATGCCGCTTTTTACCTGGAGACGATCCAAAGACTAGTTTGTCGTACTGCTGACGCTGTTTCACCGGCTCCTGTACCAAAGGGGGGGTCCAAGGACCTGGTTTTCTGGATCTGTACGGAAGTCTCATTTCAAAGGGTATGTGTGGAGCGACAAAAATGGCGTCTCATGTGTTTATGAAACTCTGATCAAACTCTGATCATAGCTAGAAGCAAAACATCACAACATCATTCAGACTTGCTTCTCCGGATACGAGAGTTCTGATAATAACATCACTCACACATACACCATTCATCTCACGTCTCATTACACCAAATCCATCCATCATCAGTTAGAGTTAGTCTTGTTTAAAATTGTTTAGAAATAAATCATCTTAAATGTTTTAAAGGACTCTCTCTTCTCTTGTCTCTCAGTTAATGCAAAGTGTTACATAATCCCTGCAATAAAATGTTCCAATCTTCTGGTTAAATAACCCAGCGGTCCATAAGATTGATTTCATATCCACTATGGAATCTTAATGTCTCACGGGTCCTTAATTAGATGTAAATTAACTTCTTTAATACATTTCTGGGTTTACCTTGTTATTCAAACTGAGATGTTGAGATGTCTTAATGTCATTAAACAGTTTTAAAATGTTCATTAAATGCGGGTCAGACTTGTAACTTGTATCTTTGTGTCAGTGTTGATGCAGAAAGCTAGCCTAGTGAACTAGACCAAATTCTTGCTTTGCAAAGTTTGGTCTAGGCATGCTCCATTGGAACCTCTGCAACTCCTACCAGGACTCTGGCTAGCCAATCACAGCTCTCTAGAGGGGTTTCAAACACATAAAGAGCTGTGATTGGTCCATAATGGTGGGCCAGTCATAGTGCTCTATCTGCTTAGTGAACAAATCACAGAGCTTTATCCGCTTTGTGGGCCAATCAGGGCACTCTATATGCCTGGTGGGTGGGATGATGCAACAGAGTGAAACAAGAGCATGTCTAGTGGAATGCGGACATCATTTGAAAGACAACGGTAGAACCCGCCCCACAACCGAGAGCCGTCAATGGAGCATGGCCAGACTAAATAATACATTTTTTTAGTCTGGCTTGCCAGGCTAGCAGAAAGCTACACCAGGTCTGGTGTTCTGGAGGGGGCCATCGGCTGGCACACTACTGCCTACCATTGAATGTTCTTACACTCCTAACTTCTTAACTTTTTTTTAATATGGAAAGTTCTAAAACCATTTCATCAGTTTGTTTTTATGTAGGCTTCTGATTCTGCTCTGTCGTCTCAAATAGGGCTTCAGTTATTGAATATTTTAGTATTCAATTATTGTATCGAATTCTCTGTCGATAAAGCAAATATTCTATTTGATGACATTTCAAGTGAAGCAAGACTGTGATCTTGTCATGGTCTGAGGCAAGAGTCTAGCCCAGGACATGCAGAATCAGGAGACGGAGTCGGATTGAATGAATAAAAATAATAACTTCATTAAAAAACGATGAACTAAAGGCGCACTGGAAGTCCAGCAGGTGAGGGAATGGGAAGCAGCGTCTAGAGAAGAGAGTAGCAGAGGTGATTATGGGAGTTGTAGTATGACGGGGGAAGTACTGACGGAGGGACTTACGGTTTGGGAAGAGGAGAAGTGCGAAGGAGAGGTGAGCCAGGGTAATAGTCCAGGGAATGAATGAAGAGCGGTAGAGATGAGTAGGAGAAATGGATCCGAGCCGGTGTGGTTCTTGGAGAGGGAGCGAGGTGTGGAGGAGAGCGGGTTGGTACGTGGTGGATGGTGAACCAGGAAGCGAGCCGGGTAAAGGTCCAACCAGCGCTGGGGTGAATCCTGATGAGAATCCAACCTGAGGTGAGTAATCCAATAATTCAAAATTTAATCGAGGTCACAAGAAAAAAACACGAGAGTTCTAGAACTTGAAAGCAAGCGAAGGCTAGAGACTACCAGTCAGTAGTAATCATCTGGCGTCGAGTCATGTCCACCTTCCTCCTTATAAGCCGGCCCGCTGATCAGCTGATTTGGAACAGCTGTCGCTCCCTCTCCTGAAACCAAGCACTCCGAGATAGTGAGAAAATGAGACGAGTACTCACCCCGGCTCATGACAGATCTGCTGCTAAAAATATGAAAACAAAATTATAAAAGGCTCAATCAAATGTATTAAATATATAGTTTCTTCCACATCGAGTGGAGCCAGTTGAGATGGCTCAGCCATCTGGTCAGGATGCCTCCTAGACGTCTTCCTCGTGAGGTTTTCCGGGCACGTCCAACCAGGAGGAGGCCTAAAGGTAGACCCAGGACACGGTGGAGGGACTATGTCTCTCACCTGGCCAGGGAACGCCTTGGGATTCCCCCGGAGGAGCTGGCCCAAGTGGCTGGGGAGAGGGAAGGTTTGGCCTCTTGACTTAGGCTACTGCCCCGCGACCCGACTCCGGATAAGCGGATGAAAACGGATGGATGGATGGATGTAGTTCCCTCGTTCCCAGCTGCCATATATAGTTAACCCTCTCAGGCTCAAAATAAGTTTTGATAAAAGGACGAACAACAAAGTCCTTCAGGGGTACTTCTCAGTTAAAGAATGCTCATGAAATATGTATGTGGAGTAATCAGGTAGGTAGGTTTTAATGTTGCAAATCTGCAACGCCTGCCTCCAAAGGGTTAATACATGTTTAATGGAGCAAAGATTGACTAATAATTCATTAACATTTTAGGTTTGTAATAATATCACTCATTCTAATCAAAATAACATAAATACATCCACATACAGGGCTGCCAACTTATGAACTTCTCCATGCGTGAGACCGGGGAGCAGTCGCCACCCTTTTTTTCCCATAATCTGCAAACGGCCTCTGTCAGGCGACGTATCGGGTGCTGTAGCGCAGTGGATCATGAGATAGCTGAATGTAAAAAAACAATGGAAGCGTTGGTCACTTTGTGTGCTGTGAGCTTATAAACATGCAGAAAATGGTACACTCACTGTGTGAAGAACTGCCATGCCTGGTCACACTATTACAAGATGCAAAAACTTGATAATGACATAAGAAATAGCATCTGTCTAAAATAATTTGATGTTGTTCACCTTGTTAGTGGTTTGACTTTCCATAATAGTTGAGCAGGTGTGGCTTTTTGACGCGGGTCTCCTTTTTGAACATGTTTAAACGGTTCAGAAAACAAATTCAGGCCACCTCATTCTCCATTTATCCACAGGCAACACTGTCCTCTGCTTCCCGCGGATAAACAGAGAAGGAAGTGATGCTGCCATTAGCAGCTAGTTCTGATGAAGATCGCAGGAGTGATAAAAACTATCAAAAAGGTAAAAAACCTTTCCTGTGTTTAGAAAAAGAACCTAAAATACAAATCTCAAGCATGTTGGTACATTTGACAGACTATAAATACCTGCTTGTATGACTTACTGTATATTGATAATATTTTCTCTAAATGACTTATTAATTATTAATTAAAGCCCACCCATAATTACTATGGCCCATCCAAAAATGAAATCATGACTCAGCGCCTGTGTTTGGACGGCCTGTTTTATTTTACTTTTTCTTGATTCTAAATATGTTGAAGTAGTACTACGCTTACTCAAGTAGTATAATTTCGGCAGCACGCAGACCGCTTCGCCTCCGTCTCTCCGCCGTGAGAGTGGGGGGCATGGTAATTTTTCAGAGGAGGTGTGGCATGAGAGCGTGTGAACTAGGTCTGATGCATGCATCTCACGCTCAGTGCGTGAGAGTTGGCAGCCTTGCACATATGATCCAACACATTCTCACACCATAAGCATTAAAAAAATGACGCGGTGTGACCAAGCACCTGTTTCGGACATGTAGGGAGCCCCTGCGCGTCGGGAGGTGACACGCTGTCCCAGAGCATCGCCATCAGACGCCCATGGTAAAACGAAGATCACATTGAATTGTGACCTTTACCCTCTTGCTATTTAACCTTCCCCTCACTCCATCCTAACCTATCCAAATTTTGACGTCCAGTAACTGTCGTAGTCGACTAATCTTGAATTTTCATGGCAGCAGTAGTCTGAAAGGGTTAACTACCAAGTGGCAGCTTAATTTGAAATGGTGACATGCTGTTGTGCTACTAAGCATCTTACTACAACAAAACAATGCAAAAGATAATAAAATATGGTATACTTAACAAATATGAGCATTGTCTCCACTCACAAGACGCAATCCAAAGACTGCAAATAAAATGCCTTTGACATTTAACCCTCTGGAGGCAGGCGTTGCAAATTTGCAACGTGAAAACCCACCTATCTGGTTACTCCACATACGTATTTCATGAGCATTTTGTAACTCAGAAGTACCCCTTCCATGTTTTGGAACCAGGCTGTAAACATAATTATTTCTGCTGTGAAATTGGTATTTTTAACATGAGGATTGGAACTGCGGATGAGGATGGAACTGAAATTTTTGTCACTTCCTGTTTTGCTTCATTTCCAGACCCAAATTATACGGGCTTGGGTAAAACCAAAAAATGAAAATAACAGGTTAACTTAATAACACAAGACTAAACTAATAATAGACACTGGATGAATAACAGACTAACTAAACACACTGTTAGAAGATAAAACAGTAAAAACATGTAATTAATGACAATACAAAAGGAGACAATACAAATAAGGTTAAAAAGGTTAATATTAATATGTAAGAAAATAAAGACTAATTAATAAAAAGACAGATAAGAGATACAAAGGTAGTTAAACAAGCTAAATAGACACAATTCAGCTAAAAGCAACGCCATGCATCACTATGGTGAAGTAAAGAGCTAACAGTGTTTACAAATGGTGGTTTAGAGGTGTTCACAACACAGTCAGCAACTCTGAATGTCATTTTATGAATTTGACCCGTTTGCTACATAACTTCCTATGGAAAAAAAAACATTATTTCACGCGAGACAACACGTTTATTTCTGCTGCTAATTTGAGTTCATTCCTTTACAAATAAAGTTTAATTGTTGTACAAAATCAAAGTAACATGAAACCTTCTCTGAGATTGTTTTTTCCCATGTCCTGTCTGGCTGTGAAGCAAACAGAATTGATGTCTGAATGCTGGTGACAAGCCTTACAGATTTACTCTCAGGTGGAGCATCAAAGCTTCTGCTTTTAATGTCACGCCTGATACTTAAAATGGATCTCTGGGACTTGGAGCTCCCTCCATCTCCTACACATCTTTAGGGGGCAGATCTGTGGCACTCTCTATTGGGCGCTCCCATACAGAAACCTTACATAAACAAGCGCATGTACACACACAGGTGTTCACATGATGCTCTCATAAATATGGACTTGGGCACCTTCAACACATGTCTTAAGGCTGTGGTTGGCACTAAATGCACTGTGATTTATTATCGTGTGAATGTTCAGTAAAACAATGTTGATTTTATATTTCCTCATCAAGCTGACTCAGTGATAGTTTGCTCCTGTTGAATTGTTGTGTGTCCCATTTCTGCAGGTCTAGAAACAGACTCTTGTTCATCATTGATTTTTTTATTTTTGTGGTCATTGAATAAAATGGAATAATAGGATGGAGCAGGACACCCCTACAACCAGATTATCACAGGAGAAGTTGGGTGAAACACCGGTCGCAGCCCAGAAACAGGGAGTGATGACAAAAAAAAAAAACAAAAAAAAAAAACATGAAGGCAAAAAAAAAAGTTTATCAGCTACATCTAGAGAGGCTCTACTGTTTTCTGAACTGACGGCAGCAGCATGAGATGACTCGAGGGTCTTTTTAAAAACAAAAATCAAAGCTGTAACAAAAACCGTTTTCTTCCTCCTGGACTCAACCGACCTCTGGTCATGAACCTGACAGACTGTGGGAACCTATTGGTGTTTAGTGTTGTGGGAAGTTATTTGTTAAGGTCACAGTTTTCATCAAACCGTTTTCAGAATTGATTAAAAAAATTACATCAAGAAATTTTTCAACATATTTCTCTACCATTAAGCAAGGTTGCCATACCTCATCGCAGGGCTTCCACTCTGATTAGATTTTAATGTTGAGGAAGAAGCGTAAGGATGCAAGTTTGCTGATGCTAAACTTAGTTTAATACTTTATTTAAATTATGTAGGAATAAAATAGCGTGAAATACAGCTGGGTCCATATTTAATGAATGTAGGCACTTGGATTCTGCAGTTTTGTGAAAAGTGGAGCAGATATATGTAAAATGCTCAGACTCATGCTACCCACAGCCACACAGGGCTGAAATAAAAATCAGTCAGTCAGTCAATCAGTCAATCAGTCTGTCTCTCTGTCTGCCTGTCTGTCTGTCTGTCTGTCTGTCTGTCTGTCTGTCTGTCTGTCTGTCTGTCTATCTATCTATCTATCATCTATCTATCTATCTATCTATCTATCTATCTATCTATCTATCTATCTATCTATCTATCTATCTATCTATCTATCTATCTATCTATCTAAGATAGAGAAAGTGGACAAACCCCTACAGTTGCTTTTCTCGCTGTGCAATTGTTTGTCTAACACCTTAATGTCTCCCCAACCGCAGCCTGCAGGAAACGTGCTAGAACCAGAATGCAGCACCAAGTATGTCAGCTCAACTCTTTTCTCATCCCAACAGAGCGGCCCACCAAGCAGAAGGTGCAAGGGAAATATTCTGGCCACAGGAGACGAGAGGGACTGGGTGGCCTTTCATTAACCCTGTAAAGCAGAGGTGTCAAACTCAGGCCCTTGAGCCAAATTTGGCCCGCAGTCTATTTTTATTTCGACCGCGAGATCAAATATCAAATATATATTAAAACTGGCTCACCAGCCAATTTTGCCGCAAAGACTACACATCCCATAATGTGTTGTTAACAGTTACAGTTTTTCTCAGTCGCTTTGATGCGTTTCTCAGAACACCATTAACATTTGCACAGCAGTTAGTGCATTTCTCAAAACAATTAGTGCAAACTGCAAAACCCAGTGGATAGCCTGCAAAAGCACGTCACATGCTCAACATTGATAATCCATTCCTCAAAAGCAAGTATTCATGTCAATGAAACTGTCAGTGCCATCAAAATGAAGAGTCTTGACACCATCTCTATGAACAAGATAGTCACATGGCTTTGTCATGTTTTCACTATGACAGTTTATAATTTCAGTGTTTTCCTTTGCCAGAATATTTGGTGACACCTGAAAATGCTCAAGACAGCACTATGCCCTACTTGTACAGCCATTTGAAATGTGCAGTAAAGTTACTGTAGATGTTATGGGAGTTTTGGGAGTAACTGAGACACTGAATACGTACGTTTTACATTTTTACTGTACAGAAGTGTTTGTAATTCTACAGCATTGTGCAAAAGAAAAATATGCTACAGTCACTTGTTTACTGTAGAATACATGTAAACATAAAATCACCCTTTTGGTAGAGCTGTGCACAAATGTGAACAATATACAGTACATGTAACAGTACATACAGTATTGCACAGTACTGTAACATACAGGTACAGTAAATCATTCTGGCACATCCAGACGTCCCTGTCTGTCTGGCCACATATTTTCATCTACATCACAACGGATGTCGTCCCCCGCAATGCAGCGAGGAAAGTATCTCCTGGAGTGGAGAAGTATACAGAAGTATAGAAATGGTACACACTAGCTCCTGCTCAGTTCATATATGCTTGCCAATTGAGGATTCACCTCCTCATGAGTGACAGCTGAAATTCACCTGTGATCAATTGTTCAATTTAGGAGACATTTCCAGGAAAAAAAGATAAAGGTATAGAATTTGCTTGACAGATGACTAATATTTGACATTTGATAACTAGTTCAACAATTTTGTGTGTAATGACTCAAGCAATGAAAGTAAGACTATTAGTTTTATTGAGAATGACTATTCAGCATCCATAAGTATAATTCATTTTGACTGACATGACATAAGCAAATGGAAATGTCAAAAAACAGCAGAGAAATGTATGAAAGCAACTGATACATGTCCAAAATCATTTGCAGTTTGTTCAGAGAAAGGAGAAATTGCTACTATGATGTCCAGAAATGACTAAATGTTGTGGAGGTTGAACTAATAGTTATGAGAATTTTAATTCTGATCTGAGAAACGCACCAAAGCGACTGAGAAAAACTGTATTAGCATCCATGCTACTAGTATTGGTGGCTGCAGTGTTTCCCTCCTCAGTCCCGAATAAACTGAAGGCACTCTTCTTACTCAGCGCCGAGTTTACTTTTGCAATTAGCCAAATTTAAAGCCCAGAAATGGAGATTTAAACCAACTCTGTTTGATCAAAAAGTTGTTTACATTCTGTTAAAAAGGCTGAGAGCGGACCACGCAGGAAGCTAACCTGCTGGCTCTTAGTCTCAGCCCATTGCAGGGCCCTTTCTCGAAGCAACCTGACTATGTATGAGATTTTAACCGTGTCGTTTATGAATGGCAAACAAACTGCAGAGAAGCCTTTGAGTGATATCGATTTCTAATTTTAATAAACTGATACAATTTTGAATTTAGGATAAAGAGTCCAGCCAGTGCAGGGTCCCTGGATTACATCAAGGTGCTTAATAAGGCTGTTTGGCACCATGTTCCCTTTTGCAAAGAAAACACTTCATTGTTATGGCTCACCCGATTTTAGCACAGCATTCTAGCTCGCAACTCCGCGAGTTTGTTTTTGGTTCAGACTACAAGGCTTCTTGGAAATTGGCGAGTAAATTTAATTAACTCTGTGGAGTAGAAATTAACACTGACTTTTAACTCTGCTTTTTGAGCAGGTTTACTCTTCAGATAGTTGTAAATACTCTATCTAGGTTAAAAGAAGTTAACACTGCAATTTTAACGCTCCATTTTTTACTGTATGGGAGCGATTCTGACGCAAAACTGGAGTGAAACAGCACCACACAGCTGACCCCATCAAGTCACAAAATCATGGGAGAATTGCAAAACTGTGATTTCAGATGTCCACAGAATAAAAAGAATGAAAACGACAGCTGCATGTCCAAGCAGAAGGGTTACCCAGACATGAAAGCGTCACAAAACGGCCACAAAACGTACTACGCTGCAATTATTCGCCATTATGGTGGACGCTATCGTTTTGGGTAGGGCTGGGTGATGCAGCCTAAAATCAGTATCATAATAAATTGAGGATTTCATCTTAATAACAATAAATGGACGACAACTACGGGTGTGCCCAGAAACAAAACATGTCCACTAGATGGTGCTGTCTTATGTATTATGTTGAGTCATTTTTTTTTTTTACATGACTCAAGGTGGTACAGCCTCTTAAAAGGACATGAATGTTGCCAACTTACACACATCTTTCCATTTTTTTATTATCAAATTTATTGACACGGGAAAAAAATCTCGATAAAAATCTGAAATGTCAATAACGATAAATTTTCAATTTATTGCTCGGCCCTAGTTGTGAGTCTATTTTTTAAGTGTTTCCAAAAGAGGTCAAACTCTGCAGTTCTGATCTGGCCAGAGAAGAAGTCAAACACAAAATCAATGTGAAACATCCACAAACGTTCAAAATAAAAGTCATGCGCACTACATCATTTCTTGTGAAACTCCTGGAACCAATGTAAACAGATCAACAACTCTACCAGAATGTGTTGGAGCAATCTTAGGTGTGTTCTTGCTGTGTCGTATCTCTAATTCCATGCTGTAGTTTTTTTTTTTTTAAACACAGAGCAGTTTTGTTTACCTGTTTTACCGCTACGTTTCGTTTGCGGCTGCAAACTTCCTCAGGCTGACGCTGATGGTGGTGTCACTTCCTTCCTTCACATATGACAACACAATATACAAACAACTGGAAGGCTTTATTGGCTATGTCACCATGGGTAACCCGTTACCAGTCACCCTGCGCGAGTTTTTCATGGAAGACCTAGAGCAAAAAGCCGTAGCCACTACACCCCCAAACTGCAAAAAAAAAAAAAAAAACTATGGAAACGCTACATAGAAGACATACTGGAAATCACACCAAAAGGACAAACAGAAACACTAACACAACACTTGAAAAACTTTGACGACACAGGCAGCATAAAGTTCACTTATGAGTCAGAAACAGAAGGCACTGGCAGTATAGCATTTATGGACATGAAAATAAGCAGGCAGACCAACGAGACCCTAAACATAAACACATATAGAAAACCAACACACACAGACCAATATCTATTACGGACATCAGAACACCCAACCATACACAAAATGTCAGTAATCAGAACATTATATCACCGAGCAAACATAATAACAGAAGAAAGACACCGCAAACAAGAGGACAAACACATACAACATGCTTTAAAGCAGTGGTTCCTAACCTGGGGGTCCTGACCCCCACAAGGGGGCACCAAAGCCTCTCAGTGGGTCGCCACTTTAAAGAGCAAGTAACGTCTAAATTAACTTTTTTTTGCTGATGAACTGTATAAATGAGTGTCTAACAGAGTTTTAAATGTGTGTATTCATTATTTTAGCATTTTGGTGCATTTTCTTTAAAAATTAAAAATTCTGCCTAAATACCACAGTATAGCGCCACCTTCAGCTTAAAACATAGAATTTGACTCATTTTGAATAAATTTTAGCCAATGGCTAAAGAGTAAGATACTACGTAACCCAGTAGAGTACTACGTAGCAGCTCTGTGTCAAAGTTATAAAGCAACGAGCATCTCCGCCACGCCTTGTGGCGAGTTGGGAGTTGGATTTGCAAGCGAGCGTAGGACGGTTAGTGGTAGTTCAGCATTAGCATATAGCATTAGCATATGCTAGTCTTTAGCGTAGCCTTTAGTGTTATACTTTCTTATTTAGTGTTAGCTTGGCTGTTGGATAGTGTAGTTTAGTTAGTGTTTGGCTGTTAGTGTTATTAGGAAAGCAGTTCAGGTTTAGTGCTCCATATCGTGTTAGTATGCTGTGAGAAGGTGTAGTGTAGTATGGTTGCGGTGGCTCTGTGGGGTTGTACTCCTTTCCGCTGGACTTAGAAATTAGGCGCCAGTGGTTGCGTGTCTGGAAAACATTCAGCTCCCGCCGGGTGCTGTAGTTTGCAACCAGCATTTTACTCGCAATTCTGGTCTCCGTTTGAAGAGGGAGGCTGTGCCTACCGTGGCTCTTCCGCGATTTAGATGCAGCCCACCGACTCTGCTCCCCCAGCATGATGGGCTACAGTCTGAGGTGAGTAAGCTAAATAGAAGTTAACATCTTCAAAAGACTAACGCAGCACTAGTTGACAGACATCATTACAGCGCAAAATCCAGCTTGTGACCCGGTTCCTAATTCTGTTCAGTAGGTCGCATTTCAGGCTCTCCACATCATATGCGACTGACTTTTACGTTATAATAACGATCACACACTAGGAATGTTATAAAGCGCCTATATAGGACAGTTTCTTTTGTATAGTATCTGACTTTATAAACAACAATGTGCTTCTATTTTTTCTTTTTTTTTTTTCAGGCTAAATCTACCCAAGACACTGGCTGTCAGACTGATTTAGTAATCTGCAAGAATGCACTTGTCCAGGCTGACGTGAAGCGTTACCCGTAGCAAAGGTGAATTATTTTTAATAATCTTCTATGTAAACATTTTATTACCTTCTAGTTTTAATTTGTTTTACAGATTGTTGCACATGATTTTATGCTCTTTTAAACGTTTATAAATGTGCTGCTTCTTTGTTTTTATAGAACTCACAGCCGCAGTGTGTCTGGTGACACAGGGACCATGATGGAAATTCATCTTCCAGAAAGTCCCAGAGCAACGTCCACACCCCCTGAAAAGACCAAGATGTGAGGTGTCTGCTGTTGATTCCAGCTTCCACCTCAGTGACAGTGCAAGCTCAGTGAACTGTTCAAGGTAAAAAAAAGTAAAACATTTCTGAATTTTTAAGATACTAACAATTAAATAAACGTATGTGATTACATCATGACATCATGAAGGAGGCTACTGATTCTGGCCCTGTGACAATTGGTGGTGACTTGTGAGCTGATTCACCTGGTAAATAACTTTTACATTAAATATTTTGTTCTTTGCAATCAAAAGTAAATTAACTAATAACCTGCATTATTGCAGGTCACTCAGCAAAATATGGACTCTACACCATGAGGCAGGAACACGTTAATAACTCTATAAGAGCACATAAGGTGAGCAACACCACATATTATTTTTATTACTGTACACTGTCCTATATTTGTTTTCTTTCTGCATGATTTGTTTTCTTTCTGCATCTCATCTTTAGCCTGGCTGATCACCTGATAACTCCTGTCATCTGGTTGTGACAGCATGAGGATGTCCTCACACACCTGTAACCTATCAGCTCATCTGGCAGAATAGAGAGAGAAGAGACAACACCACATCTCCTGTTCCTGGAAAGCCTTCAGCCATCCTTCGATGACTGAGAACCTCCATCAGCTCTGTCTCCTGTCTGCCTACTATTATTATAATAAATATTGTGTTTGACAAGTTTTTTGTGCTGCCAAATATCTCATTTTGATTCCAGTTTTGATATTTTAATGGATATTTATAAATTACATTGATTATCCCATTGTTGTATGTTTAACTAGCTCTATTGTGATGAATTAAACTAGCACCTCACTGTTAAAAGCTCGTTTTAATTTCAAGCATGTTTAAGTATTTATGGACATGAACAAAAACAGGAAATATATAAATTGAGATTTATTTAATTAATATAACAAATAAGGGGGAAAGAGTCATTGAAAGGCACATTCTTCTGGAAGCTCCTGATCCTGACGACGCCAGACCAGCTGCAGACACCAGAGGACCTAGAACCAAGAGAGCAGCTGTTATCAGTAAATAATGAAATCAGGGCAGTTTTAGTGGGCTGAACACATTACAGAATAATTTTCTCATGGGGTATTTTCATAACTTTCTATGCAGCAGACTGTAGCTTGAGCCCAGGGCTACCGGAGAGCTGCTATCCAGCACGTTTCAGTGGTTTTCCTGCTTTAACAGGTTAGATTAGCTGTTAAGCAGCTCAGCTATTTGTTGCTGATTAAAACCAGGTGTGTTGAAGCAGATAAACCTCTAAAACATGCTGAATACTAGCTTTTTAGGGCCGTGGAGCCAAACCCTGCAGCTAATCCAATGCTATGGCTAACGGCTACTTACCATTCAGAGCTGGTTCTGTTGGGTCGGTTCCGCTAGTTTCAGGCAACTCACAAGCTCAAAACAATAAGGCTCAGGTCCGCTTGTCTCCTCCAAATAGACTTGGTCCCTTTCTTCTCGAGTGTCTGGGTAAAGAGGGGGAGAAACGTCCTCCACTTCTAATAACTGCTCAGAGAGAAGGGAGCTAGCATTGTCTAGTTAGCCATCGTCTTCTTCACTGTCGCGGCTCCGCCCTCTCGGTCCTCCAGGCAACGCCTACTAATGTTGCATTTTTTTAAAATTGATACGTGGGTGGAGAAGGACTACGAGGCACACTTTACCTGCTCTTTAAGGGGTTAAAACTTCATTTATTACTTGTTTATAGCCTACATTTTGCTAACTTTTTTTTCATGAGTGAAAAGTTTACTGATATTAAGACAGGAAATAATTAGTACAGAAAAAGTAACACACTTTTAAGACACTTTTGCTCAGCTCACCGTTTTTTTTTTCAAGTGTCAAAAGTTTATTAAAGATAGGACTGATTGATTAATCACAGCGTTTACAGTAAATAATCTAGTTTAAACAGTAATATACACATTTAAGTACATTTTTCTCAGTGTATTTTTTATGTGTCAAACGTTTATTGAAAGGAATGATTGATTTATCAGTGTTTACAAGAAACAATGTGTTCAGAAAAGTAATACAAACTGTCAAGCACATTATGCTCTGTTTGGTTTTGATAATGACTTTGTTCTGTACTGGAGCCTACTATTACTGTTATCTATGGAATCAAAGCATATTAAAATGTGCTTGAACAATTTTATCATTTCTTAATACTGTTTGTACTGGAAGAGAGAATGGGAGGGGGTCGTCAAAAATTTTACTGGTAAAAAAGGGGTCCCTTGGGAAAAAGTTTGGGAACCACTGCTTTAAAGACCTGCGGATACCTGACATGGGCAATAAACAAAGGAAAACAACAAACAACAACAGAAAAGAACAACCTAAGCAAAGAACCAGAAACCCAGAAAGACAACAACCAAAACCAGTGATAAGCTTACAAGGGCGTCAGTTTAATTTCAGAATTGCTGGGGACAATAACCATACACTTGAGTGGTGTTTAAAAATTGCTGGGGACAATAAAGTAGGCTAGCACAGGGGTCGGCAATCCGCGGCTCTGGAGCCGCATGCGGCTCTTGCTTGTAAAATAATGAATGGATATTTAAATAAAATGCTTTATATTTTACTGCATTAATTTTACATCTGTAAGCCAATTCTACATGTAAAGATTGTCTGCGTAAACCTGAACAGTTCCAACCCGGTCTTACTGTGAGACCGGGTTGACGCCTCACGCTTGTGTGTAATCATAGGCGCTTCTGAGCTGCTTTCTGACCTTCCCCACCTACAAAGTTTAATTACAACAATCAAACGTGACAGAGCCTGGATTTGTATTCTGAACAGTCTAAACATGTTTTAAAAAGAAACGTATGACAAAAGTGGCACCTGCTCAGTAAAACCACTAACAGGGTGAAAAATACCAAAAATTGAAGGCAGAGACGGGCTACAACTTCTGGATCCACTTTATATAAATCATTTTATTGATTATCGTCTAATGAAAGATAACTTTGACGTACACGAGCGATCAGGCGCGTTGCAAGCTTTTCAAAAGTGTGGGGGATGTTGTCTGTGCCTAAAATAAGTTCATGTTATTCATCTTGTTAGTTTAATTTCCATAATAGCGGAGCAGGTGCGAATTTTAGACGCGTCACGCATGTCTCCGTTTTAAACATGTTTAAACTGTTCAGAATACAAATCCAGGCTCTGTCTAGTTAGATTGGTGTAACTAAAGTTTGTACTGAATGAAACTTTACATTAAACCATGTTGAAAAGAAAAGGATCCGATTAAATCGTTTCCCCCTCATTTACAGTCAGTACAGTGCAGTGCACATGGCTCTGGGGTTAATCAAGTTTAATTGTAACATTAATGTGTTACTGGACACGCTGGTCTGGTTGGTTAGACCAGTGTTTGAAGTGGAAAACACACACACACACACACACACACACACATACACCAATTAAAATAATGCTGATAGCATGGACTAGAAGACAGGTGATGGTTTACGTATTTAAATGATGATCAGGCTGCTGTAAAATGTAATCTCCATCCACATCCAGACAGAATTATCCTCTATTCTTTCTCTAGTTGCTCTGCTCTTGTCTGGGCTGATAGCTGACGGTGCGCGCGGCTCGCCTAACTAGCGGCTGATGCACATTTTACGCATTTGGAGAGGTGGACTGGATGCTTTGCTTTTACTGAAAGATGGTCCACTTAACGCACGGGTGTAGACTACATATTAATGACAAATGAATGAAAATTAAATTGGGAGTTTTTACTTCATATTTTAGAAATAAAAATGACGGGGGAACACATTTATGACGTCTTTTTAAACGAAATTTTATAGCGCGACCTGCCTGCTTCACTTAAGTCACTGCTTATTAAGGTCCATCCAGAATTACCGTGGCCCACCCAAAAATAAAAACCTGGCGCCGCGCCAGTTATAAACCTCTGCAAATTGTTGTTCTTCACTTTATCAAACTCAGACTTTGTACAGCTAATATCAAGATGTAAAATTATGAATTCAGTCGAGCTCTTCTGTCCCTCCCTCTCCTGCTCTCCTGGAAACCCAACATCGGCTGTTAGAAGCGGGAGGTGAAGAAGGAGATGAGGCAAACAGAGAGAGTGCGACATAAAGAAACCAGACTGGTGTGGAGGTGAGCAAACAGCTGGAGAAGTGTGGGTGTTGAATCCCCCACGGGTGCGATGCCCCCGGCTGCTGTCACCTGTTGTGAGCAGCGCTCTGCTGTCTGAGGGTAGGCCCCGCCCACAACGCTGCGGCTACTGCGGTGTTTTCTTTACTGTGGGAAATGGGTAATAATGGCTCTTTGATGGGAACAGGTTGCCGACCCCTGGTATAAGATCTGAGCTGGTAAAACAAAAATCCTCATCAGCAGGCTTTTTTGAAAGTGGGGGGGACACAGCAGCCAATCACGAATTTTGCCGGGGACATGTCCCCGGCGTCCCCGGTTAAAATGACGCCTATGTAAGCTTACCATACATCAAAGGCATAACATAAAAAATAAGAGCAACAATGAATAAACACAGCATAAACACACCAACAAAACCATACACAACAGTTAGAAACAGACCGGACGCCAACACACGAACAATAGAACATAGAAAGGAGTGCGAGAAAGAGGCAAGTCGAAAACACACAAGAGCAGCAAAAGAAGAAGCAGAAAGTACAATAAAGAAGTCAGCCGTAACAGATCACTGCACAAGAGAAAACCACGTAATGGACTGGGACAACACAAGGATCATAAACACCAAACAACAAAAATACAAAAGATGGATAAAAGAAGCTATCGAGAAAAGGAGACGTGGATGTGGGACCATGAACAGGGACGATGGAGTTTACACATTGGATCGTGCATGGGATTGCATCGTCAGAGAGGGGAGAGCGGGCAGCAGAGGGCCAAAACGTCCTCTGCTGCCCGCAGATGAACGGAGAAGGAAGTGACGCCACCATCAGCGTCAGCCTGAGGAAGTTTGCAGCCGCAAACGAAACTTAGCGGGAAAACAGGTAAACAAAACTGCTCTGTGTTTAAAAAAGAACTACAGCATGGTGTTGGAGCAATGTTCAGAGACAACATTTCTTGTCTTTTGAGTGGTCACCTTTACAAAGATTCATCCTATAAAGGAAAAGTTTGTTCAAACCTCCTTCAGATTTCCAAAAGCAACTCTATAAATTCCCTAAAACACCCAAAAACATTTTTTACGGTAGTTTTTATCTACTGATGTGTCAATGACACATCTTTACATAAGTTTAGGTGATGGCTAATTTTAAAGTCTGATGCTTTTACCTGCATCTTTTTGTGTTTTATTTAAAAATATGCCATGAACTTCTTTATGGATTTCAGTAAAACTTTCAGAAACTACAAACCTCTATCCAAAAACGGTGGTTCACGGAGTCTCGATGACATCAGGTTCCATAACTCCATCATTTCCCATAAGCGGATCTCAGTTTAAGACTTTGGCAATATGCATTCCTTCAAGGAACGCTAAGTCTTCGATTTTATTTTTAATTGCGCTTATAAATAAATCAGACTTGACTTTTATTTCATTTTGGAAACGGTTACAGTGTAGATGAAATATAATGGCCCTGCAGGAGAGGCACGTATTCAATCAACTTGTTGATGTTTTTTATTAAAAGACTGTCTTTAAAAAACACTAAATCATACACTATGTGTGCTTGTATTTGACGTGTGGATATTTGCGGTCAGAAGCCACTCGACTCGTTAAGGTAATGTGAAAAGTGTCAGAGGTAATTTTCGGACAATTTTGATGATTGTCATGATGATTGAATTCGCTGCATGCGGACCATTAAATTTCCCTTTTCATATGACTTCCACATAACATTATCTCTTTAGTACTAAAATACCTTTTGTGACATTGCCTAAGTGTATGTACGTTTGAACGCTGTACGTCGGTGTGTGTGTGCATGTTTATTGCAGTGTTGCTGATGCTGCCTCGAACCCAAAATCCATCACCGAGTCCAGTCATGCGATTACAGCCTGCCATGGGAAACGCTGACTACTGCTGCTACTCTATTAGGCAAAGTGCTTGTGTGTGTATGTGTGTGTTAGTAAGAGAGGGATAGGAGGAGAAAAAGAGAGAGAGAATGGGTATTATCCCAGGTGCTAAGTGCTTCTCTCTACCCACCTTATTTATTTTTTGGTCCAGGACCATTTTCTCTCACAACACACCTATATACCCTTCCCCTCCACACCACCACCACCACTCCAAGGCTGTGAATCAGTCCTTCCTGCTGAAGAGGGAGATTACCGCGTGCTGCATTGCAACAGATTGATTTCTACCAAGCTGCATTCCAACCCATTTACTCTCACCTGCATCCTTCTCCTGTTTTAGCTCGGCAAATACATTTCTCCACATATTTTAACCCGCTTTTGATTCTAAAAAAGGAAAACATCTGCTTTGAACAGATATGTAGGGATATATGTAAGGTTTATGTTTGTATGCATCTGTAAGCTATATCATGAGCATGTGTGTGTGTGTCTGTGTGTGTGTGTGAATGACTGTAGGAAGCCAAGCGGGCTGTGAAATAGGGATTGATGTGTCCATTTGGAGACAGGTGTTTAGATGTGACTCAGGGCTGCGGCAGCGTCGCTCCGCCTCGGTCTGCTGCCTCTGTCGGGGCGCCTCTACCGTTGGCCTTGATTACTTGTTGTTATTGGAGTGTGAAATCTGAATATGCTTTTTCATCACTCAAAGTTTGGCTTGAGTTAGTGAGAGGAGCTGCAGCAGCAGCAGAGGAGTGTTAGGTTTTACGATGAGCAGCAGCTATGAATTTGTGTTGGGATGTGTTTACTATCCAGGAGTTTGAACTATTGCTTTCTTTTTAAGGAGATACCGAAGAAAAAATATATGAATTAACATGAGATGTTTAAAGATTTTTGGCAATTATCTTTAAACCTGAGGAAAAGAAAGCCTGTCCAGGGTGTACCCCACCTGTTTGCCCAAAGACAGCTGGAGATAGGCACCAGCCCCACAGGGGAGTCCAAAGGCATTCCCTGGCCAGCTGAGAAACATAGTCCCTCCAGCGTGTCCGGAGTCTTCCTTTAGGTCTCCTCCTGGTTTGATGTTTGAGGCAAACCTCACCAGGAAGGCATTCTGGAGGCATCCTAACCAGATGCCTGAGTTACCTCAACTGGCTCCTCTTGATTTGGAGGAGCAGCGGATCTACTCTGAGCCCCTTCAGGATGACTGAACCTCATCTGTAAGGAAGAGCCCAGACACCCTGCAGAGAAATCTCATTTTGGCCGCTCGTATCCGCAATCTCGTTTTTTCGGTCAATACCCAACGCTTGTAACCAGAAGCTTGGGTACAGAAAGTATTCAGACCCCATCAATTTTTTACTCTTTTTTTTATTTTGCTAAAATCAATTAAATAAATCTGTTTCCTCATTAATGTAAACACAGCACCAAATATTGACAGGAAAACACAGAATTTTATAAATTTCTGCAGTTATTAATAAAGAAAAACTGAAATATCACACGACTTGCTCGCTGTGCTCTTCAAGAAACTTGAGATCCCTCAAGACTTCAAAGGTCCGGTTAGTTTATGCAATCCGCCATTGAACCAAAATGAAGAAAATGTTGTTTGATATCACTGTTTGATGTCATATATGATGTTGTTCCACTCCACTGCCAGAATTAAAGGTGGAAAACACACCGTGCACTTCTGGAACGATACTGGGAGTAAATAAGCCGTAGGGTAACATGTAAGCTACATACATATAAAATCAGGGCTGCCAACTTTTGCTTTGCACATCCCAAAGAGTGAGATGGGTCATGGGGTTGGGAGCGGACAATTCGCCAACCGTTTAGAACAGCGGGGGGGGGGGGGGGGGGGGGGGGGGGGACACTACTCTTTACCGAAGAAAGAAAAGAAAGAGAATTCTGACTCTTTTCTCAGAATTCTGACTTTTTTTCTCCAAATTTCTTCTCTAAATTATGAGTTTTTGTCTCAGAATTCTGGGGAAAAAGTCAGAATTCAGTTTCTTTTTGTTTTTCCTTTTCAATGGCCATGTACCTCTGACTTTACAGAGGGAACTGACCTTTGTTTAATACAAATTTTCTTTTCGTGAGGAAAATTTAACATCCAACTCTCCTGAACTTCTTCACATTATCTATCTATCTTTCATCTATCTATCTATCTATCTGTCTGTCTGTCTGTCTGTCTGTCTGTCTGTCTGTCTGTCTGTCTGTCTGTCTATCTATCTATCTATCTATCTATCTATCTATCTATCTATCTATCTATCTATCTATCTATCATCTATCTATCTATCTATCTATCTATCTATCTATCTATCTATCATCTATCTGTCTATCATCTATCTGTCTATCAATCTATCTATATCTATCTATCTATCTATCTATCATCTGTCTATCATCTATCTGTCTATCTATCTATCATCTATCTATCTATCTATCTATCTATCTATCTATCTATCTATCTATCTATCTATCTATCTATCTATCTATCTTTCATCTATCTATCTATCTATCTGTCTGTCTGTCTGTCTGTCTGTCTGTCTGTCTGTCTGTCTGTCTGTCTGTCTGTCTGTCTGTCTGTCTGTCTGTCTATCTATCTATCTATCTATCTATCTATCTATCTATCTATCTATCTATCTATCTATCTATCTATCTATCATCTATCTATCTATCTATCTATCTATCTATCTATCTATCATCTATCTATCTATTATCATCTATCTATCTATCAGCAGTAAAGAGTTACAGCTACGTGTCAGAAATATCACACAGGAACTTTTAATTATAATTAAGGTAAATGTTTTAATTCCATCTAGGGTGGGCAATATCATGTCATTCAATATATTATGTGCTGCTGTGTAATTTCCCCTCTGTGGGACTAATAAAATTTACTCTGTTCTATCAAATGTAATTCATATCAGCAGCAGAAAAAAGTTAGAGGAATTTTGGCCCTTCCAGGCTTCCGTACCAGAAACCTGGTTATGGAGGAGGGGTTCGTCTCACAAACAGGAAAAACACAGTGGTGAAGCGGTGAATTAAAACATTAGGATTCCTGATGTATTAATTCACCATGTCTCCAACTAATGTAGGAGAGGGAACATGAGAGTGAGTCACCACGTTAGGAAGCCCAGCTTGCTGTGAGCAGCGATCTGTGGCTGATGAGTAAAAACAAAAGAAAAACATTCGGGATTAAAACTGTGTCAAAATCGGCTGGCGATGCGGTTGCATTTCTAAATATAGCATGTCATTTTGGTGGCGCGCTCAGCTACAGCTCACGATTCTGGGAGAACCGGGCATGCCCGTCCCATCAACAGCAGGTGGAGCTCACCGCTCCGCCCATCTCACAACCAGAACGGAAAAAAGCACATTGGCTTGCATTATACAGATGGGATTCTGTGTGTGAAATAATGCCAGTTATATTACTTAAGTGTTGTTTGTGTGCATGTTGTTTAGGGCTGCACAATATATCGAAAAATTATCGTCATCGCGATAACTGGACGTGCTATAGGCTCATCGTAAAGCATGTCAAAAACGGCGATAAATGTTTGGTTCAAACATTTCTATCCGTGTCATACATTAACTTTTTGTAAACCATTTCTGTTTTTTTACGCGGAAGTATTATTTAACCAATCAAATGTAGCCCTTCTGATATGCGGCCAATCAGATGGGTCCGTTCACGTAATACGCCCACCCCCTACGTAGACCCTTACCCCAAAATTCCACTATCTCCGCCCCGCCCCCGCTTTCCGCTGCCGCTCGCTTCCCCTGTTCGTCATGCTGGCTCAGATTAACAAACACACTTTGTGCTGAGGTTTCTGGAATCAGCGCTGCTTTCAAATGTGAACGTGAGTCCGCTCGGTGTCGTTAAGCAGCTGATAATAACCGGGCTGACTCCGACACGTGCCGGTGAACCAACCCATCGTTAGCCCCAGGCTCTGGTTAGCTTCCAGCTAAAAGGCTACAGCACTCTCCTCCCAGTGCCACCCTGCTAAAGAGGGCCTGGAAAAGTTCCCCCACACATCAAAGTGATTTTTCATTTATGAGCTTTTATAACCTTGTTAATCAGGATAGTTGATTTGCTGCTGCACATAAACTGTCAGTCACAAGCTCTGCTAGCCGCTTATCTTAAGAGGAGCTAGTTCAATTTGTTAGCTTGTTATCAGAATCATAGTTGCAGTTTCATCATCTGAGCTGCTTTTTAAGATCTAGGTAAACTTGTTCAATTTGGGGTTAAAATCAAACGTTTTCACATATTTTCCATGTAGTTTTTTGCCAGTTCCTCTTCCGAAAGGTAGACAATTGTTTTTCTCTTTCCCTCAGAAAATCTTAATATTCTCCTAGTTTGGCCCAGCGCAGATCACTTCCCAATTACAGCAACAGCCTTATATCATAACCACATAAGTGGAGAAAATGTTCTGTAGCAATGAGAGAATTTGCTGTTGCATTTAAGTGATGTTAACTATTATTTAACATTTAAACTTATTTTCTGATATTTTTATGTATTCAAAAACCCTGGTAAGGGATGTTTTTCTGTATTTGGAGCATCAGAAAAGGTTTTATGGTGGAGGTGATGTTTTAAAGTCACTGAGAAACTGCATGCTTGCAGTTTGTTGTTTTGCTGCTAATACAGTAGCAGGTGCAGCTGCATGTTTTTCAATAAAAATGTTATGTTGTAATGGAATTCATGCATTAGTTTGTTTGCTTTGAACCCAGAGCAGACGTCACACCCCAGACGACATCAACACTGTATACTTTAGTATTTGTTCATTTATCGTGAGTAATATCGATATCGCAATATTAAGCACTGTTATCGAATATCGCAGGCTTTCCTAATATTGTGCAGCCCTAATGTTGTTCAGTAGCTAATGTTATAGTTAATATCATGGGTTTTTTTCTTCATAAGCCCCTACACACTGTGTGTGATGCGCGTTTGGGGAGTGCAGGCGCGGGTTTAGCGTGATACATTGGAGGTGTGGCGTGAGAGCGTGTGAAGAGGGTCAAATGCGTGTGTCTCTCGCTCAGTGCGTGAGTTGGCAGCTCTGTGAAATTGCATCACTGCAGTACTTTTATTTTCAAAATTACCTTGATTTTACTCCGTCTGTCTGTCTGGGTGAAGGGTATAAAGCTGGTACAGCTTTCCACGGCCAGGACAATAACCCATAGCTCCTCCTGAATCCGAGGTCCGACAATCCAACGCATCCTCCTGTCCAAGACCCCTGAATAGACTTTTCCAGGGAGGCTTAAGAGTATGATCTTCGGTAGTCAGAACACACAATATGATCCCCCTATTCAAATATGGAGACCACTCCCCAGTCTGCCAATGCAGTTGAACTTTCCACAGTGTCCAAGCAATATTGAGCCCCGTCAGCCAGCACAGCCCTACAACATCCAGAGCTTTAAGGAACTCTGGGCATATCTCCTCCACCCCTGCAGCCTTGCCACTGTGGAGCTTTTTGACCACCTCAGTGACCTCAGCCCTAGAGATTGGAGAGACCAGCCCAAAGTCCCCCGACTCTGCTCCCTCACTGGAAGACGTACCAATATGATTGAGGAGGTCTTCATGCTCACTATAAATGGTGTTGGTAGCACACCACTTGCCCCTTACGAGGTGCCAGATGGTAACCAGAATCTACTCAACGTCGTACTGAAGTCTTGCTCCATGGTTTCACTAAACTCCTCCCACACCTGAGATTTTTCCTCTGCGACCACCCGAGTCACGTTCCATTCAGATTGCTGGTACCCAACAGATGCCTCTGGAGTCCCACAGGCCAAAAGACCAGATAGGACTCTTTCCTCATGTGGCAAGGTTGAGAAACAAGGGCCCGGGCGGGATTCGATCCCAAGACTCCTGGGTGAGAATCAGGCGCGCTTACCAGTCAGCCAAAGGGACATCCCCTTGGCCAAGTAACCAGGGCGTCTGATCAGTTGGGATACAGTGACACTCACGCTGTCACATCTTCCCTCCTTTTTCCACAAGCATGTCCCCGTGCTCACGTGCAGGGTGCTACAAACTTCAAATCCATGGACCTACTTGACAGTACTTCATGGATCCTGCCAACAACGCCAAATGTGGCAAGGTGGAGAAACAAGGGCCCGGGTGGGATTTGAATCCCGCCCGAGCCCTTGTTTCTCCACCATGCCACATTCAGCTTGACGACATCCCTAACCGGTGGTGTACTAGCGAGTTTGGGGGTTGCCACCGCGACAGGCACCGACAACCCTGAAGCTGCAGCTCAGCATGACTGGCAGTCAGTTCAGAAGCTGTGCACAAACTGGACCGAATCTTTTCCGTGCGTGGTGTGAATGAGGGGTTAGCTCCCCTTATTGATCAGCCTAATCACAGCTGCTTCTCATCTGCCAATTGCCACAGCTGTTTGTCATCCAATCATCCTCCCTGCATGGATAGCTGTAATATTTCATTCCTCTGTCAGATTACACTCAGTGTTGTTCATGCTACCATTACCACTGTGCTGCTTCCTTGTACTCAGCATTTATTTCACCACTAAACATTTTTCTAATCAGAGTTCTTTGTGGTCCATAATATGAACAACATATATGACCATTCTCTAACTTGCATGTTTAAAATATTTAGAAAAAAAACCCAGTTTAGTGTGGATTCAAAAGTAATAGTCCATCAGTAATTATTCCACCTTTTAGGTCTACAAAACATAAAGGACAATAGAACTCATTAATTTTCTGAGACTGAAATCTCTTGTAAAAACAAGTTCATCCACTGTCTGATCAATAGTCTCCACACAAACAGAACAAGTAACATTTTTATCCCTTTATGTATGACACATAATATGAAAAGAAATATTTGAAGTTCTGCTCAAAAAGCTTCACCTCAATAACTCAGAAAAGCATTTTTAAACTGGTTATGCCTCATCTCTTCTATAAAACAGTACCTGACTTGTTCACTGAGTTGTAACAAAAAAAAGTTTCGTGAAAATCTTTTAGTTGGGTCTGTAGTCTTTCCTTTTCAGAAGTAATTTAAAGTAAAACTGAAGTGGTTTTGAAAGTCGAGCTCCGGTGATGGTGTTTGCTTGTCTGTTTGCCACTTGCCACCTTTCTTACTCCTTTAGTCAGGTGGTCGAGTGTCACTTCGTACGGATGTTCGTGGGTTGAAGATAGCTTCCTTTAAATGACCCCATGCTGCAAGCTGACAGCCAGACAGCTGAGCGTTTAAATAGCTGGAGTGTGTTATAAAAAGACAAAGAGCACCTGGTAAAAGTCTGTTAATCTTCAGGTGCTCGGAGGAGACATTCGTTATCAGAGCTTGGGAATTAAACATGAGCATGAATTCTTCAGGGGCGCAATATAAAAGAGTTGGATAATTTTAGAAGGGATCACTCCACCTGTAATTTTTAGCTCCTCTCTGAGGCCTCCTCTCTGTCTCTGTCGTTTAGAGCTTAATCCCTTTTGGAATTTGGAAGCTGTGTTTTCCAATATGTATTCACAAAGTGGATTAAAGCGACTCGATAGTTCAGGTTTTTTTGTTTTCGTGTGATTAAGTTAAACCCGTAAGGGTGATTAGATTTACCACTGAAGGAGGATTTGTAAAAGCCAACTGAAGACCAAAAAAAAACCCCAAAAACTTCAAACTTCTAAACAATAGAAGCGAAACCAGCCGCTCTGTTTCATCTTGAAACAGGTTGTTAAATAAAAGCCTTTTTAAATACATCACATTAAATGTGATTGTCATTCAGTCTTTGTGTCGGTGGAACCTTTTCCTGTTTGTTTTATGGAAATGAGCAGAAACACAGCAGGTGTTTTTGTGGGAGTAAGGGAATTCACAGGGATGTTTACAGCTTTTTGTGGCATCCGTGATATTGGAGTGATTGATTATTCAAACCGCAGCACTGACGGCGTTCCACCCATTAGCCTTTAACCTTTATTTGGTGAGCTGGGTCACGTCAAGCTTCTGCGCTGGTGGCGTATTGGGAAACGAGATGGTCCTAATTTATTGTCTCATTATTGCACTCCTGTCAGGAGGGACCATTGGGAAGGAGAAAGGGCAGGACATAGGGAGGGGGAGATAAAACAACACAGAGACAAAGACAGGAAGAGAGGGATTAATCAACAAGGCCACGTGGAAGAAACCGGAGCTACTAAAAAAACGTGGAGGAGCAGGAGCCTACATTGTGTCTTTTTCTGATGTTTATTTTATCTGAGGTGGCAGGTGTGTCGGGTCCACAACCTTGCAGAGCTTCTCTGGCCTGTTCTCGCTGGCTGTGTTGCTCACCCAGAGATAAGACAGTAATGAAGCCGGATGGGAGTAACACAGACCACCAAAGGGAGCCTCCAGCCAGATAGCCTGGCCCAAATGCTGATCTGTCCCTCCACCCACAGCTAGTCTTTGTCTCACAACATAAATTTGCTCCTTCATCCCTGTCCTGCTGGCTCTGTTTGTTGAGGGACTGTCGATGAGGGAAAGTAAATTCTGCTGATTCCCTGTGGGTTGTCGAGCCACTGGAAGCCCTGTGTTTGTCTTATCGCACAAACCGCTTAAAGCAAGGGAGTGTAAAGCTAAATGTGGATCGTCGGAGCTTAACGACCATGTCTGGCATTCGTTAGCATTACATCATCTCAGGCTAACTGAACCCATGAAGTGTCACTTTTTCATTTGCCTGAGGAACATGAAATTGGGGGGAGGGGGGTCCAATCATCAAAAACCTAATTAATCTAATTAAACCCTTTGAAATATAATCTTTGTCATGAACTGATGGTTCACTAGATTCATTAAATAAAACAACATTGGAGCTATTAAAGGACAATACAACAACATCATCTAAATCACTTATTTGTCCTGATATTTCAGTCAGAATCAACTTATTCACAACTGGTTCCTGATAAGCAAAAACATTCAATTCATTAGCAGCTGCTAAGAATGTTTCCGCTTCAAAAATGGGTTTCACTTTTTCCCTTCTTTTCCTTCCCACACTATGCAACTCTCTCCCTCTCCCACTAACACCATTAGTTTTAAAATAAAAGCATGATTTTCATAGTAACTAAAACCTTTGAAAACATACATGGGTGATAACTAGGGATACACCGATGATCGTTATTTGATCCCAATCGGCCGATAGCGCCCCTATCGGTTTTGATCGGAGTTTTCAAAATAGACCAAAGCAGACCGATCAAGTAGGGTTGTCACGGTAACCGGTGTAGCGGTAAACCCCGGTAAAAAAAAAGTTGACAATAATAAAAACCGTCTTGTTTTAAAAAAAAACTATATTATCTCGGTGGGTTTACCGTGGCTGCGGTGTAGGCGCGGTGACCCTTACCAGCCACCATATCTGCTGAAGTTGCCGGCGGCACATGCGCGCTTTGTTGTTTACAACCAAAACTTTCTTGAAGCTAAAGCTGAAATAATGGTCAAAGGAGGAGATGGCAGTGTTCAGGACATTTATTATCCCTCAAAGAAGACAAAGTGGGAAGTACGGGCATCTTTTGGATATTTGAAGAATGCCGAGGGACAGTTGATAGAAGACGGCTATCCTGTTTGCAGCACGTGCAGAAAAAGTGTCTGTGAAAGGCAGCAATGCTTCAAATCTCATGACACATCTGCGTGACCATCACCCACAACTCTACAGTCAACGCAAGGCAAGTTAACGTTAGCGTTTTAGCTAAAATGCGTGATCCGAGGATTTGGGTTGAGGGAGAATGCAACGAGTCGCTATATAAAGCAGCCGCAGCGCCGCTACCTGCATATAAACCGTGTCACGGACACCGCCATGTTGAATTGACGCTATGCATTACGGGGCTCCCAGGGGCAGATAAGAGTTGGTCTCTCTCTGAGAATAATTATGAATTTAACAATGATCACTCCCTGATGACATTTTCCCACATCTGCAAAGCTCACTGGAAGGACACAAACCGAGGACAATATTTTCCTGATATAGGGTTTATTACTCAAGTAAGGTTAAAAAGTATCTGATTAGAAGGCTACTTGAGTACTGAGTATCATCTGATCTAATATTTTTAAAATGATGACATCAAACAGACATAAAATAAGAAGTTATGGGAAAATATTGGTATTTTAAAGACTAAAGGGGAAAATGTAAAGAAATAAACAACATAATTACAAAATAACACATTTTAGACAAAATTTACACACAAACTGAGGACAATATTTCCTGACATACAGGGTTTATTTAATTGTGTGAAAATGTAGCACGTTTAAAAAAAATACCGCGATAATACCGAAATTCGTGGTAATTTTGGTCACAATAACCGTGAGGTTAAATCTTCACACCGTGACAACCCTAATACAGACCATTTTAGATTAGGTTACATTTCCTTTATTCCCAGATTATGTAGTTTGTGGCACTCATTATAATGTTGTAGAAAATTTCTGGCCAATCCACGTGATCGGTATCGGTGATCAGCATTCTTTGATATCGGTATCGGTGATCGGCAGCAAAAAACCTGATCGGTGCATCCCTAATATTAAATACATAATAAATACATATATATTCAGTTTAGCAGTAAAATAGTTATAATACTCAAACCTTTGAAAAATGTACACAACTATTAACACCACTACACACACAAGACACCATATAATACTTAAATAAGTACAATAAAAATAGGACAAAAATATTACTTTGGCAGCAATAAAAGTTATAATTTGGTATCAAAAAGACTATAAGATTATGATGTGGACAAGAGTTTTCTGTCCATGGAAAGCAGATTTTGATGGATTCAGAACTTTTTAAACATTTCTAAATCAGTGAAAAGCCAGTATGAAATCTGGGTAGCACAGAGCTTGCACATTAATCTCGTTCTAAGCTATTGGCTAGCAAACAAATTATATAACTATTATCTTTTTATATACAACACATTTCTCAGACAGTTGCCCAATATCTAAAGCAAACAACTCAGTAAATGTGCATGGCACAGAAATAACATGTTTAATCTGGCACTTAGATTGTCCATAGTAGCCTGTAAGGAACAACGCTGGTTTTGACACATATTTTTTTACTAAACACAATTCAGTACCATCATGGCTTGTGACACCGACAAATGAGGCAATTTGGCAAATACTGCCATCAGATATCCTGACCAAACTGTTATCTCGTTTAAGTTTCATTCTGTAATGAATACTCAAAAACAGTTGAAAGTTGTGTGCTGCTTTGCGGTAAAACATCACTTGATCTCTTACACAGTGACCAAGGTGTTTCTCAACAGCATTTCTTTCATAAAGATTGAGTGGTCTAGAATAACCTTGACCAAAAAGCACCGTACCGTCCACTCTTCTTGAATGTTTATTTATACTATAGCTCTGCCTCATAGAATAGAACAGCTGCTTTACTGCTGGTTAGGAATTTTTCATCACAATCTCCCCAATATTCTCCACATATTTAAGTAAAAGAAAAGATGTTACTATCTGCAGTGGTACAGATTGGGTACCATGGCATAGTTTTAACAGAAACCCATTGCAACCTTCAAAACTGTAGCACCACAAAGCCCCCCAGTTTCTTACACTGTCACTGAGATGAAGAAGAATGTGAACATTGTATGTCATATGCAATTTACCATTTAATGTTTAAAAATCACACACAAATTCATTCAGGTATTGAGATGCATAAAAAAGCTCTAACTGTGAAATGTATTCTGTTTGTGGCACAAGAGAAGAAAGTGTGCAAAAAATCTACCAGGAAGAATAGATTTCAAAGCAATAGGGGCATAAAACAAGAGAAAAGCTCGCCACTCTGAGGCTTTCCAGTAAGCCCTGGTAAGGAGCGACCTTGGCAACTGAGTGATATTAGATGGAGGTTGAAAATATTTAATCTTTCTATCAATTTCATTTATTTTTGTACCTATACACCAAGGCTCTTAGTGGTAAGGACTGTCAAACCAAAGGTTAGACAGCTGTCTCATGACCCCTAAATCAATGCAATGCATTGACTCAACAATAAATCCTGAAACAAAGTCAAAAAAGGGAAGTGAACTCTAAATTGTTGGACCTTTCACACCCAAATTAACACCAGCCACATTCCTTCCAAACTCAATCATATCTGTATGACAACGCTCTTCTACATCTTCCTGGTAAGGATTAACGTGAACAAATCCTTTCCCTTTTGCAGTTTTCTCTCCAGAATGCAGACACCAGTTGCGCCCAAGTTTTCCGTTGAATTGTTTGACATTTTATAATGATGCTCGTGCGACACATGAACAAACCAGAGCATATGCATAGGATTTTATAGTTTTTTCATTTAAACACCACTTAAAACCTGCTGCGCTGAGAGTCTTCATTTCATTTCTTCATTTCCCCATAGCATCTAATATATATATATATATATATATATATATATATATATATATATATGTGTATATATATATATATATATACATATGTGTGTGTGTGTGTGTCTCCGTCTGTCAACGGGATGACTTTCTGCCAAAAATTGGCATATTTATTGTTATTATTATTAGTTTTTATTATTTTATAATATACATATTTTGAAACAAAATCATTCCATTGATGCAAATGAAGCCAGAGAGAAAACAGAATGGGGTCCATGAGGGATAATTTTGTTCATATATATATATATATATATATATATATATATATATATATATATATATATATATATATAATATAACATGTTGCTCTTTTTAGGACTAAAAGGGAGGAAAATAAAATCAATTTTGTGTTAAAGTTATTAATTAGTATGTTTAAAATGACCCAAATTGCTTTGATATGTAAAATAAATTCCAAAAGTATAAATAAAGTGGCATTAACCCCCAGAGACCCACGGTTGTAATATTACAACATCAGATTTAAGTCTACAAAAATAAACCTTCCCCATTTTTTTTTCTTTTTAAAACTACATTTACATTGCTAATAGGTCCTATTGTTCAGTTCTGCAACACTATTGGCTGTTAAAATGTGTAAATAGGCCCGTAAATCTGGCCTCCTATAACAACACGTGAAAGGTTAAAAAAAGATTTTGCAGTTGTTTTCTAAATTTGGGTCTCGACAAAGATGGTGATGTGATCCAAACAGTTCTGTTGTAGAATATATCTCAGACCTCCTGCTTTCCTCATTCTCACAGACAATTTCTTAAAAAGCAGGGTTTTTTTTTTACACCTTATAGTTTCTCAACTTCTCTATTGTGTTTTCTCTCCACCGTGATAATACCGGCACACCAGGGTTAGGGTTAGGGTTGACATCAGCATCTGTACTCTGGGAGGCAGGAAAGGCAGTGATGAGAGGTAAAATAATCTCTTTCTCATCCCTTAAGAAAAAACAGAAAACAAACGTATTCAGGAGTTAGAGGAAATCATCAAGTCTTTAGAGGCATCCACAGAAGAAGAGTTAATAAGCTAATTACGTGAAGCTAAATTACAACTTCGTGGAATTATTGACAAAAAGACAAAATTTTTAGCACAAAGACTACAAATAGAAAACTTTGAACATAGTAATAAATCAGGTAAATTTTTAGCTAGCCAGTTAAAAATAAATAAAGAGAAAACTACCATATCTGCTGTTAAAGACTCAACTGGGAATTTAGTTTATGACCCTCGAAGCATAAACAACACTTTCAGAGACTTTTACCAAACTTTGTACTCACCACAGATAAACCCATCAGATAACAAGATCAATGAGTACCTTGACAGGATAACACTTCCTAAATTATCAGACAGCCAAGTTACAGTCCTGGACTCACCACTAACCTCAGCGGAGCTCCAGGAAGCCCTTAAATCCATGACTAATAGGAAAGCTCCAGGTCCAGACGGGTTTCCGGCAGAGTTCTACAAAGAATTCTGGATTATTCTGGCTCCAATATTTTTCAGAATGGTGAGGGAAATCGAAGAGAGTGGCAGATTACAGCCAAACATGAACTCAGCCATTATTAGTCTCTTGTTAAAACCAGGCAAAGACCCTGCATTTCCTACCAGCTATCGCCCCATAACCCTTATTAATGTTGATCTCAAAATAATTTGTAAAGCCCTGGCAAAAAGATTAGAGAAGGTAACCCCCTTCATAATACACCCTGACCAAACTGGTTTCATTAAGGGTAGACAGTCATCCACAAACTCACGTAGATTACTTAATTTGATAGATTTCTCTTGCAGTAGAAACATAGAAACTAGTATATTATCTCTAGATGCAGAATAGGCTTTTGATAGAGTTAAGTGGAAGTTATTTGCAACTTTGCATAAATTTAGGTTTGGGAACTTCTTCATAAACATGCTACAAACATTATACAGTTCACCAGCAGCACGTGTCAGGACGAACGGCCAAATATCAGCTAGCTTCTGTCTTCAGAGGGGGACCAGGCAGGGATGCCCGCTCTCCCCCTCACTGTTTGCTATCTTTATTGAACCACTAGCAGCAGCAATTAGGCAAACAACAGGTATTAAAGGGATAAAGTGTAAGAAAATAGAATATAAGATCAGTCTTTATGCAGATGATGTTTTACTCTTTCTCCGGAATCCTCAATCATCTCTTTCTCATTCAATAGAACTGATGAACTCTTTTTCAAAAGTTTCAGATTACTCTATAAACTGGTTAAAATCCACAGTTCTACCAATTAATTTCTCTTTTGTCAATTTACTTAATACACAATTGGAGTCAGGGAATATCACATACCTGGGAATTAACGTCTCTCCCGAGTTAGCAGATCTAACCAAACTAAACTACATCCCACTTTTAAAGAAAGTGGAAGATGATCTTGCAAGATGGAAATCCCTACCGATATCACTCATGGGGAGGGTTGCTACAACTAAAATGATGGTCTTACCCAGAATAAATTACTTATTTTCAACGATTCCAAACAAACCACCAGCTGACTGGTTTAGATCTCTGGACTCCTCAATTACTAAATTCCTTTGGCAGGATAAACCTCCACGAATTAACTTAAAAACGCTTCAGAAGACCAAAGACAGAGGAGGACTGGATCTACCCAACTTTTATTATTATTTCTTAGCCAACAGGCTGCAATATATACCAAGATGGTTGCAGGATAACCCACTAGATGAGTATTGGTTAGACATAGAACAGACACTTTGCAATACGATAGAGCTTTCAGACTTACCATTTATTAGCCCAAGCATAAGAAAACATGAAAGCTTCAAAAGTATTAGTATCAGCACCTCTCTGACAGCATGGTGGGAGTATTTTAAAATGACAGAGTCTTCACTAGTACCATGCGGACGCACACCTATCTGGAATAATCCTGACAATTTGCAAAACAACAAAATGATGAACCTTCCGGACTGGAAAATAAAGGAATCCTATACATGGAACACATATATGAAGGATTGGACTTCATCCCATTTAATCAAATAGTCTCCCAATTTGGAATGGATAAGAATAGCTTTTTAGAATACCACCAAATTAAATGTGTAGTCAAACAAAAATGTAAGCTCAATAAAATAGAATTACAAACACCACCATGGGTATTAGACTTCTATAATCTCAACCCCCCCAAACTACTGTCTAAAGTATATAAGACACTGTCCAAAATAGACGATAGAATAGCAATCCCTATTGAAAAATGGGAGGTGGATCTATCAGTCAGCTTTGACCAGAACTTCTGGTCCCAGACTTGTTTAAAAACTTTTAAAATGAACAGACACTCCAACTTACAATTAATTCAGTACAAAATCCTACACAGAGTACACTATACAGGTCATCGGATGTTCAAGATGGAGTTTGTTTCGTCTGACACCTGTACACACTGCACAAACAACATTCCTGACAATTACATTTATGCACTGTGGTCCTGCCCACCTGTCCAGGAATTTTGGGGTAGAGTATGTGAGGATCTGTCAAAATGTCTGAAATGTCATATCCCAACTTCCCCCTCTCTTTGTTTACTGGGAAACCTGGACGATGTCCCAACTGAAACATCTTTGGTGGTTCTGACTGCCATATGCATCGCAAAGAAAACTATCCTCCTGAATTGGAAAAATAGAGAAATTCTCTGCATTAACCAGTATAGAATTATTTTGTTAGATCATATTACACTTAATTTAGCCTCTGCTTCTACTTCAAATCAATCTCTCTGGGCTCCTTTGATTGGTTCCATCCCATAGCGATGATGGGGGACCATTGATATTGTCCTGTGGGATGATGTGGGTGGGGGGGGTGGAGGGTCTGAGTTTGGAGTATCCGGATGTTCATTAGAGGTGGGTTCAATAGGGGAGTCTGGGACTGGGGGTCGTTGCCCCCCTCTGGAGGTGCTTGGGTTGCCTCGGGGGGTGGACTACTGGTGGTTGTGATTGGGGCCCCTTGGAGGTCTTGGTGGTGGCCATGGGTCACTGCCTGGCAGCTGCATTGCCCCTGAGCGGGTCTGGGTGGGGGCCTGGGGGCTCGGGGTGTGGGGGTGGCCGGCCCCGTGTGGGGATCTGGGCGGGGCCTTGGGGGTCGGGTCCTGACGTTGGCTGCCGGGAAGAAGGCAGGAACGCGCAGCAGTGCCTGGCCCGGGTTCAGGGGCCTCAGGTCGACCTTGGCTCCTCTGCTGTCCCATCACAGGGGAGGGGGAGGTCTAGGAGGGGGAGGACCCAACTTTACCTGGATGTCCTATGTCTTATATATTCTGGAAGTTGTGCAAATGCAGGGATGGGCATAGCTATTCTGCTGGGGTGGGGCTGGGTTGGTGCCCTCGGGCTCCGTGAGGCTCTGCAATGCTGCTACTTTGGGCCCTGGCAAGATGAGCTGGGATCTCCATGCCCTGGGTGGCGTTTTGACAACAGAGGTGCCTATTGGGGCCATTGGGGGAGCTGGCTCCCTGGAGGGCTAAGCCCAACCAGCCATTCCTCCCCATTCCCGCATATTTTTCTCCTCCTGCTCCCTCACATCATCACACAAACATGCACATAGGACCTTGGGGGATGGACAAGTCAGGGAGTGCGAGTATGGACCCCATTTCAGCATTCCTGTGGCAAACTGCCCCCCAATTTTATTTTCACCTTATACACGTCCACCGACGACATTCCACGCAAACACACACTTAGGGCCTTGGGAGTGAGCACATTCAGCGGCACTTGGCAGGGGGATTTCTCAGCCTCCTCCCGAGTGCCGGTGCCCACTTCCAATTTTAAACTGCACTTAGACACCGAGGGCTGTGGGTGCAAGTGGGGTGGTGTGGTGGCATCAGCTGGCATAGGCCAGACAATGCCCACACTGCCCGCTCACCAAAGCCATGGAATACACCTCATCAACATTCACTAACACCACATTGGAGCAGGCGAAGGGAGACTAGGGGTCTTAGCACACCTCTGTTGTCGCTTGGCTTCCTGGGGCTGGAGGCTAGGAGGGAGATCTGGCCTCCAGTTGGGGTCTGGGGTGGTGGATTTCTGTGCTCAGCGTTGGACAGGGGAGCCTGCTCATCAGCAACCCAGCAGAAAGGGTCAAACTCTTGGAACTGGTGATGGTTGTACCCCATGTGCAGCAGTACCGGGACCAGAGTGAATTGGGTGTGTATGGGGAGCATGAGTGGGTGTTCGGTGTGCATTTTTGTAAGTCGTTGGTTGTATGTGCATGTGTGAGTATGAGGGAGGGAGTGTGTGACTGTGTTTGTGTATGACTGTGTATGTCAGGTGGGGCCTTTGATTCCTCCCTTCTCCTGGGACTTCTTTTGGTGATATAGATCTTCGTCTCCACTCTCCCTGCCACACCTGGTGTTGGGTGCGGTGCCTTGGTCTGCCTGGGTTGTGGCTCCCGGGTCACGGAGGTTAAGATTTCTGGCATCTGCCTGACTAATCCCGGTAGCTGCCTGGTGGGGTCTGGGTCCCTTGGCTCTGCTGGGTCCCCGGCGGGGGTGGTCGCCCCTGGGTCCCGGGCTCGGCCGGCTAGGGGGTGGGAGGCTGTGGGCGGGCCTGTGGGCTTGCCGCCAATATCTCCCGGGACTCTGCCGGCTGCTGGTTATGGCCCCCCGGGGCGATCCTCTGCGCCTCTCGAGGGGAGCGGGGGCTTTTCTGGTCGCAGTCTCCCTGGAGTTCCTGTGCTCTGGGGCAACTCCAGGATTTCTGGGACTTGGAGCTCCCTCCGTCCCCTGCACATCTTTAGGGTGCAGATCTGTGGCCCCTCACACTCTCTATTGGACGCTCCTATAGAGAAACCTTACATAAACAAGCGCGTGTACACACACAGGTGCTTACATGGTGCTTTCATAAGTATGGACTTGGGCACGTTCTTTTTTTTTTTTTTTACCGTGTCCTGTCTGGCTGTGAAGCAAACAGAATTGATGTCTGAATGCTGGTAACAAGCCTTACAGATTTACTCTCAGGTGGAGCATCAAAGCATCTGCTTTTAATGTCACGCCTGATACTTAAAACTTTATTGTTATTGTGTTTGAATGCTTTGTAATTCCGACCAGACACGGAGTCAGAGGTGAAAGAGAAAGGAAAAGGCAAAAGGTGTGTGTGTGGGGGGGGGGGGGGTGGGGGGGGCGGGGGGTGGTGTCCACAAAAATAAACAATAATGAACAAGAGTCTGCTTCTAGACCTGCAGAAAGAAACAAGAAAAAAAGCAACAACAAAAAAAAGGGGGACACAACAACAATACAACAAGATCAAGCTATCACTGCGTCAACTTGATGAAGAAATATATAATCAACATTGTTTAACTGAACAGTCACACGATAATAAATCACAGTGGATTAAGTGCCCACCATAGTGTTAAGACCTGTGTTGAATGTGAAGGTATCTATGGGAGACCCCAGACCAACTTCCATCACCTGATGTCCTCTCTCTGCCTGTCTCCATCCTATGACCTGAGGACAATACTGGAACATGTGGCTGACATATGTCAGTCTTTGTCTCTTCTCAGAGGAACAGAAACTTGGTAGCAGAAGGTAAACAAAGGCTTTGCTTCTCTGAGAGCAGGGACACATAGAAAACATGCAGCCACTGTGGCTTTCAAGGACCAGGTCTGCTCCCCTGTTAATGTTAAAAATTACTGGCACTTTCATTTGCAGCAGGTTCACTTGCTGGGAAGGGTGTGTGTGTGTAACTACATTCCTCCTGTTTTCATGTCTGTAAGAAGCCGAATGAATACTATATTACTTTAGAGATCTTTTTTTTTCTTTCAACACAGACCATGTCAAGAAGGTCCACAAAGGCATTGGGTATGCAGAAATAAAGGCCTGCATGGCACCAGGGGTGGCGTTAGGCCCGGCTACTTGGGCTGAAGCCCCGGATGTTTTATGAAAAGCCCCGGATCTAAATCGCGGAAGTAACATGCAGTACCAAAGTCCAACAGAGAGGGAGCAGCTGGCAGTAGTTTGTATACAGCCTGCCTGAGCCTCCACCACTGAAGAAGAAGCCTTTCAGCAGCCGGCTTCTTCTACACTCTCTGCCTGAAACGCATGAGTGAAGATGGACATAAGGACGTTTTTTAGACCAAAAGTACAACGACAGAACCCCAGCTTTGATGAGACTGGTGTTGACTCAGGTTTGTGAGTCTTATTTGAAAATATTTGTTGTGCTGCTGGTTTGCCTAAAGTTAGCTTATCAGGTAAAGTTGTTGGAGAAAGAAAGGGAATATTTACTATCATCTCACACTAAACACTAACAGGAACAATACTCTGCCCTGAATATGCTTAATATATAGCTTCAGATTAAAAATTATGTGGTACAAGTCATATATATGATGTTGACTAGTGCGTGTCACGTGTGTCTGTGTGCGCGAGTGCGTGCATGCGTGTGTGAGCGCACGTGTGTGTGTTAAGCCCCGGATCTTCTTCAGTCCTAAATCCGCCCCTGCATGGCACAAAAATTGAAGAACACCAGGAGGCGACCAGAAGGGCAAACCCGGCAAGCTAAAATAAATTCTACTGATTGTAGGTGAACATATTTAGATATGTTTAGAATATGATAAGTGATATGAAACCTAACATTTTAATGAAATACAAGTCAAATTTAGCTCCATAAAACATTTAATAACTATAAATATCAACTGGCAAACATCAATTTAATACATATAGCAGATCCTTTATCATTTAGGTCTTTTTTCACAGTCTTGTTTCACTTGAAACGTCATCAAATATAATATTAGATTAATCGATGGACAATTTGATATAATATTCTAATACAAAAATATTCGATAGCCGCACCTATGAAAAATGAAATTTCATTCCGATTCGGCCGAATCGAATCAGAATATCCAGATTGACATGTTTACATGAAGAATTTTTGGTCTTATAGGGCAATTATTTCAGATTATTTACTATTCCTTCCATAAATCATAATACTGTGATTTGTACAAATGTTGATTATATTGCCTAATTGTTGAAGAATGTTCAGTCTACTCCTTTTGTCCTATTTTGTTGCAATTTTGTGAATTCTTTAAGAATTTAAGACTGTAACCTCTTCAAATAAAATGTCTAATTTGTGATGTTGTCCATAAACAGGGAGTCTTTTGAAGGAGACGAGGAGGACTGATCATGAAAAGTGCACACGCACTTAGAAAATATGTCTCCATGTAAAAAAAAAAATAAAAAAAATAACTACATTTTTATGGAGTTATCTGCGGTTGCTTTGTTAAATTCATGTGTGTCTAGAATAATTTGAGTTAAGTTGACACCAATAAAGTGTTTACTTTTTGCAATTTATGTTCTGTGCTTAAATTTAAAAATAAAATGTACATCTTATAAATTGTACCTATTGGCATTTTGTCTGATTTTCACATTTTTCCTCCAAATGTAATCATATAGGTTTCGCATAGACATCACTTGGGCTTCGCATGTTTTTCACTTGTGATTCCTCAGATCTATTTGTGTTTTACGTATTTTTCATAAGTACTTCTATATTTTTTGTATGGGAAATAACATTTGTTTCACATGTGGTTTACATTTTTTCATATGTATTTCACATGGGGATGTCCGTAGCTTTCACATGTTATTACCATAAAAATTTTCCGAATACACACGGGAAACATGTTCAAAACACAGGTGGTCACATGCATTTCACATGGTAATGTCCATAGCTTTCACATGTTATTACCATGAAAATGTTTCAAATACACACGGGAAACATGTTCAAAACACAGGTGGGAACATGTATTTCACATTTGTCACGTTTTTTAAACATGTTCTCACATGTAAAATTTCATATGGGCAAAGTGGTTTTCACATGTGTTCTCATGTGCTTTTTCTGTAAGGGTACTTTTTACAGTGTACTTCTCTCATACTAGGGTGTAGAAAATCAAAATTTAGTCAGATTTGTTAGAAAAAGTGCTTGCTAAATGTTACATTTTAATATTGATTAAATACAAATTTATTTACTCCAGTTGATGTGTGACGAAATCCAATGTTATTATGAGGGATGAGCCCGATACACGTCTGAAACGAGTATCCGGCTCATCCCTAGTTATTATTTTGAAAGTTACAAAGTTTGTTGACCGAACCTTAGGTTTTTAGTTGTAGCAGAAAATCCCAGTGTGTCTGTTCAACTGGATGCATACGTGTACCCATGTTGCGTGCTGCAGTCATGATTTTATAGTGACCAACTTCCTGTCCCATTGGGCTGTGACCCTAACCTCACAAATATGTTATGAAATATTGAATTCCTATTAAACTCACAAAATTGCATTCATGCATATATTCTGGAGCTGGTGTGTGTGTGTGTGTGTGTGTGTGTGTGTGTGTGTGTGTGTGTGTGTGTGTGTGTGTGTGTGTGTGTGTGTGTGTGTGTGCACGTGTTGCAGAAAGCCCAGTTGTACGACTGCTCGCTGTAGCAGGTGTAAGCACAGACGCGCTGACAGGGCTGTGGGTTTGAAAGCTGGCTGCTCCAGTGCGGAGGGTGTGCGTACACGGGTATATTTTGAGAAAACAGATTTTTGCATCAGTGCCCTTATTTCCTCTTCTTCCCCTCCTTTTCCTTCCATCTCTCGCCTCCCTCTCTCTCTCTCTCTCTCGTCCCTCTTTACCACACCTTCTCTCCTATTATTCTCATTCTGCACTAGAGGGCCGTCAGTGAACCCTGAATGCATTACGCTGTCTGCTCCATTGTTTGTGCTGTTTCTCTGTCCCCGTGCCCCACTCTCTCCCAATATTTGTTTTCATTAATCACAATGGGTGCCTGCTGCGGGTGTCTTGATGGCTTTTTATTTATTTATTTATTTTTGCTCGTCTTTTGTTTCCGCTGCACAGCTTTTGTCTTTAGGCTCTGACTTTCTGTTTGTTTGCGACTCTCTCCCTCTTTCTCTCCTGCTTGCACTGGCATGTTTGTGTGTGCATATTAGCATGTATGCAAGCACATGGGGAAAAAAATGAATGTGGGAAAGAAAAAAATTGTTACACATGCAAAAGTATTGTTCCTTTCATTATCTGCTTTCACCCAGCTCATTACAGTTGTTTTCATTTTCTAAGAAACTACTACACACTATTGCAGTCCTGCAACAGCATGCAAACATGCGTTGCATTCTCATCATTACGAAGGTGTTCACAGTTAAGGCATAGTTCCAGCAAACTATATTTCCTATTAATATGGCCATTATGAGCGATCATGCAGACTTTTTGCTCTTTGGCATCTCTGTAACCCATTCCAGTAGTGTGTGATTACCCATGTGAATAACGGAGCAGCTACCAGAAGTCCCCTGTAGCTTCACAAGAAAATAAAGTTTTACACATCTAATTTTGATCATGTATATTCAGTGTTGCCTCTGGAATTAACTACCTGACAACAACATCTAAAGGGACGTTTTCCAAACCACGCACTCTTTCCGCTAGACTGTGTTTTTTTCCCGTGACTCCTTGTTTACATGATTTTTTGCAAAATAGGTGGAAAGTGGAATGTGGCACAGCTGAATTCATATTATATGCATAAGCTTATGGTACAAAGAAGTCAGTTAAAGCCAAACGGTGATATATGTACTAATGCTGGGATGCATGCATTTTCAAAACCAGACTGTATCTTCCTCACTTCCATTAATAAGAGCTGGTTTCTGTTGCTCTAACAGGTGGTGTTGCCATAAGGTGGATAAATAAATCATCTCTGAAGAAATATTAAAACTTGTCTGTAGCTTTCTTCCCTCCATTCCCCTCCTGCTCAGTCCGCATGGTGCCGGCATTCCCGCTTTCTTTCCACAGCTTTAAAAAAAGAAAAATTCCAGAACTCTCTTCCAGTCTTCCTCCCTCTGATCTATGATTTACGTAGCTTTGTTTTACGTTCTGAGGCTTAGTATCTCAGCTCACACACAGGTGTGTGCTGCCGCCTCGTGCCTGAGATGTATGGATTTGGCTACTGCTAAAACTCTCAGTTGCTCCATAGGATCAATTCCAATTAAATTCTAAACAGCACATCTATTTTCCGCCCCTGTCTCCGGCTGCTCACACCAGCGTGAAGTCCTGTATTTTTCTGTTCCATCTTTCCGTGGGACAACTGGGTTTTCTGCCACACACACTGCCACCACTCAAACCCAATGTCTGACTGGTGTCCTTTCTCTGTAGATGTCCTACAGTTTTCTGAAGTTCACATTGAGCTCCAGTACAATCTGATACATTAATTGAAGTTGCCTTCAGATGAAAAGACAATAATCAATATCATCACAGAAAGTTTATTCTTCCATTAAATATGAAAACATCTGCTAGCCTCCCTGAGATATAACAAGTGATCTGTTATTAAAAATGCATTTAATGTTTCAGTCAAACCTTTATCTCTTTTCGCCGGTATGTTGTTAGAAAGCAACAGGGAAACCCTAAAGGTAGGCAGGTACATTCTGTAGCTAGGCCTAAAAACTTTAACACCCTTCGAGGCAACAGCACCAATCAAGTGTTTGTGACCTGTAAATAGACCTAAATGGACCTAGAAAATGGCGACAGGTGTTTAACACTATCTTGTTTTGTCTGGCATCACGGGTCTCTAGTTCCATCTCAGGGATGATACCCAAGGGGAGGGGTGAGTGTTCCATGTGTTTAAAACCTAGCTTGTTTCCAGATTCACCATAACAAGTTTATGTGTGAATAAGTTTGTGGTGGAACAATATTGTGAAAGAGTTTTGATTGAATGGAATGTAATTTTAATTTCACCCTTACGGTTCAGCTTTCTAAGAAGCCGGTACAATTATTTTTGTGCGTATTCTGTGCTACGTGGAAATCACAGCTGCCAACAAGGGTCTGTCAAGGTCAGATTTTCTAAAGCATCTCTGCATTTTCTATTAAGAACAAGCCTGAGAAAATCATTGGTAACTGCTAAATGAACAAAAGCATACAGAGGTGTGAAAAACTGTTTGCCCCCTTCCTGATTTCTTATTCTTTTGCATGTTTGTCACACAAAATGGTTCTGATCATCAAACACATTTAACCATTAGTCAAAGAAAACACAAGTAAACACAACATGCAGTTTTGAAATGATGGTTTTTATTATTTAGGGAGAGAACAAAATCCAAACCTACATTGCCCTGTGTGAAAAACTAATTGCTCCCCTTGTTAAAAAAATAACCCAACTGTGGTGTTTCACACCCGAGTTCAATTTCTGTAGCCACCCCCAAGCCTGATTACTGCCACACCTGTTTTAATCAAGAAATCCCTTAAATATGAGCTGCCTGACACAGAGAAGTAGACCAAAAGCACCTCAAAAGCTAGCCATCATGCCAAGATCCAAAGAAATTCAAGAACAAATGAGAACAAAAGTAATTGAGATCTATCAGTCTGGTAAAGGTTATAAAGCCTTTTCTAAAGCTTTGGGACTCCAGCGAACCACAGTGAGAGCCATTATCCACAAATGGCAACAACATGGAACAGTGGTGAACCTTCCCAGGAGTGGGCGGCCGACCAAAATTACCCCAAGAGCGCAGAGACAACTCATCCGAGAGGTCACAAAAGACCCCAGGACAACTTCTAAAGAACTGCAGGCCTCACTTGCCTCAATTAAGGTCAGTGTTCACGACTCCACCATAAGAAAGAGACTGGGCAAAAATGGCCTGCATGGAAGATTTCCAAGACGCAAACCACTGTTCAGCAAAAAGAACGTTAGGGCTCGTCTCAATTTTGCTAAGAAACATCTCAAAGATTGCCAAGACTTTTGGGAAAATACCTTGTGGACTGATGAGACAAAAGTTGAACTGTTTGGAAGGTAAATATCCCATTACATCTGGCGTAGAAGTAACACAGCATTTCAGACAAAGAACATCATACCACAGTAAAATATGGTGGTGGAAGTGTGATGGTCTGGGGTTGTTTTGCTGCTTCAGGAACTGGAAGGCTTGCTGTGATAAATGGAACCATGAATTCTACTGTCTACCAAAACATCCTGAAGGAGAATGTCCGGCCATCTGTTCGTCAACTAAAGCTGAAGCGATCTTGGGTGCTGCAGCAGGACAATGACCCAAAACACACCAGCAAATCCACCTCTGAATGGCTGAAGAACAACAAAATGAAGACTTTGGAGTGGCCTAGTCAAAGTCCTGACCTGAATCCTATTGAGATGCTATGGCATGACCTTAAAAAGGTGGTTCATGCTGGAAAACCCTCAAATAAAGCTGAATTACAACAATTCTGCAAAGATGAGTGGGCCAAAATTCCTCCAGAGCGCTGTAAAAGACTCGTAGCAAGTTATCGCAAATGCTTGATTGCAGTTGTTGCTGCTAAGGGAGGCCCAACCAGTTATTAGGTTCAGGGGCAGTTACTTTTTCACACAGGGCAATGTAGGTTTGGATTTTGTTCTCTCACTAAATAATAAAAACCATCATTTCAAAACTGCATTTTGTGTTATCTTTGACTAACGGTTAAATGTGTTTGATGATCAGAAACATTTTGTGTGACAAACATGCAAAAGAATAAGAAATCAGGAAGGAGACAAATAGGTTTTCACACCACCGTAAGTATTCTTTGGATTTCTTTGTTCTCACAATTTTAATACATGAAGGCACTCATTCAGCCCTCAATTATGTCCCTATTTTAAATACAAAACTGAAAACTATCTGATGTTAACCCAGATTCAATTAGACATGAAGGCCACTTTGGTTGACTTCCATCTACATTTACTTTGGAAAGTGCTTGACGTTAAAGTGCTGCTCTTCCAAACACACTGAGAGGAATTCACGTTGTGCCTGTGAGTAACGTTGCATGACCCTTATAGATGCATCATGGCTTCAGAGTGTCACGAACTCCTCCAGCTGACTGCATTCCATTCATTCCTGCCACTAACGTGGCGACTGACGTCATCACGCCGACACTACTTAAGGAAGTGCCGGCGTTTCATTCATTGCTCAGTCATCATTCTCACCAGACTTTGCATCGAGTCTCTAGGCTTACCAGCCCTCTAAACCCTCAAGCTACACCTACAGGAAATAACCACGCCGGTTATCTCCGTCTCTCCGCGTCTGGGCAACAGAACTCTCAGTCACGCTTCAGATCTGCCAACGAACCTGACAGGATGACTGAGCCCAAAGTTGACCCAGCGGAGTTCGCGCGTCTGCGTGCCGAAGTGGCTCAACAGCGCGCAACCTTGGATCAGCATACGGCAGAAATGAACCAGCTCCGTGCCATAGCTGATCGCCAAGCAACTAAGATCGAGTCACTCACCGAGCTAGTACTCCAGCTGACCTCCGCTCTGCAACGTCAGACCGCAGCTGTTCCTGACAGGATGGAACCACGCCTCAGCCTTCCAGAGAAGTGGGACGGAACCAGGGGATCCCCGGAGGGCATGTTGGCGACCCTGGCCATGACTTTCGAGTGCCAACCGGCACGTTACCCCACATCCTGCTCTCGTGTCGCCCTGCTGACCTCACTGCTGACAGGTCGAGCCGGTGAATGGGCGGCGGCTCTTTACAATCAGAAATCTCCTGCCTGCAATGACTATGAGACTTTTGTAAAGGAGATGAAAAAGACTTTTGTGCACCCCAGCAGCGAGGTCTCGGACGAGACGCGGCTACTTCAGCTTCGCCAGGGCTCCCAGACGGCGGCTCAGTACACCTCTCGCTTCCGGACGACAGCAGCTCGGTTGAGGTGGGATGACGCCGCCCTAAAGGCCGTTTACCTGGAGGGACTGTCACCGAGAATCCGGGAGGGCATGATCGGGCACGAGGTCCCAACCTCCCTGGACCTGGCAGTGGATCTGGCTCTCCAACTGGACCGCTGCATCCTGAACCGGCCGAGCACCATGTCAGCCCCCGTACACACCAGGACGTCACCCCGCCGGCCGGCTCACCAACTGACGGAGGAGCCGATGCAGCTGGGACATCTTCCCCCTGAGGAACGGGCACGGCGCTACCAGGAGGGAAGATGCGCTTACTGTGGGGTTTGGGTCACCACTGTGGCACGTGCCCAAAACGACCGGGAAAAGGTCCCTCCGGGTCGGAGTAGGAGCTGTCCCACCCGGAGTCTCCACCTTTCCGGCTCCACACCGAACCACTCTCCCGGTCTCCCTCCACCTGGACCAAGGCCCGACCAGACTGGAGGCACTTTTAGATACTGGGGCTGCGGAGTGTTTTATCGATCACGGACTGGTTACTCGGCTCAAGATACCCCTCACCGCCCTCGACCGACCCATTCCCGTGACCTCTGTGGACGGCCGGCCCATCATGCCGTACCCTCTCACCCACCGAACTCAGGGTCTCCACATGACTATTGACCAACACCGGGAGACCCTCCACTTCCTGGTCATCCAGGCTCCGGCCACGCCACTAATCCTGGGTCATTCCTGGTTCTGCCGCCATGAGCCTCACATCTCCTGGTCCACCAGTAAAGTCCTGGCCTGGGGCACGGGTTGCCATAACCACCGGGACTCCCCTGCACCTCGGACCAGAGCAGCCACTCCCACAGACGTAGACCTGACGCTCATCCCTCCTCAATACCACGACCTCGCTCAGGTCTTCGCTAAAGAACCCACTACCAGGTTACCTCCTCACCGACCCTACGACCTGGAGATCAGGCTCCAGCCCGGCACCACCCCCCCTCGGGGTCGCCTGTTCTCCCTCTCTCCGGCGGAAACCCGGGCTATGGACAATTATATAACTGATGCCCTGCAGAAGGGATTCATCCGACCCTCAACATCCCCCGGGGCCGCGGGGTTTTTCTTTGTTAAGAAGAAGGAGGGGGATCTCCGGCCCTGCATAGACTATCGAGGGTTAAATAAAATAACGATCAGGGACCGTCACCCTCTCCCTCTCATGGGCACCGCTCTGGATGCCATCACACAAGCCGCAGTGTTCACTAAACTGGATCTGCGCAGCGCCTATAACCTCATTCGTATTAAGGAAGGTGAGGAGTGGAAGACCGCTTTTATCACGCCCACTGGCCACTATGAATATTTGGTGATGCCTTTTGGACTCTGCAACAGCCCCGCCATCTTCCAGCGGTTCATTACAGATGTGCTGAGAGACATGTTGGGCCACTGGGTCTTTGTCTATCTAGATGACATCCTCATCTACTCCCGCACGGCCGAAGGGCACATCCGTCATGTTCGAGCGGTTCTGTCCCGCCTCCTGGACCATGGACTTTACTGCAAACTGGAGAAGTGTGCGTTTCACCAGGAGTCCACCTCCTTCCTGGGTTTTACCATCTCCTCCCAGGGCCTGAAGATGGACCCCCAGAAGGTTCAGGCCGTAGCTCAGTGGCCTCTACCCACGACCTTGAAGCAGCTGCAAAGCTTCCTGGGTTTCTCGAACTTTTACCGGAGGTTTATACGCAACTTCAGCTCCCTCGCAGCACCACTGACCTCACTCACCAAAACCACCAATCAGCCTCGCCCTTTTCGCCTTACTCCAGAGGCTGTCCGTGCTTTCCATGAGCTGGTCGGACGTTTCACTAAAGAACCCATCCTCCTCCACCCGCACCAGACCCGGCCCTTCGTCGTGGAGGTGGACGCCTCAGATGTGGGAGCGGGGGCCGTTCTCTCGCAACGGGGTCCAGACTCTAAGCTCCACCCATGTGCCTACTTCTCCCGGAAGTTTTCCCCCACACAGCAGAACTACGGGGTCGGCGACAGAGAGCTGCTGGCAATAAAATGGGCGCTGGAGGAATGGAGGCAGTGGCTCCTGGGGACCACCGATCCCTTTCTGATCTGGACCGACCACCAGAATCTCATTCATCTACAGACTGCCCGCCAGCTCAACCCACGTCAGGCTCGGTGGGCCCTCTTTTTCGAGCCGTACCACTTCCATATCGCCTACCGGCCCGGCTCCAAGAACCTCAAGGCGGACGCTCTCTCTCGGCGTTTCGCACCAGATGCCGCCCCCCCGGAGCCTCGGACCATTCTGCCGACTCAACGCTTCCTGGCCTCCCTCCAATGGCCGTTGGAGCAGTCCATACAGGCGGCACTTCCTGGCGATCCAGCGCCGCCGGAGACCCCACCGAACCGTCTCTACGTTCCCGCCTCCTGCCGGCAAGAGGCGCTCACGTGGGGGCATTGTTCGCGGCTCGCGGGACATCAAGGACAAGCCCGTACCCTCCAGTTCCTCCGTCGGGCTCTCTGGTGGCCGTCCATGAGGAAGGACGTCCGCGAGTTTACAGCTGCATGTGATGTGTGTGCTCGCTCCAAGTCCTCCAACCGACCCGGCGCTGGAGAGTTGCAGCCTCTCCCTGTGCCCAAACGGCCGTGGTCACACATCGGGCTGGACTTTGTCACGGGACTGCCGGTGGTCGACCACCTGGACACTATAATGACTATCACGGACCGTTTCTCCAAGGCCGTGCACTTAGTGGCCCTGGCCGGCCTCCCCACTGCCAAGAGAACGGCCGAACTGCTCCTGGAACAGGTGGTGCGGCTCCATGGTTTCCCTCAGGACGTGGTTTCCGACCGAGGACCCCAGTTCGTCTCACGCTTCTGGAAGGCGTTCTGTCGCCTGGTCGGTGCTTCCACCAGTCTGTCCTCTGGATACCACCCGCAGACAAACGGTCAGACAGAGAGAGCTAACCGGCAGCTTGGATGCTACCTGCGCTGCTTCGCTTCGTCCCAGCCGACCACCTGGCCCCGCTTCCTCCTGTGGGCGGAGCTGTCACACAACCTCCAGACCTCCTCTGCCACGAGTCTGTCTCCCTTCGAGACCTGTTACGGTTATCAGCCTCCTCTGTTTGATCATCAGGTGCCCGAGGTGGAGGTCCCTGCTGCCCAGACGCTGGTCCGCCGCTGTCGGCTCGCCTGGATCCGGGCCCGTGCGGCCATCACCCGGGCCAACACGGAGTATGCCCGTCAGCATCGCCGCCGCCACCGGCCTGGCCCCGTCTTCCGGTCTGGCGACCAGGTGTGGCTCTCCTCCGCTAACCTGAGGATGCCGGCTGGCTCCCGGAAGCTCACTCCTCGCTTCCTGGGTCCGTTCCCTGTCCTCAAGGTCATCAATCCAGTCACCTGCCGTCTACGCCTCCCGGCTACTCTCCGGATCCACCCGGTCTTTCACGTCTCCCAGCTTAAGCCGGTGATCTCCTCTCCTCTCCACCCTCCACCGGTCCGGGTGCCTCCGCCCCGCGGTGTTGAGGCGGATCGCACCTACACGGTCCGCAGGATACTGGACGCCCGCCGCCGGGGACGAGGTTGGCAGTACCTCGTGGACTGGGAGGGGTACGGGCCTGAGGAACGCTCTTGGGAGCCCACGAGCTCGTTTGTCGATCCTGCCCTGCTAACAGACTTCTGGGCCCGCCGTCCTGGGACTTCGGGTGCCGTCCCTAGAGGGGGGGGTCCTGTCACGAACTCCTCCAGCTGACTGCATTCCATTCATTCCTGCCACTAACGTGGCGGCTGACGTCATCACGCCGACACTACTTAAGGAAGTGCCGGCGTTTCATTCATTGCTCAGTCATCGTTCTCACCAGACTTTGTATCGAGTCTCCAGGCTTACCAGCCCTCTAAACCCTCAAGCTACACCTACAGGAAATAACCACGCCGGTTATCTCCATCTCTCCGCGTCTGGGCAACAGAACTCTCAGTCACGCTTCAGATCTGCCAACGAACCTGACACAGAGGGCTTGCTCAATCTATCAAAAAATCTTGGAGAAAAAATCTACAAATTTGAGTTGACAGGCTTCCTTTTGTAGTGCTGCGGGTTCTTTTATTTAATAAGGCTACGTAGAGCAGGCATCGTGACATTTAATTGGAAGAGGTTACACATATTACCCTACATGCCAAAGATAAAGCCCATTGCATCTACGCACACACGCACACTGCTTGCTCTTGAAAGTAGTGGACACTCCTAAGTCCCCATGATCCCTCTTGATTAATGAAATCCCTCCAAGTTTCAAACCCAGAGAGAGTAGAAGGGAAGTGGTGAGCTCATTCATTTGCTCATGTTATATTATACCTCAGTGGATTGACCTCTGACTTCATGTTCTTGTCACCATCATCAACCCCCCCCCCCCCCCCCCCCCCACACACACACACACACACACACACACCACACAAACACACATATCCCTACCTAATCCTTGAGTTTAGTATTGCCAGGCCTCAATCATTACAGCTGCAGAGCACTGATGATTTATAAATCTCCCAGGGGACTTTAACTAGACCCACTTCACGTGCAAAGAGTCAAATTACATCAATATACACTTTGTGCATTTGTAAATGCCTTTTAATTGTTGATGTGATGTCATTATCTGACAGGAATGAGTTTTTATTGTTCCCTTCCAACGAGCTACCTCCAACTGGTGACCCGTGTGACTTGTCTAATAACTGGTTCTACTGAGTAGCAGCCCTGGTTTGTATGTTTGAGCTTCATACCATAATGTAGCTGCTAAACTTTTCCTCCACTTGGAGGTAGCATTGCAAGATGATCCAAATGATGCATATATCCAGGCAATAGCTGAATCTATTCATTCTCTCAAGGGTTGCAGGGAGCTGGTGCTAATCTCCAGTGACAGTCAAGCACAAGGGGTGCCTCTAGTCCATCACATGACCATACATGAAACAACCAGCCTCACACACACTCACTAATAAGGACAACTTGGTCTTGGGCAACCTATGTGTTTGGTCTGTGGGAGGAAACTTGAGTAGCTGGAGAAAAAACAAGTACGCACAGAGGAGAACATGCAACTTCTACAAACTCATGTTCTTCCTACTACAAATCAACAGTTTACCTACCTGCACCGATAAAGCCCCTAAATAATAACCTATAATTAAAGGTGTGGTCACTCATTTAATCAATTTATTTGCAGTGGTCTGTAGGAATGAAAGCCTTGATAGTTGTACTCTGCGTACACTAAACCAACAACAGCCTTCCCTGTCAAGCACAAATTGTAATAGTACTGTTGCTATGCAACACTGCATTGAAATGAAAGTTCATCAAATTTGGCAACTGAATTCTAAAAATCTGGACTTTTCCACCAGAAAATCATAATTTAAAAGAAAACATAATTTCTGCTTCTTCTTAGTATCAGCTACAGAAGAGTCAATTTAACAACAAGTTTGTAATATTTTATGCTTCTATTGAAAAGAACATTTTGTGCTTTGTTCTTACCGAAATTACTTGTTTATACTTCTTAGTGTAAATCCACTCTGTTAAAGCAGTTTTTGTGTAGCTCCCAAAGAAAAGTCGTTTTTTGGTGTCTGGTAGTCGATGTTTCACCGTCCTTTGTTCTTCAGTGGCATTTTGATGGTACAATGACAAAAATGCTGAATTTAATCAAGTTGCATAACAGGAGTGAACAGAAATTCCAATAAAATCAAAATTTCCCCAGTTTGAATCAGACTTTTCTTCTTCATATAAAAGCTTTTTTCCCCAAGCTAGTGACATTATAATCTTTCTATTTAATTTAAACATTTTAATAAAATGACAAAAATACGTCCATGTCTTTTCAGAAGAAACCTGACCCCTAACATAGCCCAAATGCGGTTAATCTTTTAAATTTTGAGGCAGTCGGTATAATCATGTCTCTAAAGTGCCCCTGGAAAGAAAAAAAAATCTATTCTCTCTCTGTCTCCATTTCTGTCTCTCATTGTCTCCCACTCCTCCTCCTCTGATGCAGAAATCCATAGTGTTGTAAATGAAGCTGTGAGGATCGATGCTGCAGGCAGGGTGATGCCAGAGCGCTACCACCAGTGTATTGCTACAATGATCTAGTGGTTAAAAACACATTGGAAAAAGAGAGGGGGAGATAGATCTGAGCCAGCTGCATGCCCACATTGCTCTCGCCGGGGACATCATCAAATTAAACAACAACTATGATGTGTTTCTGCTCTGTGCCCCCGCTACCACACAACTGAGTTCCCTTCCAACACACACTCGCCGTTGTCTTCTTCTCTTCGCTATTGACAAGAACCGCCCCACTGGGGTGGGTTTATAATGGAATGCATGACATGATTTGTTTCAAGTTTAGGATGAAGGCCAATTAGTTTAACAAACAGGAGACAAATCTTGTTTTACAAAAGCTGATGTAAGGGCATGCGAAACGCATCCACTGGGAGGGTTTTTATAAACTAGAGGCGGACGCCGTTGAGACCCAGAGAAAAAGAAAAGAAAGATGTTTATTTCTAACGTAGTTTTCAGGAACACTGCTCATTTTTAAAAAAGCGGTTCAGTTGCAAGGATTCTCAATCAAATGTAATGCAATCAGGAAAAATGTTGAGACTTCTTCAAATGATCTTGAAAAAGCTTTTTTTACTTTCTTTTTCTCTGTCTTCTTCCCCAGCCCTTCCTGGTAGGTGACCTTTTCGTTTCACCCCTTCTGATTTCTCATGGGATTAACCCCAGTCTAACCTCTGATTCCGTGTTGCCACAGCAGTGATCTGGATTATGGAAAGTCCCTCATCCCAACAGTAAACAGTACACAGAGGCACAGATGCTCACACACAAACACGCATCTATCAGTGTGTACAACCTTTGGTGGGCCAGCAGCGGATGAGAGCGGCCACTGACTTCGTCTGAACAGCGTTTTATGCTTTTGTGTGTGCTTGAATATTCAACTTAAGGCTAGTTTGTGCTGTTTTTCCTTTGCTGGTGGAGAAAATAACGAGAAAATCTTGGGTTACATCATCAGACGGAAAAGGGTCATAATCTTGCCCCTGTCTGTGTCCTGCCGAGAAGATTAGATCTCTCATCCCTTGCTCTGATCAAAAGCAAACAACTCACAAACAACTCAAACTGTCAAACACGTTCACAGCCACAATCTCTTCTCCTGGCTGGGCTGACAAGATGTGATCACAGACCCCAATCATGTAACCGTCGCAGTGAGAAATGAAGTGAGCTCCTCTTTTTCTTTAAATCATCTTTGTCATCACTGCGGTTGTTTCTGAAGTTAAATAGCAGGCTCACCAGTGGGGTTGAGACCTTATCAGGACAAGTGTCCCCCTGGCATCCGTTAGCACACTGGGCATTATGAACACAAGACTTTGACTTCAGTCATGGTCTGATTCTCGTCTCAAATCCACCAAGAGTCAACAGGCGATGAGAGTAGAGCTAGCCAACTACGGGGAGTCCACAGGGGGTCCAAGTCCGGATAAAAGCTTTGTTTGTCTGTTCAGTCTGATCCCCTTCTCTTTTCATCTGGACTTGGCCTCTGCGCTGTATTGCCGCCTCGCCTAACAGATTTTCTCTAATCTCAGGTGTTTCTGGTGAGCAATGGACCATTGCAGCAGTATAAATCTAATCACACTGCCACTCCAACCCACATTAAGTGATTTTCTTTCCCTGCCGTCACTCACGCCAACGTTGCTGATTAACATTTTTGACGTAAATATGCGTTGTTTCAACACACAAAGTGGTGATCGCTTCAAATGTAATTAGAATTAAGGATATTGATCATGCAGGGCCAGACAGTGGCGGTATAAATAATAGCTAGCATGAATAAGTGAAAGCGATAGGTGAGCTCTCCGTGATTTATGTACAGACTCCAATGGTCTTCGGAATAAATCACCAACAGCCATGTTCTTATTGAGTTATGAAGCCCCAGAGTTGCAGTAGAATAATGGCCAACTCTGTGTTTTGTGTGTTGCTACTCAATCCATAAGATAACAGCCATGGACTAATAAATAAGCAGAGTATGCTCTGTTTTTGTTTCTGTTTCTTTGGAGAGATTTATATATTCATCAGTTTCTGTGTCACTATAGATGAAGAGTGAGTGTGCGTGTCTTTAGGCTTTTCAGCCCTTGAGAAGCAAAATTACGGTTTTGTTTTGGATACTGCAAACAAGATCTGTGGTGACAAAGCTGCTACTTCAGATATAGATGATCGATGGGTTTTTGTCACGTCTTTGAGTGTGTGTGCGTTTGTTTACCGTTTTTAATCCTCATCACCGGCTAAAAAAAGGCAAAAGCCGAGCAATAATACATTTGCCTGTCTGTGTATTTGTTATTACTAGACAGATTCAACCCACATCAAAAAGGCAGCCACAGCCAACAAGCTACTATACAACACAACACAAAAACCATCAATCAGTCGTTGAGCTAAAATATAAAGTCCTTTTTCACATTTGTGAGGTGCTTCTATTGAGACCTTTGACTAAAATATTCAGATAAATTATTTTGACTGTATTTAAGCTATGACATAATTGTTGGGTGTGCATCTGCTTGCCAAAGAAGAACAAAATGGACTTTAACCTTTGTAGATTTTACAGATATTGAGCTAAACTAGAGTGTCATCCACTCAAATATTACACAATTTATGCATTGTATGTTTCTGAGTTGAGCCTGTTTGTGTCAAGATCTGTCTCTCATGTCTCCCAGTATGTTTTTTTCCCTCTCATTTTGTGTTACTGTCTCCTAGCCATAGGCTTTCATCTCATTTTCCAGTTTTCCCCTTTTCGTCTTAGTCTGGTCACTCCTCAGCTCCTAGTCCTTCACAGTTTTCTGCCTCACGAGACACTGAGGTGGAAACCAAACCAGTTTGATATTTTCCACCTCACGGCGGGCAGAAACTCGCCGTGTGCGCACAAGTTGAGCTGCAAGCCGAGGTGAACTATTTAAGTAGCCAATCACAGCGCATTCTCTGATCACATGATTCCAAGATTGCAGCCCACTGTGAGGACTACATTTTAGAAGATAAACCCATGGAACTTTGGCCAGAGTAACGCTGTTTATACAATATCAACTCACCTGATTTCAAGAACAGGGACAAAAACGACCTGGCATGCAGCGAGTTGGCTGCTAAATTAGACTAAACAGTACAATGAAAAAGGGTAGATCATAGGCTAGCAGCTAGCTAGCTAACCCTGAATTGTTATAGCTGTATATCCAATTTCTGCATCACAACGGAGTAGGGCTATTGTAGAAAAATAAAAACATTTATGGGTAAATTTCCATCCAAGAAATCAGGAATTCTGAGATTCTGAGCAAAACCTTGAAAATTGTGACATACATGTGAAATGATGTGAAATTAATCACAAAATTTCTAAATGTCAACTCGTAAATGTACGAGTTTCTTTATTTTAATATATAATAACATTTCTGATTTTTTATGGACAATATGTAAATTAAATTGGTGGAGAAATTTACTCTAAAATATTTAATTTAGTCTAATACTAATACTTTGTCACGCTGCATAGACAGGTAAATCAATGACAGAATCTGAGATTATATGTTTTTAATTTCTTCAACACCATTCAACTGTGGCTTGCAATAAAGATGTGCAATGCACAATGTACTGCTCTTGGTGTTCAGAGATATGCAATGCTGGTGCTGGTGGGCCAGTATTAAGCAGGTTTTAATGGTTTCTCTGCTCCAACACACTTGAATCAGTGGCAGAATCACCTGTGCAGCAGCTCATCAGGCTCTGCAGAAGCCTGTTAAATGCCTGCTGATTGAAATCAGGTGTGTTGATAGGGAGTTAAAACTAAAACATACTGGACACCGGCCCTTCAGCCCGGAATTAAATACCCCTGTCCTAGACATTACTCAAGGTATGTACAATACAATGCATTTTTCTATAATGACATATCTTTTAGAAGAGTGGGTGAAGATCAAACTTAAGACTGTTGTGCAACAGCTACACCAAGACCAAAAAAACCCCAATCAAGTGGAAGAGCCAGAAAATCTTTAAAGTAGCTTTCCGGAGTTTTCTTCTTTCAGAAATAATGTGTGATTTTCAGAAATCCATAGAAGTGAATGTCTTATCATGTACTGTGATATAATGTAGGAAAATGGGCGGTTCCCATCATCGCTAAATTAGTCGTGTCACACATTTTATCAGAAAATCCAAAAACGGGAAAAGAGGTGATGATGAAGCCGTTACGGTGGGAGCAAATGAACCAATGTAGCTACTAGCTAACTTAACAAACCTAAGAAGCTAAGAAGGAGCTCCGGGGCAGCCTGGCTTTCGTGCAAGACTGTAGTCATGGTAGTTGTCTGATGAGCTCTAATATAGACTATTAAAAATACAAGCAGAGCCTCAGAACGCTGTGATCAGAGCCGGGTGTCCTGTTGTTTACGTCCACCATGGTCAGAGATCAGCATTGGCTACATGCTCACCTGAAACTAACAGTTTTCCTCGGAATTTTTAGTGAGAGTGTCAACGCTCCCGGCTCTGGCCAGGAGCTTTCACACAGACATGGGAGCATCAACAACGGCAACCTTGCGGATCTTTGACTACAGTGGACCAGCGAAGCCCGATAGCCTCCACTATCCTTGGTCAGCTACCCAGTAACCACACCGACAGGTTATTTTTCAGTCCATCGTTGACAAAGCAGTAATATGTTAAACACACCGTATTTCCTCCTATTCAACCAGCGAAATAAAGTACAGAAATATAATTTTACTTACTGATAAAGTGAAGCAGAGACTTCTTGGGTGATCAATCAATCAAAACTTTATTAATCCCAGGGGGAAATTAGAGTTTCAGTACACACAATTCAGAGATCAGACATACATGGGCAAGACATATGACGAGAACTGGTGACTGTGGTTCTTCGCAACACGAGTCGCGCTACCTTAATAGATGAAAAGGGAAATACATGAGAATGAATTGGGGGAGGGACAAAAAGGCATACCAGAGTTACGGCAGGGCGTAGCTTTACAATGCAAAAAAGAACGCCTCAAACATATAAGCACGAACATCACAGTTCACAACATGAGACTCCGATGGGGGGGGGGGGGGGGGGGGGGGGCTGGTATCCTTTTTCCCCAGCGGGAGCAGCCCTGCATGGCGCTCAGCCAACTGTAGCCACAGGTGGGAGGGAGATCTTGGGAGGAGCGCAGAGCACATTGATTCCTGCAGGCTGATGACCTTGCTAGGCAGAAGTCCACAATCCGAAGGCGGGTGGGGGGTGGGTGGGTGTGTGGTTGGGGGGGGGGGGGCTTGGCATCAGATTTGGATAACAAGACTTTGTTTGGGTCAGGCAGAGATAATTTTCCTCTCTGCCTTCAGTCTGTAACCAATCATTCAAGTCCTCCAGTGAAGCCAATTTAGGTTTTAAACATCTCCACACCATCCGGTGACCCTCTCCGAGATGACATCCATTTTGCGCACTAATACCGGTAACGCAGCTAGGACATTGTCCAGTTTACGGTTCACCTCGAGTAACGTCCCAGTCTGTGAGGCATCCGCCCGGGTGGTGCTTTCCGTGGGTGCGGGTCACCCTCCAATCACTCCCGTCTTCCCAAATTTCCAGAAAACCAGATATCCTCCCACTCCAATGAGAAGAAATCCAGTGATCATCAGGCCAAATATCCACATATCTTCGACATCCTCATTGGACAACTGAGAGAGGCATACGATCCTCCATTCTTTCCAGGAATCAAGCGCATATCCCGCTGCATGTGTCCCTTGAGGGCAAGTGGGAGCCCCCTCCTCCGTTCTCATCATAGAAAAAATCTTATCAATCATGTTGAATGACCAGTTAATTAAGTCAATTTCCAAAAAATAGGGATTTTCAGAAGAAATGCAGAGAAGCGCTCTGTAGGCAGACAGGACAAAACACCTTGGGGAAAAAAGATAAGGGAGTAAAAGCAGAAGCGTCTGTACTCTGCGAGTGCCGGAGGAGAGAGCACAGTCAATACCACAGCTTGCCTTCTTTATCCAAATAATTCCATAATCAACAATCAAACGTGAACACACAGAGGACAACTAAAGTTCAGATTCGAAATGTCCAAACATACATTGATGTGAGGCCGAGGCTGAGGCCTTCCCTGGAGCTCGCCACTAGCGATAGCTCTGACGCTCATGCTACCTGTTAATCAAATTGAAACGCTTGTAATTTCAAGCATTTAAGTACACCTAAACAAAAGAGTTTTAAAAAATCGCTTCACCTCAAAGTTGTCATGACTGCAAACTAGATCAATTAAAGCTAAGATGTTTTTTGGAACCAGGCTATAAACATGCTTATTTCTGCTGTCAGAATGAGCCACCCAGAAACCGGTTCTCCATGTACAGGCTCTCCAACGTGGCCACCAGGTGATTTGTAAGTAAGTAAGTAAATAAAAGTTTATTTATATAGCGCCTTTCACAGATATAAATCACAAAGCGCTGTACAACATGATAAAGATCAGGGCAAATACCTCTAACCAATAAAAACATCAGAAAAAAAATAGCAGTGATAAACGTAGAAAATAAAATCATGAGTATAAACAAAGTGAAGTTGTGAACCTGAACAAAGCCATCTTTTTGAAACATTTAGGGAGGGAACGCCTGGATGAAAAGGTGAGTTTTTAGATGATTCACTGATTTAGATTTGTGACTGCAAAGAGCACAGTGTGCAGACCATCCCCATCATCACTGCTCTTGAAAGGAACTAGCATGGCCTCCGTGCTGAGCAGCTCCAATAGCCGAGGCACGTTGAAATATGACTCGGCGCGCACCTCCCTTGGCACTTTATCGCTCTGCATACACATGACCCCTTCCACCCGAACAGACATCTGGATCACCGTCTTGCCGGACAGGTCCTGAAAGTGCCTGATGTAGTCCTCTGCCCGTTTCTTGAGAGCCTTCAAGTAGTACTTGTTGAGGCCTCTGCAAGTTGCAATTACACCGCTCACAGGGTGCCTGTAAAAGGGTACCTGTGGGCGGTGCGGGCCTTCCGTGTACAGCTGCACAAAGTGCAGGGTTGGCGGGACATCATTGCCTTCTGGCTGGAATATCTGCACCACCTGTCTGGACACGTCCATCCTGCGGTAGTCCAAGCTGGACTGGTAATTACATGTCTCCCGCATAGACATGTTTTACATGTAGCTGTGGACCCGCTTTTCTGTTGATACCGTAGAGGGGACCACATCAGATCCACCGACTGGTCCTTGGAGGACAGGTTGCAGGCCGGGTGGATGGATGCTGCAATTATGTGCTCCGGGACTGCAAACAGGCCACCCAGGGTGATGGTTTGTAGTTCCTTCTGGCCCAGCTGGAGAAGAAATTTCATCCACTTGAGGCCATTGGGCTTGTAGACTTCCTCCAGGCACTTGTCCACCAGGCTGAGGACGAACTCTTACCCCCAAATTCCACTACCTCCCCTCCGGTCCGCCCCCGCCTTCCGCAGCCGCTCGCTTCCGAACTCAATTTTTACTGGTACCCGCTCTACAACGGCTCCGCTCCGGTGCGGAGACCTGAGGGGGGCAAACAAGCATGCGCGGGACTTTCGAGATCTTGCGATACAGTCCGAGCAATAAACGCGGAAGTTAGATCCAAACACCCGTTGTGTGGGAGAAGCATCGGCATGAGCTGTTTAATCTGCCCATCATTTGTGTTGAGACATCAGCAGTGTTTGGATCAACAAATGGTGACTACTTTGATAGTAGAAACTGTATTTATGGCTTACTTTTGTGCATTTTAACCTCAGCCGCCATTGATAGTTGTTAAAAGTTGTTAAACCTGTGCATATGAAACAAAAAACGCCTTTTGTTTATCGATTTATTGTGAAAAACGGAAATTGTGCTTGCTCCTTTTCCTGTTGGGCCATTGTGATTTCTGTCCATTTGCTGCGGAGGTGCTCCGGCGTCCGGCGAAAATAGGATCGATTCTATTTTTGCCGGAGGCCGGAACAGAGGGCGGCGCATGGCGCCGTCCTGCCGGAGCATGGCCGCAGTAGTGGAATTGCTCTGATTGACTACAACGGGACCGATTTTGCTCCGGCGTTCGTGTCGGAGCGGAGCGGAGGTAGTGGAATTTGGGGGTTAGTCCGACGGGCATTTGCAAAACTTTTTCATGTGCCACGAGCTGTTCTTCATCACTGAAGGATGTTTCTTGTCTGCCACTGGGAGGTCCCTGAGCACCTGCTCAAACCTTTTGACAAACTCCTTCATGACACGCGACAGGGATGACGGGATATTGTACGAAATAAAACAAGTGTGCCGGGTCTTCAAAATCTGGCACTAAGGCCAGCCACATGTGCCAGCCCCCTTCTACGTACGCCAGCCTGGCTCTTCTTCCACGTGCCGATCTGTTTGGAGGAGTAGTTGAACATCCCAGCGTGCTTCTTGATGTGCGGCCACTGCGGCATGGCCAGGATGTTGCTGAGAAACAGGTAATTCGCCCGTGCCACCAGAGACGAGTACTTGGTCACCTCCACCATTTACTCTATGTCAAACACCTTGTTCACCCGCAAAGACGGGTGTGATGAGATCTTCCTCTCTGAGGAAGGCCTCGGCGTCCATGCCTAGCCTTGAAAAAGGCTCAAAGAGTGAGGACTTGTTCTCCTCTTCCAGGTGCTCCTTGACTCTGTCCGAGCCAGAATGAGCTTGCTATGGCAGTTTGTAGAGATATTCGCAGTCAAAGTTTGGGAACGGTGGTCCTCGGTTATCTCATGAACCAAATGTTGGGGACACTCGCAACTTGTACCCATCGACATATACATATTGGACAATGGGTTTCCATAGACTCCAATAACATGTTCTTGAAGAAAAATGGGAGGTGGCCACCACCGCCATTTTGACCGTGTCACAGGTTCCGTCAAGCCCAGACAATTCCACAAAAGGGAAGAGACGTGGAGCTGAGGATGGGGCTGTAATGCTGGGATCCATTGACCACACCCGGTCGAACTAGCTACAAGTTAACCTGAAGCTAACCCAAAGCTAACGCGGATGTGGGAGCTAAGCTAACGGAGGTAGCAACCTAGCTACAACCGGAGTTAACTGTGCACAACACCAGAGCTTCTGAGTCAGAGATACGCCGGGCTGACCGCTGGGTAAAACCGGGTGGAACACAGAGGTCTCCCGAGAGCTCCGCAAGCCGGCAGCCGCACAGCAGACAAGCGCCGCTGCGATCTGAGATGCGCAGAGCTGCCGCTGGGGAGAACCGGGTGGAAAGGTTTCCATCCTAGAGCTCCGCAAGCCTGCAGCCGCACAGCAGACAAGCGTCGCTGCAATCTGAGATGCGCAGAGCTGCCGCTGGGGAGAACCGGGTGGAAAGGTTTCCATCCTAGAGCTCCACAAGCCGGCAGAAACGATTGGGAGAAACGGACTAACACCGGACTAACACCGGTAAGTAGGATGCACACTACTATACACAGTTATTTAGATTATTTTGTACATTTTTAAGTTGTTTTGTGGCACTAGGTGTGTGTGATATATGATATATGTTACTAGCTGGGTGTGTGTCTGTGGCTGGGTACCGATTCTGAACCTCAGTAGCTTTAGGATTAACCAAAAAACATTCTGTACATAAGTACTTGTACGAAAATATTTTTTCAATCTTAAATATTGGGAATTTGCCAATAAAATGTCATTGTTGTTAACTAGGTACCGCAAAGTTGTATTCCTATTGCTGCTGCGTGTCACTTGACTGGGGTCTCACACAGCCCTGCTTCTTGTTTACAGAATCACTTCCTGGTTCGCAAACTGATAAAGCTTGAACCAATTTAAAATTTAGCTACCTTTTGTGACAGGAAATAAGAAAAATACTAAAGTTAACATCTGTCACAAGTTTTGTGTTACAAAATATTCAGTCCTTGTCTGTAAATTCGGTCCAGCGTTTTAGGGAACATAGTTTTGTTTTAGATTTTAAGGTTTCTCAGCCCTTCTGGTGGGTTTTTTAGTTCACTAAGTAGATAGTAAAACTGAATGAAAGCATAAACATTGTTTTATTCTTTATTTTTAATATAATTACTAAAGCACTATGATTAAAATAGTATGGAAATATTCTGGATCAGCATCATGAAGCAAATTTGTGGCCAAATTATATACAGTTAGTTTTCTGGAAAAGGAATGAAATGTCCCAGTATGTGTATGCATGAGGTTTATATGCATGAAAAAATATTTGTAAATTAATTATGATATATCATTGTACAGACATGCCTCGTAAGGAGAGGAGGCGGATGCAGCGACAGAGAGCTATGTGAGGCCGCTAAAGGCAGTGGGTCCCTCACCAGCTGGATAAAAAAAGAGTACAGGTAAGTTGCATCACAGCAACAAGTGTAGAAACAATAATATACACAACTGCAATGTTTTGATGCCAGAAAATGTTTTTTGTTAGCTACTTGATCATGGATTAGGTGCAAGACCTGTTAAATGTAAATAACTACATAATTCATTCATACAATAGCTAATTTTGCCTTGTTCTCAGATGGACAGCAAGTGGAGAGTGATAGATCACATGAGGAGATTAAACACACACACACACACACACACACACACACACACACACACACACACACACACACACACACACACACACACACACACACACACACACACACACACACACACACACACACACACACACACACAACTCTTTCTGTTTATATTTCTGTCACATTCTTATCTCTGACATAAACTCCTCTATTATCCACTAATGTTTAGATTTCCATTTATTCACCGCAGGTTTTGTCTCAGATATTTCTGTCTTACAGTTCTAAGTTTTCACAAATTTTGCCTTTTTTTTTATCTTACATTAATTTTGTAATTGACTAACATTTCTCCTCTGTTCGTTTTACTACCTACAGTCTGAGTCAAAGTTGGCTAAGTGTCTGGCCCAAGGACACAACAGCAGCACTCTCTGGTTGGAGCCGGGAAGGAACCCGCTGTTTATCTGGCCCTGACCCACGCCTGTTCCCTGACCATGCACCAACCTGCTTCCCTGAATTACCATGATAATTTCAGGACTAAACTTTTAATAAAGCTTTTACACATTTTGTTGTTTATATAAAGCTTTTTATTAAAATGTTTCATATTCTAACTTTAAGAGAAACTAATAGGTTCACGGTAGTGCTCTGACTTGCGTTTGGATGTGGAGATCAGTAGTACATAAAACAGAATATTACAAGTTAGAATGATATTTTTATCTGTGAACTTTTTGAAGAGTTACAAAGTAAAATAAAAAATTCAAATGGTACCACATTTAATCCTTTTATCATTGTTATTGCTTCAAGTTTGGAATAGGTGTGCTCAGTGATTTAATCAAGTGAGTTAATGTCTGTTAACCAGCATGTTCTCTGACCTGTGCTGGGAATATATTGATAATTCTTACATTGGATTGTGTGTTTCTTTTCTACCTGAAAAACCAATTGCACTTAAAGTGCATATTAATACATTTGAGTTCAGCTGAGTGACAGAGGTCATTACATCTGAATGACCTTTGTTCGACTTGTTCTGAGCTACTTAGTGCTCAGGAAAATAAAGGTATTTGCAGTTATTATTCAAGCATGTAATGAAATAACTTACTGGTTCCATCAAAGCATTTGCTGTGATGAAGATGAACCCCACTGGCCAGTAGAGGGGGTAATATTTACCAGCAGGTCTTTTAAATGACCATTAGAGCAGTTATTTCTTTGGACTGGGGCTTGTCATTACAGATGGCAGGCATCTAGTTAGAGTTCCTGCTGTTCGTGCTGCATCTTTCACACTCCTAAGTGACACTAAGCCTCAGCAACAAGGGAGGGTTTTTAACAGGGCCTGCAAACAGCCATTACCCTGAGTCTCTTAAGAGCTGTCTGTACGGTACACTGACAGATCCATATCCTCCCCCAGCGCTTCTGTCTCTGCAACCGGCAGGAAGAGCAATGTTCCTTCCAGCCTGATCAAGCATGGGGAGGAGAACGTACAGCTCTTCAAACAGCACACATTACAAGCAAAACATGCTCCACAACAGAGAGGCACTCCTGAGCTGGCGTGCCTGCCTGCTACCATGTTTGCGTATTATCTGTCTTTAGTATGAAGCTCTCACTGTGTTCTGTGCCAGGCAGCGTTGCAGTGCAAGGGCAGCTCAGGTCCAGTCTGTCCCGCATTTGCTATGAGTGTTTGCACTGAGAAGCACACAAAGCTGCCTCAGCATCTGGGCCCTCTGAGGTTCTGCAGGGAAAAGCTTTGATCAGACTCACTTGAAGAGGAGAAGAAAAAGATTTTCACCTACGAGGAGAAATTGATTTTGATTTGACGGGAAATAATGGGGCTTGAAACTGTCACTGAATCTGAATCAGTTCCTCATTCCCAAAAGCAAATGGCATTGCAGCACAGAGGCTAAGGAACACGCTAACCCATTCAGAAGCCTACCTACACACACGCGATGCTCGCACGCTGTGCACAGGAGCAGCTTTATTCTACAGTTTTTGATCTTTACAGATCTATAAACAGTTTGGTCAAAAATTTTTAGCTGAATTTTGAGTTAATGAAAACAAACATGATCATGTCCTCCACATGTTCAGTTAATGCAAGATGATTAATCAAAAGTGCCAGGGCACTGAAGCCCCCTTATTGCTATTCACCTGTTGATTTCTGTTCATGATTTTTAATTTGTGTCTTTTCAACTTGCCTAAGAAATATCCATTCAATAAGTACAACAAAACAAATGGTTTGACCAGGAATAGCGTGCTGTGACATTTAGTAGCTGTTCATTATAATGTGTTAGCAAAAGCAGGAGAAAACTGTCTTCATTTATGCACCCGTGATATTTTGGTGAGAAAAAGGAGAAATCAGCCAGAGTTTACTGTAAAAACACCATTCAAACCTTACGGAGGTCACGGAAAACTGGACTCTGCATGACAGTACAGACTTTTTTATTTTTTATCAAAATGATATCTTATTGCAGTGGCTTGTTCGATTTGTCCTGGGAACTCGGAAATTCTGACTTCCGAGTAGGAAAAATTAAACAAAACATCCCTCGAAGTCGGACCTCCCAGTCGGAAACTCTGAGGAATTTCAGAACTCCAACCTCAACATCCAAAATGGCAGCTCTCCCTATGAACATCGGTAAATTTTGGGTGAAACATTTTTTATTTACATAACGCTTATATAAGAGTGCATTTAAAATCTGTGTTACATGTAGTGCTTGCAACTGTAAGTTGAACATACAGCTTAAAACAATGCCATTAAGAGGAATCTACAAACAATGGCTTCTTGGAAAGTGGGCGTTGCCATATTTGGAATCCTGACTTCTCCCACTGCGGTAACCAGAATGCGGTGAACTCGGGTGGGACGCCATTCCCAGTTCAGACTTCCGAGGTAAATCGAACGCACCGATTCTCCGAGTGGGGGGTTACAAATGTGATCTTCAGCAGGACAGATGTCCAGATGACCGTCGGCAATCGCAGAAGGGACTAGTTTGGCAGCCAGGCCACTGGAAAATATCTCAGTTCTCCCGATGGCCAGTTTGCCACTGGACACAGGTGTGAGGTTACCATGGTGATTTACTTAGGAACTGATAGCAGTTTTAACATTTCTGTAGATCTTTGTTTTCAAGTGACAATGTGCATTTATGTACATATATGTACTGCCCCCCTTGCACCAGGAAACTACACTTTAAATGTTTTACTACTTCTTTTTGAAAATAAAGTCATACAAATGTATTTTTTTCCTTTCGTTTAATCATCATTACTGGATGTATAAAAACAAGTTTCATACATGCTGCACTTTCAGAAATCGGCCCTTAAAAGTTTGTTCAAATATTCCCATTTGCAGTGGGAAAAAACATTATTTAGTCAGCCTCCAATTGTGTAAGTCACATGACAAAATTATTTAAAAAAATCCAGAAAATCACATTGTCAATGAAAACATTTTTTAAAATCATTTTGTCTCTCATCGTCGAGGTATACCTATGACCAATACAGATGTCAAATGAGAGACTTTGCACAGTTGGTGGCTGACTACTTTTTTGCCTTACTGTATGTTTTATCATCCATCAGTGGATTAAAACAATTTTTTTCCTCTTTTTAAATGGGCGCTTAAGTCAGCTGAAGCAGTACGTGAGTTCAGGTTTTTGTACTGATATGAACCTTTCTCATTTTAAAAGCCAGCAAGCACACACACCTGCATACAATTAAGTGCAGAAGTAAAATGAGTAAACACAAAATGTCTCAATATCTGTCAGTATTTCTTTTCCAGTTACTGATACACACACACACACAAAAAAAGCACATCCATCCATTTTCATCCGCTTATGCGGAGTCGGGTCGCGGGGGCAGTAGCCTAAGCCGAGAGGCCCAAACTTCCCTCTCCCCAGCCTCTTGGGCCAGCTCTTCTGGGGGAATCCCAAGGGGTTCCCTGGCCAGGTGAGAGATATAGTCCCTCCACCGTGTCCTGGGTCTCCCTTTAGGTCTCCTCCCGGTTGGACGTGCCTGGAAAACCTCACCAGGGAGGCGTCCAGGAGGCATCCTGACCAGAGACTCACTTGGTCAGCTTGCTACTCATACCAAACCCTCTGTCAGGAATCTTGGTGTGACCTTTGACCCAGCTCTCACCCTGGATTCTCATGTCAGTTCTCTTGTTGGCTCTTCCTTCTTCCATCTCAGGAACATTGCTAAGCTGAGTCCCATTCTGTCCCACTCTGAACTTGAGACAGTTCTCCACACCTTCATCTCCTCACGCTTAGACTACTGTAACTCTCTTTTCACGTGTCTGAGCAGAACCTCCCTGAACCGTCTACAGGTGGTTCAGAATGCCTGTGCTCGGCTTCTGACCAAGTCCTCCAAACACACCCACATCACCTCGCTTCTCCTCCAGCTTCACTGGCTGCCAGTCAACTTCAGGGTTCATTTCAAGATCCTGGTTCTGGTCTATAGGGCCTTACATGGACAAGCACCATCTTACATTGGTGATCTTAGTCCCTACACCCCCAGCAGGTCCCTGAGGTCCAGTGATCTAAACCTATTGGTTGTGCAGCACCAGGCTAAAGACCAAAGGTGACAGATCATTTGCTGCTGTGGCCCCCAGACTCTGGACCTCTCTCCCCCTGAGCCTGAGATCAGTGGACTCAGTGAACTCCTTCAAAAAGCAGCTGAAGACTCACTTGTTCAGGCTGGCTTTTGTATGACCTTCTTCACCACTCTCTCTTTATTCTGCTCTCCCCACCTATTCCACCTTCCTCAGGATCCACTGATTTCCCTCTTTCCTATTCACTTTCTCTCTTTTTTTTACATTTTTTTAATCACAATTCTCTATTTTTTGCTCATTTTAAATATATTTTTTACCATTTTCCAAATTCTTTTTTATATTTAAAAAAATTTTGTGAAGCACCTTGTGATTTTTATCTTGAGTGGCGCTATAGAAATAATATTTTCTTCTTCTTCTTCTTCTTCAGATGCCCGAGCCACCTCAACTGGCTCCTCTCGATGTGGAGGAGCAGCGGGTCTACTCCGAGCCCCTCCCGGATGACAGAGATAGGAGGGAAAGCCCAGCCACTCTTCGGAGAAAACTCATTTGCAGTTCTTCCTGGCATTCGCAGAGTAAAGACGCTTCTCTTTTTGCTCCCTTATCTTTTTTCCCAAGGCTCTTTGTCCTGTCTGCCCACAGAGTGCCTCTCTGAATTTCTTCTGAAAAACCCTATTTTTAACTATGGATTTGATAAATTGGTCATTCAACGCGATTGATAAGATTTTTTCAACAATGAGAACAGAGCAGGGGGCTCCCACATGCCCGCAGTGGACACTCCTGGCGGGGTATATGCTGGATTCCCGGAAGGAGTGGAATATCGTATGCCTCTCTCAGTTGTCCATTGAGGACGTCAAAGACGTGTGGATGTTTGGCCTGATGATCACTGGATTTCCTCTGATTGGAGTGGGAGGATATCTGGTTTTCTGGAAATTTGGGAAGACGGGAGCGATTGGAGGACGACCCGCACCCACGGAAAGCACGGTCCGTGTGGAGACCTCAAAGACTGGGACGTTACTCGAGGTGAATCGTAAGCTGGAAAATGTTCTAGCTGCGATACCGGTATTAGTGCGCAAAATGGATGTCGTCTTGGAGAGGGTCACTGGACGGTATGGACAAGTTTAAAAACCTAAATTGGCTTCACTGAAGGACTGGAATGATCAGTAAAAACTGAAGGCAGAGAGGAAAAGTATCTCAGCCTGACCCAAACAAAGTCTTGTTATCCGAATCTGATGCCAGAGCAGCCTCGAGATGCCAACAACAAACCCCGACCCCCCCCCCCCCCTTCGGATTGGTGGACTTCAGCCTGGCGAGGTCACCAACCTGCAGGAGTCAATGTGCTCTGCGCTTCTCCCGAGATCTCCCTCCCACCTGTGGGGCTGAGCGCCGTGCATGGCTGCTCTCGCTGGGGAAACGGGATCCCAGTCACACCCCCCCCACCCCCCACCCCCCCGCCCCCAACCACCACCTTCCTATTGGAGTATCTATGTTGTGCTGTCTGAAGTCTGTTGCATATCTGTCTGAGGTTTTTTTTTGCAGAGAAAAGCTGCCCTCCTGGTGGGAGAGTAGCTGTGAAGTGCCTTTTTTTCCCTCCTCCCGAATCAATTCCTCATGTAACCCTCTTATCTCTATTAAGGTAGCGCGACTCAGGGTTGCAAATGACCATAGTCACCAATTCTTGTCATGTGTCTTGCCCATGTATGTCTGATCTCTGAATTGTGTGTACTGAAACTCTAATTTCCCCCTGGGATTAATAAAGTATCTTTGAATTTGAATTTCGGCCGCTTGTATCCACGATCTCGTTCTTTCGGTCACTACCCATAGGTGAGGGTAGGAACGTAGATCGACCGGTAAATTGAGAGCTTCGCCTTCTGACTCAGCTCTCTCTTCACCACAACAGACCGGTACAACACCTGCATCACTGCAGATGCAGCACCAATCTCGATCTCACACTCCAGTTTGCCCTCACCCATGAACAAGACCCCGAGATACATAAACTCCTCCACTTGGGGCAGGACCTCATCCCTGACCCAGAGAAGGCATTCTACCCTTTTACGAGTCACAAAAATACAGCAGCAACCAAATTACAATTAGAAAATCCAAAAGTAGCCCCGTGAAGCTCACCTCTAAATTAATCTGCCATGTCCTGTTAAGCTGACAGCTATTTAAAAAAAAAAGTGGCGCTTCCTTACTAAACATCATTAAATTGAACAAATTAATCATGATTTTCTTTGACAATACTGTGTTACAATAAAGGAAGACTGACAAACAATGCTGGGTGCATCAACACTTCTAAATTAATAGTGACTGACACCAACTCCCCCACACTTAATTAATGGAAACCAAACACAACGAGAACATCCATCTAGATACAGGAAAACAAAGAGCGGGTCGGCCGGTGCCATTCTCCGTTAGCTGCCCGCTGACAGTAAAATGCAACGTGGAGATCGATAGTGTGAACGCGTACACAAGCATGCTCAAATGTTGTTTTTCTCTTTTTTTTAGACTGCGGTCTCTTAAGTAGACACCTAACACGCCCCGAGCCCCTGACATTGAGTTTATAAGCAGGCATTATTTTTAGCGGCGCTGTCATGTTTCTCAGAGTGACAGATCTTAAAAGCTTCCACATGCAAACCCACCTCCTTCTGCTCTCTAAGGCCACGTCTGCTTAACAGAAATGACTGGGCTATTATCTTACAAGATGAAAGCTGACACATCGCTACGCTTTTCATTCCTGCAAAGACCATCGCTGTGGAGCCGAGCTTTTTGATGTTTGATTTGTCCTCTCATCTCTGCCCGCCATGTGGCCACAGTCAATATTCTGCCATTATAATAATATCCAACCGTCAGATGTCAAGAGACATGGTTTTTACCCCATTTAGACCGCACTTGGTTGTGAAAGGAATAGCAGACAGAAGGACGGAGAGAGGAGGAGGAAGAGAGGGGGAAAGGTCAGAGCAGCGTTTTAGAAAACCACTCCGAAGAAACGGGACACTCCCAGGCACTTTGTCACATCAATTAGGAATTCTATCCGGGCAATGGGATCGAGGCCTGTGGGGCAGAAGGCAGGACAGCCGTTGTACATCTTGCTGGTTTATGTGTACATGCATGTCTGTAGTTTTCTGTAAATGTGGGACAGATGCGTAGAGAAAGCTGGATTTGAAATATCCCTTTTATTTTCTCTTTTCCCCCAGACGACCCCTGGGAAAGCTAATTTTAGTCACAATAATTTAAAGGGTTGGTGTTGCTAATTTTCTCATGACTTGGGAGCGAACGGAGGCGGTGGGCGTCGTCTCTGCCTCTCTTTCTCGCTAACAGTCAGTCAGACAGTCAGGCCTTGAGGCTGTCAAAGGGGGAACAAAGTGACTGGGTGATGAGCCAGACAACCGTTGTCTGATCACACGGACTGATGCTGTGCCAGACACCGCAGCCACTGGCTCACTCAACAAGGTTCCCCCCACAACAGACAAATGCACTCCCAACCTGACGCCTTTATCCCCCCCCCCCCCACCCACCCAAACTTCACCCTCTTTTATTTCCTCTTTTCACCCCTCCTTTCCTCATCTCTGCCTCCTTCGATCTTCCTCATCTCCTGGCTTCTCTTTTTCCTCCCATCTGTCCCGCTCTATTTACTCGCCTCCTTTGCATTCCCAAACACTTCCTTGTTTTTCTTCCTGCCGTCGTTAAATATTGGTGGTGAAAGACGCACGTCTGCAGTCGTCTCTCGTTTCCTCTCACTTTCTATTTTCTTAATTGTTCTCCGAGTAAGAGGGTGGGCCCCTGCTGTGTGAAGAATTACTGCATCACACACACACACACACACACACACACACACACCTCCGAGGAATCAAAAAAGACCGTATGTAAGTGTCGACAAATGCTCAGAGCTTACCCTTTCACACCAACTCCTGATTGAATTTGCCACATAAAGCAATGTCATAATCAAACCCTGGCTTTACATGTGTGTAAATTAATCACCCAGTGACAGCCTTCATCCTCACGGAATTATATCCTCAACGATGTGAGCATGCTTTTTTTTTTTGTTCTATGAATAAGCCGACTTCCCCTCATATTTGTAGCTCCCAGCTGCAGCAGGCTACGTATAAATCAATGCCTTGGTGGGCTACGGCGAGGGGAGCGGTTATATTTACTCTGCTTCCTAGCTAGCAGCACTAGCCGTACTAGCGGGTAAAGGAATTCGATACACACCACTGGGAGGCAACGGCTTTTTCACTCACACACAGGAATGGCAACTCTGCTTGTAGGGATGAACTAATAAAGGAATACCAGCCCAGTCAAGCAAGAAAACACATCAAAACAACATAAAACACATTTTTTTGGTCATGCACCGCTGGAGGAGAGGTAGAATACAGAACGAAGCACATGTAAGCATGGATGCACTTCAACTTTATGGATGCTTTTTTCCTCAAAAAGCCTCTAAAATCTCACAGATTTATTTAAATTTGAATCTACGTTACTTTATTGATTCCCATGAATTACATGTGTGTTTCAGCTCCATATTTGCAGTCTGTGTCTGCAGCGCTGAGTACTGGATTAAGGTTGATGGCAATGAATTATACATGCGGCGAAATGTAATTCTCTTCATTAGATGACAAATCTCTTGTTTGAATATTGCACACTGTGGTAATAATACTGCTTTTAGCATTGGCTACTGGAGTTGTGGCGCCCAGAAGAAATAGTCTTGTCATCACTGTAATGTGCCGCTGCTAATTCATTAATCCAACCACCAAATTAAAGTTAAATCAAATGCAGTTGTTGCTGCATTAATTCTGACCTAAGAAAGTGTGCAATCTCTGCTAGTCACCAGAGGGGAGCCGAGTGGAGTGCTCGTGTGTGTTCTGAGGGTGTGTGTCTGTTTGTGATCGAGCATGAGCGTTTCTGCAGACTTTGAGCAACGAGGGCTCAGCTTTGTTAATAACAGTGGTTGAGAGGGGTGTGTTAGCATAGCCCACTACATCACCTCCTTACAGCGAGACATCTCCAGGGCTCCATGCTGCTATGATGGAGTGTTAAAAAGGGGGACAGCCTGGCACAGAGAGCCAGAGATGGAAAGAGGGATCAAAGACCAGAGGACAGATGAGATTCAGGCTGCTGAAAGGAAAGGAAATGACTGCTAGGGCAGTTCGAGCTTCCCTTGACCTCATCGTTTTCAACAAATACAAAGAATCCTGATTTTCTTTGTTTAAATTGCAGACATTGTTTGTTTTACTATTTACCAGGAACATTCAGACCCAAATTTACCTGCAGATTGTCAAATGCAGTTTAGGCTTTTGCATCTCCATCATTGCACATACCCCCCCCCCCCCCCCCCATTGGGGTTTGACTTTATTAAGAGTTGCTCTCAACAAAATAGATTTTTCACAGTAGAATACTTAGTTGATATATCCTTTTTCCTATAACATAATAAAGCTTAATGAATATATACCAATAGATTAAATTACTTGAGCACAGATGTAATTCAAAACTTTTAAAGAGAAGACTGAAGCCTTGGGCAGTAAATCGGAGTGTGAAGGTCATAAAAACACTTCATTCCTAAAGCTGTGTATTATAAAAAATAAAAGCTTAATAAAATGAAGAAAAATAAAACTTTCTTACAGGGAAGAAATGTAGTAAATGTGAACATACACATAGCCTTCATCAGGAACAGCAACAGACACAAGCTAAGAGGTTATAGACACTATTGAAGTTGATTTAATTCCACTTTAACCACATCTGCACATTTCAGGGGGTGTTTTGTTTTGTCTGTTTAACATTTATAGAAAGATTGGTGGGTTGGCTGGTTTGTTGGTTGGTTGGCCAATTGGTTGGTTGGTTGGTTGGTTGGTCAGTTGGTTGGTTGGTCGGTCGGTCGGTTGGCTGTATGTTGATGTCCTTCATAACTTGAACTAATCCAAGGAAAACCAACACAAAACTGTATTACTTCTAAAATAGCTTTAATTTTCTTAAGTGGTATTATGGTTTGTGTAAACAATATTTTACGAACCTTCAAGCCACGATAAACTTCAGATATTTCAGCAAAATAAAGCAAAACTCCCATCAGACTTCAACCCTGCTGTCCTGGGAGAGCTACAGCTAGCTGATGCTGGTGCCGCTTTTAATGTAAACGACTGTGAAACATGAAAAGATTAAAAGACATATTTTCACACGGCCCACTTTGTTTTAAATCAGTTGCAATATACATCCATATTGGCTTTGCTCAGACTAGCTGTTAGCTCATCAGTCATGTCGAACATAAATAAAAGCCTTTAGGACGTTTATTTATTTATTTATTTTTTAATGAGGGTTACACAGAAAAACTTGAAAAGCCCCTTAAGTGATGCTGGTAAATATGTAAACATTTTCTCCTTCAAAAAGTTCAACAATAACAATTTCAACAATTATTTATAACTATCATGGAGAAATACTCTTTAAAAGACGTCTTTAGGTGGGTGTGTAGTCAGAATAAGTGTGGATGTGACTGGATGAGAGGAATTTGGAGACATTTTAAGTAGATTTCTGCTGAGATTGAGGATCAAGGTAGGCATCATTACTTTCTTAGAGTTCTTTATATTCTGTAAAAGCTGTCTGCGTCATTTTTCCTCATCAACCCACAGACGATGATGATGGATGATAATATCTGATGGACCCTGGGAGACAATGCTGCTGAGGTGTGGCATGAGACGTGAATGTGACCCACTCACACTAACTAAACCCCCTCCTCCCTAACCTGCTCCACCTTGGTGCCCACCTTCAATCTGCTCTCATTTCACATAATGAAAGAAGTCTGGAGGGGGACGCCACTGCAGAGATCCCCGATCCTCTCTAAGTGAAAACCTATACTCAAGTTAATGTGAGCACCCTCAGGGGGACGAGGACTTCTAATTGATTAACCACATTAACCGGATAAGGGTCGGCCGTATGAGAGCAGCTCGATATCCACGCAGGTTCAAGAGTTACAGATAATGAACTTTTTCCTTTTTTTCCCTGACTGGTGCATCTGCTCTGAACTGTTCTGCAGGTGCCTACAGTAGCTCCGGATTTGCAGTCTGAGTCCACAGGAGGCAGTGTTGAATCATGTATTTCCTGCAGCTACTGCCCAGGCTGACACAGTGTTTGGAGCATAAAACAAAGTATAATGGGAATAACACTGCAGCAAAGCTTCGCTCTGTTTGAGGGAAGGCAGGTGCATGAACAAAAATGATCAATATTTCCCTGTAAGAACAACATTTTGTGAACCAAGGTGATTTCAAATTCATACAACCCACTGCAATTCTTTCCAGGCTTGTTGGCTCAAAAGCCCTTTTTTTTTTGTTTTTCTGTATAGTGAGCATTACATCTTTTCCAGTGAACATTGCATAATCAACGCTCACCAGGGTTAAGCTGTGAAAGCATTCCTTTTCACCTCTTTAAATTGCTGACTGACTGCAGTGATTAATCAAACTAGTCCTCCTTTGAAGATGCTCATGCCGCTGCCCCTAACTGCTTAGAAAGAAGGCACCATAGTTCAGCACGGGCTTTGATCTTCCCACACCGCTCTAAGAACAATACTATGGCTTTACAGAGAAGGAGACACACAGAGACCTGGTGGGAGATGCTGGCCCTTGATATCCTAAAAGACATTTTCCACTGTTTAAGTAACAACAGGCTTGCAGCATGCTGCCTCCACAGCGAGATGTGTTTCTAAATCGGGTGTCCTTGTGGAGGTTATTGTATGTGTGCGGGGTGACATGACGAATGCTGCTCGGAGTGATGGAAAACTACCCGGGCCCTTTCAACTTCCCACACGGAGGTGGGTGTCGAAAAGTCAGCTGGAGGTCTTTGAAGAAGGAGTCTTTAGAATATAAAACTGCCTTTGTTGATTAGACATGTGGCTACAATAAGGATGTAGTTTGGCTGTTACAGAAACTCAGCCACGGTCAGCACAAAGCTGATGACTCTGAACATAGATTAGGCCTATGTCTATAGATCTGGATAATACTTTTTACTAAGAAAAACGATTAAATAACTGAACCATCACATGATACAGAGGACAGTGTAGTCATTATATCAGCTGATGAATGAATGCGTTTAAAAGTGTGTTTCCATTTGATAATGTAAGTTTATTTCTACAGTGCCAAATAACAAGAGTCCTCTCAAAGCCCAAAATAATCGTTCCAGTTGAAACTACTTATCAGTGCTCTGAGTTCAGGTCATTATGCCAATTAGTTAAAAGTTTCTTATGTGGAAACCCAGCAGATGGCATCGAGTCACTGACTTGTGTCAGAGACTTTGCAGCTATTCCTCGTACTAAGCAAGCATGTAGTGACAGTGGAGAGGAAAACTAACCTTTAACAGGAAGAAACCTCCAACAGGATCTGGATCAGAATGAGCAGCCATCTGCCGTGACTCACTGGGGGTAAGGGTCATTTATTTACCACTAATGACCCACCAGATCCTGGTAGACAAGTAGTACTTTGAGGTATTGAAGGATCACTTACCATTTCAGATTAGTTGAGTATCCCAGCGTTCCCAGTCATTAGAAATACACTTGCTAAATAATTTAGGTAACTTTCCTCTGACCAACTACAACACTGCTGTTAGAGTGTTGTGTGAATATAACAGAAACAACAACCAGGATGCTAAAAGAGCAGAAGTAATGAGTCAGATTTAAAGTACAGGTGCATCTAAAATGGTTTCGGTTTGAATAATATTAAAAAGTTCAATTTTTTTCACTCTTTCAGAAAAAAAAACTTAAATATTCCAAGACGTTATTTCCAGAAATGTTGAGGATTATGGCTCACTGATCATGAAAAGCCAAAATTCAGTGTTGCCGAAAATTAAAATATTACACAAGATCAACTTTAAAGAGGATATTACAAACAGAGGTGTCAGGCTCCACTATTTTCTGAGACATTGCACTTTGGGGTTTTCTTCTGTAGCCATAAGCATCAAAATTACTAGAAATAAAGGCTTGCAATATAATTTAATCTATGAATTGTACTTTGTGAAATGAGAGACTAAAAGATATCGAACCTTAAATTCGAACCTGCTCAAATCTAATTTACCTCACAGTTGAGATTTGTTCTCTTACAACTTTTAGATTGGACTTCTGCAGCTCTCTTTAGGCTGGACTGGATACATCTTTGTTGCGCTGCCTGCAACAGATTCAAAGTTCTTACAGGTAATTAACGACAAACATGTCGCCTCTGTTTTGTCCTTGTTGCTTTAGTTTTTTATTTGTTTGTCTTAAGAGATTAATTTAAAAATGTAAAACTGATTTTTAAATGTTTAGATGGCCAACCCCTTCCTTATTTAGTTGAGCTCTTGTGCAAATGTTGAGGCCTGAGCGTTGGTTACTTCTGGGTAACTCGGGGACTTGTCTGGTGATCCGAGGCAACAGAGGACTGGCCAGGTGTTTCCAGTTAAAGTGGGTGATGGATGCTCCATAAATATCAGCACTCCTTGATGGAGTCTACAGTTTTCATTCCAGCAAAAATAGTTGGCAATAATAAGCTGATGTGTTCAAAAAACAAGGCAAGTAACAAGTTTAGCTGATTCCTCACACAGTTTATATGAACTCTTTAAAGTGGGCACACACATGTTACTTTAATGGATCTGCTGTGGGTTTTAGTATTAATGGATGCCTTGTGAGTTACTCCTGTTGAAAAAAAAAGCTTTTGCACTCCGGTTTCAGGAGTATAAGGTAGTCAGAGCATGGTGGGGGAAGAGACAGGATTTGGAGTGTCATCCCTCATTCACACTGAGTGCAGAATGGACGTGGAACGTGTCCGTGCAGCTTCCACAAAGACCAAAAAGCCATTGAGCTCAACCAGAAGCATTCCCACCGGCTTCGGAGCGGATCCGGTGTCGGTACAAGATCTGCTCGGGTGCAAGATCAGCTCGGGGTCCTTCGACTGCCGATGACGTCAAAGTACGGCAAACCCACTCGGACAAAATACACAACACATCTTTATACTGTTGGAAAGAATTTAGCAGTTTTGTTATTAAAATAATGTTTCTTAAGACGTATGTTTGTGTTTATAATGGTATTTGTAAAATTAAACACTATTTTATTCATAATGTTGAACTCCTCTTTGAGCACATCCCTTGAAGGATCATAGGTATTAGCAACACCTGTGAAATTGTATTTGCAGGAAAGAAGTGTGTCCCGTTTATTGAAGTATTTTGTGTTTAGAGTTTTTGACGTCTTGTCCATGCGTAGTTCAGTTACGCTCATAGCTGCTAGCCAAAACTCTGGAGTTAAAAGTTTTCTGGCTTTACTAAAATACCTGTCTGTACTTATTTGATTGATGGTAGTTTTACTTTCTATTAGACTCCAAATGTAATCATTTGGCACGTTTCTAATTCATAATTTGTAATAATGTAATCGGTGATATTAGCATTAGCATACCTTGGGTTTTTCCATGTATATTAGCATTGCAATAACCACTCGCTGCCAAATTGCAGCCTTTGTGATTAGAAAATCTCCTTTTGTCACCTCGCAATTTAATTGCACATGCAGTTAATCGTTCAGCCCTAATATACTTGCAGCTCTATGCTAAAAGTGTATTTTCAAAGAGGTAATGATGGATTTCTTTGTAAAAGTTGTTCATCTTTCCAACAGAAAGATTTGCCTGGACCAACGTAACGTGATAACAACGTAACGTGATTACGTAATTCCGTAAGGTTCGTGTTCAGCCAATCAACTACTTTAACGTCATCGGCAGTCGACGGACCCCGAGCCGATTTTGCACCCAAGCAGATCTTGTACCGACACCGGCTGTTTTGTTGCCTGCAGATTTTCATGGAATTACACACACCAGACAGGAAATGAGACAGGTTTCAGCGAGGTACATCCAGGATATTTCAAAATAAAACTCATGTTGCATTGTTTTTCCAATTTTTTTTTGTTATTAATGATGAGGATATCAGTTCAGTGTAGGACAGTTTATGTTAGAATATGTCAAATTTTGAACATGAAATTGCATGAACCGTGGAGATTTAGTGCTTTAATGTAAGCAAACTTCCAGAAACGTTCTGCACACGATCTGCAGTTGGTGTGAATGGCAGTATGTCCAGAAGCCGTACGGAAACTGGGCTGCATCTGTTCCGTACTTGGTGTAAAGGAGGCCCTCAATGTTCTTCATGAAATGTAAACATCTCACCACTGATTGGCTCATCACTGACTCATCATCTAACTCCATAAAGCTGCAGAGATATGTGAGAGGGCCTTCCCTGGGTGGTTGGACAAATCTGCATCTGAGCAACACGTTTAGAAAAGACGATGCCACCAAAAGCTTACTCGTGATGTTCAGCCTGAAGATCCTGGTCCGATCTGCTGGATCAGCAATGCGGAGCAGGTCAGTGACAGAATGGACTCTTTGGAATGCTATACATTAAACCCCCTAAAGTGTTTATTTCATTTCATTTATTTATAAAGCCCCTTCTGCGACCAATGCAGATGCCCAAGGTGCTCAACACAACACAATAAAAACATAAAACCATCAGAATAAAATATAACAATCGTAAAACCAACATAAAATCAATTAAAAGAGGAGAGTAAAAAACAAAAAATTCAATCCTGAAAAAGATTAAGAGGCCGGGGCATCGAAACCGGGTAAAATTTGCTAATCCTGGAATGTCTCGACAAAAAAAAGGGTCTTAGGGCGAGTCTTGAAAACCCCCAATGAGGGTGTCTGATGCACCACTAAAGGCAACTGGTTCCAAAGTGCGGGTGCCAACATGGAGAACCCCCCCCCCCCCCCCCCCCGTGACCTGCACTTGGTGCGTGGAATGATCAACAGCTTCCTGCCGGCTGAGCGAAGGGCCCGCGAGGGGTCATGTCTATGCTACAGGTTGCCAAGATATGCTGGAGCAGTTCCTTGTAAGGCCTTGTATGCCAGCACCAAGACCTTGAATTTTGCCCTGTAGTGCACAGGCAGCCAATGAAGGGATGCCAACATAGGGGTGATATGCTCCCTGCGCCTAGTGCCTGTCACGAACCTAGCGGCTGAGTTTTGTACTAACTGCAAGCGTGCTACCGCACCCTGACTAAGGCCGGCATACAGTGCATTGCAGTAGTCGAGCCTTGAAAGAACAAAAGTGTGTGTGACTGTCTTTAGATGTACTCTGGACAGCAGGGGCTTAATTCTGGCTAGTTGGTGTAAGTTAAAAAAACACGATCGCACAACCTGGTTGATATGCGCGTCGAATTTAAGGGCTGAGTCCAGTTGCACTCCCAAATTTCAGATGGTGGTCTTCATGTTAGATGCTAAAGGGCCCAGATTCACAGCATCGCATGGGCGTGTAGACATGCCAGGGCTAAGTACAATTACTTCAGTCTCAGCGTCATTCAGATGTAAAAAGTTTGTAGCCATCCAGGAGCGCACATCCTCTAAGACATCTACAAGCTTTGATATTGACCCATCAACCCCCCTCTGAAGGGGGAGGTAGATCTGACAGTCGTCAGCATAAAACTGAAAACGCATGCCGAACCGCCGAAGAAGATTCCCCAACGGTAGTAAGTATTATATTCACCAATCTAGCTTTGACTTCTGAGGTAAAGTTAAAGTGACATGGCATCACCCATACTGCTTTTGGTCCAACATCTTGGGAAAACGAAAAGGAACTAGAAAAAAACGTAATAAATAAACAAACCTGAGAAACTTTGGTGGAATGAATCCAAATATCCCAATTATAACCTCAAAATGTAGAGCGAATGACAAAGAGAGGACAAGTTTGACAGCAGAGTTGGTCATGAAAACTTTATGTGCACGAACCAGTTCAGCTGATCTCCACAGCGGAGGGCTTTTATTTTGTTTGACGGTATTTTAGTAGAAGGCTGGTGTGAATTTAACAGAGAAAGTGGGAGATAGAAAGTCTGACATTTTTAGTGAGATTAATAGCATGTTGTAAATGCGCATCTATACATCAGCTGCAAATGAAATGAAGAGCCAGGCTTTACTGTGCTGCACTTTAGGAGAACACAGCCCCCATATACCTGTGAAGCTGTTGATGTTATTAGGTTATGTTGTCATGCTGCAGCCGTACGACAGTACCAGATGAACCTTTGTACACCAATTCCCGTGTTGGTTTTTAAGCTGCACTACAGACCGTGCCCTTTTTTATGGGCTTGTAGATTGCTGGGCAACACATCAATCTCCTATGGGTGTGATGCTGTACGCCGTCCCCTCGGTGCTGAGCGACCCCATTGCCCTTCCTCTGGTGTCCGCTGGGCTGTTCTTGTCTGCTTCGCGAACCTCCGCTACCCGGGTTATTAAAGAGCACATCCACCCTGGCCTTCTTTTCCCTTTCCAGCTGCCCTCATTCACTTTGCTTCAGCCTCTTCCTCCCTCAGTTCTCTATTTCTTTGTTCATTCACCTATAATAGCACCGGAGACTACAGTTGTTGTGCTCTCATAACATCTCTGCTGTTTCACGGTGTTGCAAGAAATCCCAGCATTCAACAGCGATGCACTCACAACGCCTTTAAACCCTGTAAAACAATTACTGGAGGGGCTTTTATTACCTGAAATGTATTTATAATTGTCGTCAGTAATCACTGTCCCTTCTTTTTTGTTCTGGTTCTTTTTAATCAGTGTGAAATGTGGCAGGCTGGCCCACAGGTAGAGAAGTACACAAATTAATGAGTGAGAGGTTGTTGCTTCAATCTGAATTCAAACCAAAGCAGATTTTTTTTCACTTTTCTAAAGACATCTGAGCAGGCTTAGGGAAAACTTTTTTTTTTCAAAGTAATAATTAATTTGATGGCTTTTTATATTTAACAATAGATGAAGATAGTTTAAATCCTGAAGCAGCTTTAGTTAGTTTATTTATACACATTTAATTTCAGATGGGAGAGATTGTTACTTAGCAACACACCTAAACTTTATAAACAGTAAATGTAATTATGAGATTTACTCAACCTTCGTCTGCAGCTTAGCAACCTTACGCCTATTAAAAAATAGTTCACTAATGTGTGTACATGCTATTACTTTCACAGTTTGCTCTTTTTGACTCTGATGCCAGTAGCACAGGTTATAAATAAACATGTACAGTGCAAAAAAGATTAGAGACATAATTATAGGTGAGGGATTAAAGGAAAATCAGCAATGTCAGGCATGCCCTTCATCATTATCGTCATCATCACCACAGTCACATATTCTCTTGAAAATATTTTATATTTTCTTGAAACTATATTTAACGTATTATTAATAATAATAAATTATGAATTAGTAATCTATTACACGAGCCAACACTGGCGGTAGGAAAAGAAAGTTCTTCTATCAGATCAGTGGTCCCCAACATTTTTTGCACCAGGGACCGGTTTCGCATCAGGCAATATTTTCACGGATCGGTCTTTAACATGTAGCAGATAAATACAAGAAATTAATATCATATGACCAGCTTAAAGACTGTGGTATTTTTTAAATGCAACAATAAATGTGAATCCAGTGTGCATTTGTAACCTCATCAGCATGAACACACACTATCATCTACTTAACAGTTATGTTGGTTAAGTTTTAACCAGTTAAGTTACGTTAAGTCTTAACCAACATTGCATTTCCACTCTCGCTAATGGCCTTGGTTTACATGGCAATTTAAAAACATGCTTTCAAGGTAAGATTCACCAAAAACAATTATAAAGTGAATGAAAAATACAACTCACCAAGGCTGCATCAATGGGAGCCTTGAGCTTGTTTCTGTGTGACGAGACGGTTCCATCTAGGAGTAATGGGAGATAATGAAACCCGAAGTGTGTTGCTTATGTCCAGTTTATTCCTTAATTTGGTTTTAGTTGCTGTCATTGCAGAAAACCCTGTTTCACACAGGTAGGATGTTGGAAATGGTAACAGGGTTTTCAATGCTGTTGTGGCAATTTCTGGGTATTCCGCCATGACTTTAATCCAAAAAACTGGCAGAGCCGTCGTCTCAAACATTCTTTTCAGTCCGCCATCATTTGTGATCTCCAGCAGTTGATCTTCTTCCTGCACAGAGGCTAGATTCATCTAGTTTGTTGACAAATGGGTCACGAACCCATTCCTTGGTCATGCGTGGGTCTTTTGTGTTTGAAAAGTAGCGATCAAACTATTTTAAATGCACAGACAGGTGATCCTGCATCAGCTGGGAGCATGACGGCTCAGGCTCGGTCTCTTCCAATAGTCCTGATAATGCTGGAAACATGTAAAATATCCCCCTGTTCACGCACCGTCCCCACAGATCCATTTTTGCTTTAAACGCAGCTACTTTATCTGCCAACTTGAAGACAGTTGTCATTTTCCCTTGAAGTGACAGATTTAGTTCATTGAGAGTGCTGAATATTGGGCTCGACACACGGGAGGCGACATCGCCTCTCCTCCATTCATTTTCAATGAGACATGTGCGACAAAGCGATAATCGCGGGTCTCTCTCCTACTAAGCGAAACGTGAAAAACGTGCGTGTGAAAGTTTGCACTCGTGCACGTGTCGTGCACGTACGACCCAGCGACGCGATCCCAGAAAGTTGAAACATTTTCAACTTTTCATCGCTGTCGCTCGGACGAGGACCAATCAACGGAGGTTTCATTCACTGACCAATGAGGGGACATGATGCTCCGCATGCACATCTCCGAGCAAATATGGAGGAGAAGTTGATTATTATTATGTTTTATATAGTAAATTCAGAAGTAAGATTTCACATAACTCTAGCAGCACCTTGTGAAACATCATATCTACCGCTTTATTAACTCTGAACCGCTTAAATAACCTTAATTCCCTCCAACCTGACACAACCACACAAAACAACGGAAGTTTAAATTTCGCCATGGAACAGAACGCGTAGACTGCTTTGCCGCTGGCCGCTACCGCAGATCGCCTCCCGTGTGACAGGTAATAAAAGCGACAGCGACAAATTTCGCTGATCGCGGTCATTTGTCGCCTCCCGTGTGTCGAGCCCATATGTCACATAAGTAAGCAAGTTTTGCAACCCATTGCTCATCACTGAAATGCGCTGCTAGCGGTGACTTTTTTTCTGAGAGAAATCTCTGCAGCGGCTCTTGTAATTAAAACACTCTGGTCAGCTATCTCCCTCAGGATAACCATCTTATTTCTGTGTGTAAAAGAAGGCGTCTGTGCTCTGCGTCTATCTCCTCACAAAGCTGCTCGAACAGGCACGAGTTAAGGGTATGTGCTTTGATGTGGTTAATAACTTTAACAACATCATTCAATACACAGCTATGATCTGGTGGCGTTTTTCGGCTAGCCAACATTTCCCTGTGAATGAGGCAATGTGTAAACTCGCATTCAGGGGCAACTTCTTTAATCCGAGCAGTTAAACCAGATAGCCGTCCGGTCATGGCGGTAGCGCCGTCTGTGCAAATGCCGACACAATAGGACCATTTCAGTTTTCCTGATACATAATCATCCAGTGACTTGAATAGTTCTTCGCCTGTGGTTTTTGTCGGCAACGATGGTGCACATAACATATCCTCACGCAGGTCCTCCTGATACAGATATCGAACATAATCTAGTAGAATTGCTTTGTTTTCAATATCTGTAGATTCATCTACCTGGAGTGCATACCATGGTGATGCATTAATCCTCTCCAACATTTGTGAATTAATGTCATCTGCTATTTCCTCTAAGCGTCGAATGACGGTGCTGGCTGAAAGAGGCACATGTGCTATTTTTTTTACGGCAGCTTCTCCGAGAAGTTCACGACAAATGTCTTTAGTGGCAGGGAGGATCAAATCTTCACCAATAGTGAAAGGCTTTTTAGCCTTAGCAATTCAGTTAGCTACCTAGTATGATGCTTTTAATGCACTTACGTCTGTTGATGTGGTGGCTCTCAGTAATTTCTCCTGACCTTCTTGCTCATATTTTTTTCTATCAAAATACTCCAAAGGCTTGCCTTTTAATGCTGGGTGTTTGGTCTCCAAGTGGCGAAACAGTTTTGAAGGCTTCATTGCCTCATTAGAGAGCTGTTTGCCACATATAACGCAGAGCGGGCTTGGAGCCTGGCAATCACCTGCCGCGATGAATCCATATTTCAAGTGAGACTCCTGGTATTGTCTGTTAAATACAGCTTTCTTCTTTTTGGGAGTCGTAGTCTCCTCTTCTTTTGTCTCCTCACTGGGCCTTTTCCCCTTCACAAAGAAGTTTTCAAGAGATGCTTGTTTTTTACTCATTTTGCTAGAATAAGGGTGTGTTGTGTTTTAAGCGGTATCGTACTACGTGACCCGGACAAGCTTCTACGCATGCGTCAAGAGTGAGAGGAAGGTGGGTGTAATTAAGTGAATCCGGTCATTTTTCAAAATAAAATTTACTGTGTAATTTTTTTCTGTGCGGCCCGGTATCAAATGACCCAAGGACCAGTACCGGTCCGTGGCCCAGGGGTTGGGGACCTCTGTATGAGGCCTAGTCACACGTAGCCGTTTTTTTTTAAACGAATATCCGCCCCTCCGAAAACTTGCATCCACACCACCTCGTTTAAAAAAAAAAACTCTGTCCACACGTACCCGGATAAATACGTCGTTAAGGACATGCCAGACCTGTAGGCGGCAGTACTTCCCCCGTTCTTAACCTCGTCCCTCGCCTGTGGTCTTCCGCAAGGAGCAGTAATTCCGCTTGCAAAAACAAACAAGCAAAAAGCGCTTGGACAATTGATAAAGCGAGCGCTGAGGGCATCCATGCTGTCGGCTAGTGTAAACACAGGTCGCACACGTGATGTCAGCATTTTTTTTTGTTGCGGAAAGTGACGTTGCGGACCTTAAAACTCCAGTTTTGTCTGTCCACACGCAGACACCCAAAACGGAGAAAACACAGATCTTTACTTTGGCCGGAGTTTTTAAAAAGATCCGTTTTTGTGTGGATGACAGGCCAAAACATAGAAAAATATCTACGTTTTGGCAGATCCCCGGCTACGTGTGGACAGGGCCTTAGATGCATGCTGGTGCCTCTAAACAGGATTTTTTTTTTCTGAAGGTGAAATAAGTTCAGTTTGGTTTCCAGTTCATAATGTATCTGGATACTTTGCCAATGATCCAATTCCTTAATGAGAAACAATAAACAAAAACCAATTTAATGAAATTAAATGTAGCTGGGGCTGCATAGTGGAGATGTGATTATCTTTGTTGCCTTGCAGCAAGAAGGTCTTGGGTTCAAAACATGGCATGGAGTCTTTCTGCATGGAGCTTGCATGTTCTTCCTTTGCACACGCGGGTTCCCTTTGAGCACTCCGGGTTCCTCGTACAGTCCAAAAATATGACTGGTTGGTGTCTCTAATATTGTCCTTAGGTAATTGTGTGTGCGGTTGTTTTTCCTGTGTGTCTCTGTGCTGCTCAGCAATGGACTGGAAACTTGTCCAGGGTGTACCCCACGTGCTTGTCCGAAGATTGCTGGAGAGTGGAGACACCAGCCCCTCACAACCCCGCATTGACGAGTGTTAATAGAAAATGAATGGATGGAACATTTAGCCATGACATGGAGGAAGACGCAGCATTCTCCGATTATTAATTATTCAATTATATTTATATTTTATTGTTTATGCCTTGTTTGGTATCAGTCTATTCTGCTCAACATCACCTATATGATTCTGGAGTAATTTCTTCATTTTGTCATACTGTATTAGCACACTGAACCTGAAGGTAAACTAAAAAAATCGAAATCTGAGTAGAAAAAATGACATATTAATTGCAGTGAAAACCACAAACATTTGTAATGAATCATTTTCAGCACTCAGAATAAAACTATAGGGTGTGAGTAAAACACAAAAAAGGTCAAATGTAGGAAATGACTGTTAAATGAAGGTTTTTCCCACATACAATTCCTGTTATGCTGGAAATGGAGTTCCACACTTTCTGTCTACCTCTACTACATCCAATAATGTCCAGCAGAATACAGGCTCAGATCATCATAAAAATATTGATATAGCCCACCCATTGGACAAGTTAAAGCCAAAAATGTGAAGTTCTCACCACTGATTGTTTTGACCGAGTCACACCCAGACGATCCAAAAATGGGAAAACAGGTGGAGCTGAGAGTGGGGCTGTGACGTTTAGAACAGGGTTGGAACAAATGAAACCAATCTAGCTACTAGCTAACTTATTTATTTATTTATTGAGAACCTCGTTAGCTCCCACCATAGTGTGGAGCTATTCTTCCTGAGGTCTCTTCCAATTTCATTACAAATATTTTACAAGCTGCCCCCCCCCCCCCCCCCCCCCCCACACACACACACACACACACCCAACAACGACAAACTCCAGGAGCTCATTATAATCATACCAGCTCAATTGCTATAATGATATACCAGTAAGTTACCACACACTTCAGCGTTCATGAAAACTCTAAATAAGTAAATACGGAGAGTTTACACAGAGCAATAAATAAATATATCCAAGAATCAAAAATCATATCACATCACATCCATAACAAACAAAAATTATAGAAGCTGTCATATCAGTCACATTCACAATTCAATGTGCAAAATTTACTGTTGTGTAAACAAAAAAAGCTTTAACTTCTTTTGAAAACATTTTCTGTTATTCTCTAATAACAAAAATCTAGGTATGGCATTCCATGCAACCATGGCTCTGTAATAAACCGCTCTTTGCCTTTGATTTGTTCTGCAGCGCGGTAGTGCGCACCTTATGTCACTTGTCTGTCTCGTCGTGTAATCATGATTGTCTGAAAAAATGATAACTTGTCATAAATTATTCTAGGAATTTTCGTAGTTATATTTCTTATAAATGTTATCAGTGAATACTTTAATCTACATTTCACTGTTAACCAGGCCATCATACTTATATTTGTTCTATAATTACAACCCAGAACAATTCGTGCAGCTTTATTTTGTGCCACTTGTAACTTATATAAATTCAATTCACTTGTATTAGACCAAATAACTGATGCATAATCTAAATGAGACAGAACTAATGTTTGAACTAAAGTTTTTATCTGAAAACGAGGAATAAATTTACAACAATATTTGATTGTGCCCATACTTCTTCCAAGTTTCAGCAAGACATGATTTATGTGACTGGTCCATGACAATCTAGAATCCACAATTACTCCCAACAATCTTGCTTCTTCTACCTGCTCTAACTCTATATTACCTAGCTTCAAATGCAGTCTAGGTGTCATCTGTAGTGTATATTTATTTCCAGCTATCATGCATTTAGTTTTTTCTGCATTGATTTCTAGTTTGTTCATTCTAATCCATTGTGTAACTAAATCCAACTCCTTTTTCAAAATATCATTTAATTGGCCTTCTGTTTTTGCTGATGCAAATAATGTAGTGTTATCTGCATATATAGCCATGGTTGCATTTTTAAAATCAAAGGTAAGTCATTAATAAAAATAGAAAACAAAAGAGGGCCCAAACAACTGCCCTGTGTCACTCCACAATCTAACTGACCTGTTTCAGAATAACTGCCATTAAAATAGAAGTTGAAATTACGATTCCTTAAATAACTTTCTGTCCACTTAATGGTGGACGACTGAAATCTATAACGTTCTAATTTTTTAAATAAAATTTTATGGTCAATCACATCAAAAGCTGCACTCAAATCTAAAAATATAGTACCAACTAACTTTTTATCATCTATTTCTTCTAACCATTGATCAGTAATCTGAGCAAGTGCAGTAGTAGTGAAGTGACCCGCCTTATATGCATGTTGATAAATTGTGTTTAATCTATTTGTTATAAAATATTCTTGTATTTGTTCATATACTACTCTTACCGAAATTTTGCTTAATGCTGGCAACAAACTTATTGGCCGACTATGTTTACCAGACAGTGGTTCTCTATTTTTGATTAATGGAATTATTTTAGCCTTTTTCCATTGGGCTGGAAAAATACTTTTCTTAAAACTTATGTTAATAATATGTGAAACTGGCAGTAAGATAAAATCTACCACCAATTTTAGCAATCTTATATCAATATTGTCCATTCCAGGGGGTTTATCTTTACTATTTAAGATTAACTTTTTAATGTCATCCTCTGACACCTCCATAAACATAAACTCACAATCTTTCATTTGCATTATATCATCCTTTATCCAGCCATGGAGAAGCTACATTTCTTACTGCCTGTTTCCTCATCGGTGCATGTTTATTCATCACCTTTGTTAACAAATTGTCAAAGATCTCTACAGCCTTTCCTGGATCCTTCTCCTTTGTTACATCTTTCCAAGATGTTTCTTATTTCTTCTACAAAATCACTTTTTAAAGTTTTTAAAAATTCTTTTATATATAAATTGTTGACCTTTTGGCACCTTAACTTTTCTTTTAATAGCAACCAAATTATGGTCACTGCAACCAACTGGAACAGAAATTGCCTCAGAACATAATTCAGCCATATTAGTAAAAATTAAATAAATACTCGTTTTAGAGCATACACCATTATTTTTAACCTGAACTCTTGTGAAATCTTTTACTACTTGTGACAAATTAAAAGTATTAGCAAATGAGAGTAATTTGCTCTTTAATGAGCAATTTCTTGATTTCCAATCTATGTTTAAGTCCCCTAATAGGTAAATCTCATTTCCTGTGTCACAAACCATATCTAACATTTCACCTATTTGATGGAGATACATTATAGCAGCATCCGGCGGTCTGTAGCAACATCCAACTAAAACAGATTTCAAATGAGGAAATTGTAACTGTAACCAGAGTGCTTCCACACCTGTAACTGTGAACTCTGTTCTTACCTTAACAGGAATATGACATATATAACAAGCGACACCACCTCCATGTAAAGTTCTATCCAATCTAAAGAGACTGTACCCATTTATGTTTAATAAAGAACTATTTATTGTCAAATCCAAATGTGTTTCTGTTATTGCCATTACCTGTAAATTATACTTTTCTACAATATCTTGAATGTCATCTATTTTATTCATTGAACTACACACATTCAAAAGAGCTAATTTAAACCCTCCTTTATGCAACAAAATTTTATCAGCCATTGAAGATTTGTTTTCAATTTCTTCTATTTATGAATTCACACTGAGCTTCCATTATAGCCTTTATCCCAACACCAACCACATTCACACACACACACACACACACACACACACACACACACACACACACACACACACACACACACACACACACACACACACACACCTTTAACATTGTAATGAAAATACATTTCTGCTTCGTTCTGCCAGCTCATGACAGTCTTTCAAAAATAAATCATTATGTGGGTTCAAACAATATTAACCATAGCGAGAGCTACAATAGTGCTCTCAGTCCATTTCTTGAAACGTCATCTTCACGCCTTTTAGCTCTTATTTAATTGATATCTGTCACAATGTGGGTTGGAGGAGGAGGAGAAGGACCCAAAATGCAGAAACTGATGAATGAGGCAGAGGTGGAAGATAAAAATAAAAATCCTTTATTTAGGAGCAATCCTCGAGGGCAGGGAGCCAAAACACCAAAATCCAAAAACAAATGCTCGAGAAGTAGAAATAATCCAAAACAACACTCGAGACCTAGAAACACTCGAGACTAGAGAGGAGAACGAGACGTGACTGACAGAGAGCAATGGACCAACACAACATACAGACACAGACAGGGTTTTATACACTGGGAAAGACGAAAGGAAGATGAATTGCAGGCGTGTGAGGAGAGAGAGACCAGGTGAACACAGTTTACTAATTAGAGAGGAAACAAACATGACCTAAGAATAAAAACTAAAGACAAGAAGAGCAGGAACATAACTAATAATCTAAGGAGGGGGAAAAGAAACAAGCAGGATGACAGATAAACCTTAACCTATAACACAAGGATAAAACTAAACCTAAAGACTGAGGGCCAAAATTAAACAATTAATACTAGATGGATGAGGAGGACAGAAATAAGATTGACTCGGAATAGGGAATGATTAGAAGGACACCTGAGGGAGGTCTACAGAGGGCTGGGGATAATAATGGGACACAAGAGGAGAACCTGGAGTGGGAACTGGAGGGGCTGGGGAACAAAGGGACACAGAACATGACAATACCAATTGTCATTATTTCTTAAGTTCAGGCTCAATCACAGTTTTACAGTACATCTCAGCCTCACTTCGTTCCTGAAACCTTTTTTTCTCTCCTTTAAAAGTTAAGATCAGCGTAGCTGGAAAGACCATACAGTGTCTCACTCCTGCGCTCTTCAGTTTAGCTCTGATCTCCCAAAAACCGGCACGTTTCTTTGCCATCTCCCTTGTCAGATCCGGAAAAAATCTTTAACTTCATTCCTCGTACTTGTAAGTCACGTTCCTTTTTCATCACTTCTATGATCTTCTCCTTCATTGACAACTTTTGCAGGTGCACAACCATCCCGCTTCCACCCGCTTTCTTCTCTTGTCCAATACGGTGCACCCATTCCACTTCAGGCTCAGACTCCAGCTTTCCTTGAAATAAATCTTTAAATAGTTCATTCATATAAGCTGTTGGCTTGCCTTTTTCCACCTCATCTGGTAATCCAAAAACATGGAGATTGTTTTTAAGGCTATCCATTTCAAGCCGCTCAACTTTCCCCATCAGCTCTGCATTTTCCTCTCCAGTGTTCCGCACTCCGCTTCCAACTTTATAATGCGAGTATCCATATCAGACAAGGTTCCATCTACTTCGCCCAGTCTTCTTAGACAAGTTGAAATATCATTCGTGATGGTATTAAGTTTTTCAACCACCACACTCATCTCCTCTCTTATTATTGATCTATCAATTCTGACAGCTCCTTGCTTTCTTGCACACCTGCCATGTCACTTTGTTCCACCTGTTGAGACACTTCCACTTCGTAATTATCGTTTTGTTGGCGCGGCAACTTCATTTTTTTCGAGGGCATGACACTTCCAACAGTCTTATCCTTCAGATCTACCAACCATTAAGTCACTTTTTCCAGATGAAACACCACAATTTTAACACATTGTCAGAGCTTGGCGTTTTCTCCGTCCTTAATCCTGACACATGCGCATCACTAAACAGTTCTTAGTAGACTTAGCTAGCCCAAGAAGATAATAAGGGCACCGGGGACCGGGGGTAGCCCACCTGCATGGCCGACCGGCTTCAGTGTGAGGCTGTAGTCACGCCGGTCACCTGTGGAAATCTAAAATGGGCCGGGACTGTTAAATTACAAGTAGTACCAGACTGCTGCGGCCGGGAGCCCTGGTCTTCAAGATCAGCTCATTCTTCACTGGCCCAGATCAGCGGGACATTAGCTGCATGCTAATGTGGTAAAACAACTTCCAACGTTGTCGCTCTACCGAAATTGGCCTTTTTAACATGGGAGTCAAGAGGATTTGCTCACTTCTGCTGCCAGCCCCTAGCTGATGAGGGTGGAACTGCAATTTCAATCAATCAATCAATCAATCAATCAATCAATCAATCAATCAATCAATCAATCAATCAGATTTATTTATAAAGCGCTTTTCAAACAAAGTGCTACTCAAAGTGCTTTATAAAATGACCCCAGATTCCCATAACAGGTTAAAAACGTTAACAGACATATGCAAGCACACACACGCATGCACACACACACACACACACACACACACACACACACACACACACACACACACACACACACACACACACACACACACACACACACACACACACACAAGTAAAAATTATATTTGGCTGAGTCCAGATGAGCCAAGTAAGGTAAGGCAAGGAAACGCCATCAGAGGAGCCACTAAGTCAGGGCGCTCAGTGGAGGGGGAGCATAGACCCCCACCTATAGAGTGCCCAGGAAGCTACAGTCGACCACCGCTCCCGGGGCAGAGGGCCCCTACAGAGGAAACACTGGATTAAAATGAGTAAAAGTATAATAAAAGAGCTAATGTAAGGGACAAAAGTTAGAAAATAAGTAATAAATAAAATCATATAGACAGTACAATAATAATATCAAATAATGAAAACAATGCTAAAATATAATAATAAAAAACATGCAAAGCAAGCAATAAAATATAATCATGTAAAACGAGAATAAAACTATAGTAAATATTTAGATAAAAGCTAACCTAAAAAGATGGGTCTTGAGCCTGGGCTTAAAAACATGAACGTTCTCTGCGGCCCTGAGGTCCTCTGGCAGCTCGTTCCAGAGGTGAGGGCCATGACACTGGAAGGACGCCTCGCCGTGAGTGTGTCCTGACTTTAGGGATGACCAGGAGACGGCTGCCAGAGGAGCGCAGAGGCCGTGTGTGTTCATACAGTAAAAGCAGTTCTGAGAGATAAGAAGGCCCAAGACCATTAAGACACTAAAAAAATCAATAACTCTGAAGGAGTTTGCGTCAGCTGGTTGCAGGTGGCGTTTACTGAAGCAATTCTATCGGCGTGACAGAATAGCTTAGTGGGGGTTTCGGGCGGCCGGCCCTTGTCCTCTGGGACTCTCGTGCCACGGAGAGATTTTGGTTGGTTCAGAACTGGACTTGAACTGAGGAGTTTTTGGTTTTATTAAAATCTCAGGACACACCCTCTCTGAGATAGAAAGCTTTGGTTATGGAGCAAAGACATGTGAGAGCAGTTACCTTTAACTGGATTTCAGTGTCCTGCATGATGTGTATAAGTGCACATAACCTTCTTTACACTGTTAAACATACTGATTATCATAAATATTCATTATTATTATCAACAAAACAATAATGTCATTTCAGTAATTAAATATGTTTATAATGAACCATGATGATTATTTATGAACCTTGTAATAAACAATGAAAAGAGTTTATTAAAAATTATTATTTTAAATCTTGAAGTGTCCATCTTGGGATGGAACAGCAAGGCAGTCAGATTAAATATGGTTGAGCAGGCTTTATGTCTCCTGTGATGGATAATCTGTGGATAGAAGTTCAGCCAGGACAGTGTGACCCAGCTGGGGAAGTGTGACCTTTGGGTCATAAATGAGGCCATTCATGTCGCTACAGACCAATTATTTTTACTATATATATGCTCCTAATTGGTAAAATCGTTAGACAGTATGGGATAAACTTCCACTGTTATGCTAACGATACTCAGTTATATTTATCCATTAACCCTGATGAACCTAATCGGTTAGGTAGATTACAGGCTTGTCTTGAGGACATAAAAAAATTGGATGACTCAAAACTTTTCGTTTTTAAATCAAGACAAGACTGAAATTCTCATCTTTGGACCTGAAATCCAGAAAAGGAAATTGCTTGGTCCATTTCCTGGCCTGAATGTCATTACATTAGTCTCTGAGAACAAAGTAGGGAACCTTGGTGTTATCTTTGACCAGGACATGCCATTCAAATCCCACGTTAAACAGGTTTGTAGGATTTCCTTTTTCCACCTTCGGAATATTGCTAAGATTAGAAGCATCCTTTCCAGGAGTGATGCTGAAAAACTAGTTCATGCATTTATTACATCAAGACTGGATTACTGTAATTCATTACTCGCAGGAAGTCCACAGAATGTAGTTAAAAGTCTTCAGCTTGTCCAAAATGCTGCAGCTAGAGTTCTGATGAGAATTAAAAAGAGAGATCATATCTCTCCTGTCTTAGCTTCCCTACATTGGCTACCTGTTAAATTCAGAATAGATTTTAAGATCCTCCTTCTCACATATAAAGCTCTTAATAATCAAGCTCCATCATACATCAGTGATCTGATTGTTCCATATGTTCCTAACCGAGCACTTCACTCTCAGACTGCAGGTTTACTGGTGGTTCCCAGAATATCTAAAAATAGGATGGGAGGCAGATCTTTTAGTTATCAGGCTGTAGAACTAACTCCCAGCTTTAGTCCATGAGGCAGACACATTGTCTACTTTTAAGACTAGGCTTAAAACATTTTTATTTGATAGGGCCTATGGTTAAAATCTGATGTTAGCCTAGATCTGGACAAGTGGGGGAGTAGAGGAGGTGGAGTGTACAGTCGGTAAAGACGGCTCTCCCTTGCCCTGCCTCCAACATGCCTCCAACTAAAAGGATAGGTTATCCAGAGATATCTCTGTAGTTATGCTGCTATAGGCTTAGACTGCTGGAGGACACATTGACCACTTTCCACACTCGACTACCTTCTTCTACAATCTACTCTTTAACTGTATTATTTCCTGCTATTTCAGCTGTTAACTTTATTTTTTCTCTAAGTGTTTTTCTCCCCAGAAGAAGCTACAATGGTGTTCTGCTCAGCTGTGGTGGCCTCATGGAGGGGGCCATCGTCTAGCACACTGCTGCTAATGACTTAAACAATCTCCCTCTCCTGATAATAACACTTTACTTTCTTTGACACTGAATGTGCTACTACTAGTTTACCCATTTAATTATATTCACTAGGTTGTCACTAGGATAAATAAAATAAAGTTTATCACTCACCAAATAGAATATTTACTAAGAAATCACAATTTAACCATAGAAACATTACTTGGTGTGTGTGTGTGTGTGTGTGTGTGTGTGTGTGTGTGTGTGTGTGTGTGTGTGTGTGTGTGTGTGTGCGTGCGTGTGTTCTAATTCCAATAAAGTGAGACTATGAGTCCCTATACACAGTATCGGCATCTGGAAGCGGCCAAGGCCTTTTACCTCAGTCAGCCACTTTACGTTCCACCATGGGCGTCATTTTAACCGGGGACGCCGGGGACATGTCCCCGGCAAAATTTGTGATTGGCAGCTGTGTCCCCCCCACTTTCAAAAAAGCCTGCTGATGAGGTTTTTTTTTTTTTTTTTACCAGCTCAGATCGTATACCTTCGTCTGCTCCCAGCAGATTTTTTTAATGTCGCAACTGGCATCTAATTATTTATGCTCGAGCTTTAAATAAAAATAAAACCATACTTAATTAATTAATTAATTTGTAACATTTCTGAAAAAGCGCCCTGCATTATGCTGAGTTCTCTACCCTGCTGCCCTGCATGCAGCTGTCAGCAGTTGTGATAAGCAGGAGAGCACGTCACCCACACTGCTCAAGAATCCCTTATTCTTGTTTAGCTCCAAGAGGTAAGCAATGTTATATTTTATTTAACACCAAAAGAAGGTGATATTTTAATGCGATTAATGCAGGGGTCCTTCAGGTGTGCTTACAGCCACCCCAGCTGTTAGCATGTAGCTGGTGGAGGTGAGTACACGTGAGCAGAATAATATGTTAAGTCGATTTTAAGTTGAGTTAAGTAGCTTTTGTGACTTGTTTTTGACATGCGAGGGCTCTTGGGAGTGTTCTGTGAGAAGTTTAGCTGTAGCTTTAAAAAGAAAAGCAAGTTATATGGGTGATAATGCTTCGATTAGCGTGTCGCTAATCAAAGCTAACTTCTCGTGAGTGAGTGTTAAGTTACTTCGCTGTCTTTTTAACCTGAACAGAGTGTGATGCTGGATAACACGCATTAGCCACGTTTACATGCGCAAAATCTCCTCTATCCGATGAAAATCTTGGCTGTTCGGAAATCCCAAATGTCTGTTTACACGGACACTATTTTATGCACCAAGCATTCAATCCAAATAAATAGGTTGAGCATGTGCAGAGAGTTGTCTTTCCAGGAAAAGATGGTAAACAAATGCCATGAAACGAAATAAAAAGTGTATTAAAATCAATGAATTGGTAGTTCACGGACAGCTAGCTTGTCGGAGCGTGGAGTTGACCAGAGAGTGGAGCCTGATATAAAGATGAGTATTTTTCTCTGAAAATCTAATTTGACAGTCACAAATAATATAACAAGGATATATATAATATAATACAATAATAATAATAATAACACAAGATCTTTTTTGCTAGGCTAGCTATATGGATGTAAAGATTCCACCTTGCTTACAGGTGTCACGATGGTCGACTGGGTACGGGAGTTGAACTCGGTAAGGATGTTTGACGTCTGGATTATTCGGTAGAGAACTCTGATCAGGGGTTTCAATGAAACGATGACTGAGTGAAGAGCCGGTGCGGCGTCTTCCATATATAGGCTTGGGTGTGACTGGGAGAATGCCGGGAGTTCCCGCGAGGAGCTTGCTGGGAAATGTGGTCCAAGATGGAGGCCGGTTAGCTGGGAGAGGCCGGTTTGGGGGCTTGGGTTCTGACAGGACCCCCCGGTCCAGGGACGGCTCCAGAAGTCCCAGGGCGACCTCGGCGGTCCCAGAAGTCAGAGACAAGGGTAGGGTCCAAGATGGAGCGGGCCGGCTCCCAGGAGCGTTCCTCAGGGCCGTAGTCCGCCCAATCGACCAGATACTGCCAGCCCCGTCCCCTGCGGCGAGCGTCCAGGATGCGCCGGACGGTGTAGATGGGCTCACTGTCGAGGAAGCGGGCAGGCGGAGGCGCCGGAGCCGGAGGCGGAAGGAGGGAGGATTCCACGTAGGGCTTGAGCCGGGAGATATGGAAGGTGGGATGGATGCGGAGACTCGCAGGCAGCCGCAGACGGTACGTGACCGGGTTGATGACCCTTTGCACGGGGTAAGGCCCAAGGAACCGGGGAGCGAGCTTCCTGGACCCGGCACGGACACGGAGGTCTGCCGTGGACACCCAGACCTTATCCCCTGGAGCATATGAGGGACCAGGACGGTGTCGGCGGAGGTGTTGGTGAGAGTAACGGGCGTTAGCTCGGGTTATGGAGGCCCGCGCCTTTATCCAGGCGTTCCTGCAGCGCCTCACCAGGGATTGAGCGGCCGGCACCGCAACTTTGGGTTCCTGGTGGGCAAAGACCGGGGGCTGGTAGCCATAGCAGACTTCGAACGGGGACATCAGAGTGGCTGAGGAGGTGTGGAGATTGTGGGATAACTCAGCCCAGAGGAGGTACTTAGGCCACTGCGAGGGTTGGGCCGAGACAAAGCAGCGGAGGTACCGACCCAGTTGTTGGTTTGCCCGCTCCGTTTGGCCGTTGGTCTGCGGGTGATAGCCCGAAGATAGGCTGACTGATGCTCCCAACAGATGACAAAAAGCCCTCCAGAACCGGGCCGTGAACTGGGGACCACGATCCGAGACCACGTCGACAGGAAATCCATGGAGACGCACCACATTCTCCAGGAACAACTCAGCTGTGCGTCGGGCCAAGGGGAGGCCTGGAAGGGCGATGAAGTGAACAGCCTTAGAAAACCGGTCAGTGACCGTCATGATGGTATTAAGGTCGTTGACTGGTGGGAGCCCTGTGACAAAGTCCAACTCCACATGGGACCAGGGGCGGCTGGGTACCGGAAGAGGTCTGAGGGTACCAACCGAGGCCTGGTTGGATGTCTTGGAGCGGGCGCAGACGTCACAGGCACTCGTATAGTCCTTTACATCTCTCTCCATACGTGGCCACCAGAGAGCTCGTTTGAGGAACCTAAGAGTCCGTGAGAAGCCCGCGTGGCCAGACAGGCGTGATGAGTGGGCCCAGGACAATGCCTCGCTGCGACAGGCCGTGGGGACGTAGAGCTGACCCGCGGGGGTCTCTGGAGGTGCTGGATCGTCTCGGAGGGCGTTTTGGATAGCCTCCTCCAGTGGCCACCTCAGGTGGGCCAAGAAACGGTGCTCGGGGAGGATAGGTGCCGGCTCGGACGTGGGCGTTGGATGTGTGAACTGGCGGGAAAGGGCGTCCGCCTTCTGGTTCTTTGTCCCTGGGCGGTAGGCGAGATGGAATTCATAGGGCTCAAAGAAGAGGGCCCAGCGGGCCCGGCGAGGATTGAGCTGCTTGGCTGATCTGATGTGGGTCAGGTTCTGGTGGTCCGTCCAGATGGTGAACGGCTGAGTGGTGCCCAGTAGCCACTGCCTCCATTCCTCCAATGCCCACTTTATGGCCAGCAGCTCGCGATCCCCTACGCCGTACTTCTGCTGGGTGGTGGAAAACTTCCTGGAGAAGTACGCGCAGGGATGAAGCCTGTCATCGGGCCCGGCTTGGGACAAGATGGCACCGGCGCCAACATCCGAGGCGTCGACCTCGACCACAAAGGGGACTGCATGATCCGGATGGCGGAGGATAGGAGCCGACGTGAAACGGGCGACTAGGTGTTGGAAGGCCCGAACGGCGTCAGGAGTCAGCCGGAACGGTTGGCTCGGAGGGCTTGTTCGGGTGAGAGAAGTGAGAGGTGCCAAAATGGTGCTAAAGTCCTTAATAAAACGGCGGTAAAAGTTGCAGAAACCCAGAAAACTCTGCAGTTGTTTCAGGCTCGTCGGGAGGGGCTAGTCTCTCACCGCCTGGATTTTCTGAGGGTCCATGGTTAGTCCTTTATCTGAAATCATGTAGCCCAGGAATGATACGGACCGCTGGTGGAAGGAGCACTTCTCGGGCTTACAGAACAGGTTATTGTCCAGGAGCCGGGTTAGAACAGCGCGAACATGGTGGAGGTGTTCGGCCTCGGACTTGGAGTAGATCAGGATGTCATCCAGGTAGGCAAACACCCACCGTCCCAACATGTCGCGGAGGACATCGTTTATGAGGCGTTGAAAAACGGCGGGGCTATTTCACAGCCCGAAGGGCATTACCTGGTACTCCCAGTGACCGGTGGGTGTGATGAAAGCGGTCTTCCACTCATCTCCAGCTTTAATACGGACCAGATTGTAGGCACTCCGGAGGTCCAGCTTGGTGAAGATCCGGGCCTGGGAGATGGCGTCCAGGGCAGATGTGAGGAGCGGCAGAGGATGACGGTCTTTGACTGTGATTGTGTTCAGACCTCGGTAATCGATACAGGGGTGGAGATCACCCTCCTTTTTCCTGACAAAGAAGAAGCCTACGGCACCCGGGGAGGAGGAAGGTCGAATGAAACCCTGCTGGAGGGCCTGGTCAATATATTCCTCCATGGCTCTGGACTCGGCGGGAGAGAGAGAAAAAAGGCGCCCCCGGGGTGGACTGGTTCCTGGTTGCAGCTTGATTTCCATGTCGTACGGGCGGTGAGGCGGCAGTGTGGTGGCGCGCCGCTTGTCGAACACCGCAGCCAGGTCCCGGTAGGGCAGTGGCAGATTGGGCGGTGTTTGGCCAGTGTTACCGTCCGGGCGGTCTGGCACTGGGTCCCCCATTCCAAAATGCGGCCCTGGGACCAGGAAATCCGGGGGTCGTGGAGACGGAGCCAGGGAAATCCCAGGATTAGAGGAGAGGAGGGAGCACATATGATCAGGAACTGGAGGGTCTCTCGGTGGCCTTGGACAATCATCTGGAGTGGCTGGGTTCGGTTTTGGATCGGATAGGGTTGGAGGGGCCTACCGTCCACCGAGGTCACAGGCACAACTCTCTCCAAGGGGGTCATGGGGATCCGTAGGCGCTTAGCCAGATCCATGTCCATAAAATTGTCAGCGGCCCCCGAGTCCAACAGCGCGTGCATCTGAAGTGAGGTCTCACCATGAAGGAGGGTAACATGAAGAAGGAGTCGATTTGAAGAGGCGGGGGCTGAAGGTGACCCAGGCTGAGCGACCCCGATACTCAGTGGGTTCCTTCGTTTCCCAAACGTAATGGACAGTTCAGGCGTCTGTGGTGGGAGGAGCCACAATAGGCACAGAGACCCTCGCGCCACCGTCGCTGTCTCTCCTCTGGAGGAAGGTGGCCTGATTGCATGGGCTCATCAGTAGAAGCGGGTCCGGGAGCAGGCGTGGGGGAACGAGGAAGAGGGCCAGGTGCCCTGGATGGGCGAGTGAAGGGCTTGGGCCGAACCAGAACCCGCTGATCCATGCGCAGCGCCAAATCGACCACTTCATCCAGGGTCTGGGGCAGTTCCTTTCCCGCCATCTCATCACGGATGTAGGTCGCCAGTCCCTCCAAGAAGACGGCTCGGAGGGTGGAGTCATCCCACCGCAGCTTGGCGGAGATGGTGCGGAACTCCGACGCATAAGCGCACACCGTGCGCTCCCGCTGGCGGAGCTTTAGGAGTTGTGTTTCTGCTCCCACTTCGCTGCTGGGTGGAACAAAAGTCTTTCTGAGGGCGGACACAAAAGCAGCATAGTCATTGCAAGCCGGTGATTTGGAATTATAAAGCGCAGCGGCCCACTCAGCCGCGCGTCCGGAGAGCAGGGAGGTGAGATGCGCCACCCGAGAGCGCGCAGTGGGGAAGCGCCCTGGCTGGCACTCAAACTGCATGTCGAGGGTGGCGAGTAGACCGTCTGGGCTCCCCGTCTCTCCGTTCCACCTCTCTGGGAGACTAAAGTGCAGCCCCTCTGTTGGTGGAGCGAGGGCTTGCTGCTGGAGAGCATGGAGGGCTGTGGATAATTGTAGGATGAGATCGGTCTGGGAGTTTTGTTTGGTGTGGAGCCGATCGATCAGGGCGTGGAGCTGAATGAGTTCATTTTCCATTTGCTCCGTCTTTCTTTTCATGCGCTCGAACTCCGCTGGATCTACGGACTCAGTCATCCTGTCACGATGGTCGACTGGGTACGGGAGTTGAACTCGGTAAGGATGTTTGACGTCTGGATTATTCGGTAGAGAACTCTGATCAGGGGTTTCAATGAAACGATGACTGAGTGAAGAGCCGGTGCGGCGTCTTCCATATATAGGCTTGGGTGTGACTGGGAGAATGCCGGGAGTTCCCGCGAGGAGCTTGCTGGGAAATGTGGTCCAAGATGGAGGCCGGTTAGCTGGGAGAGGCCGGTTTGGGGGCTTGGGTTCTGACAACAGGCTAATGGGGGGTTTCAGTGCCGTTGGAAATACAAAATGGATTTTTAATAACTCAATACACTACTGTGCATATCGGAGTGAAACATTAAAAACTGATGAATACTTAAATATGCTAGCCTATTTAATGATTGTCCCCAGCAATTTTTAAACCCCACTCAAGTGTATGGTTATTGTCCCCAGCAATTCTAAAAACAAACTGACGCCCTTGCGTTCCACAGTGACTCTTGGGCCCTCATCAGGGGCACCTCCAGAAAATTTTGATAAGGGCTTCTTGATAGGCAATTTGCCAAAGCAAGTTCAGTTAATTCTGTTCTCCAAACACAAGTTTTTTGGGGTGGCTCACCGAATTGGTCCTTGTGGTAACTGGGAGAGTTTAGCCTGTGGTGATGCATTGCATTGCTCCTTTATTCATTTTGATTTTAAAAACAGCGTGTATCTAAAACACTTTTACATTTATTTTACATTTATGCCTTGAATAAATAAGAAGAATTTATGACTTGAGTGAACATTAATATGATTTATTAATGCTGGCTTTTCCTGGAGGGGCCAGCAATTTTCTAGGGGTGGCCATGGCCACCCCGGGCCACTCCTTGTGGGGCGTCATTGGTCCTCACAAATGTGGTTTTACATAAGTCATTTCGACTCTGGTAAACCAGGCATCTTCTTCAAAGACCCACTGTAATAAACCAATTCTGGAAACTAAAAAGAAAGGATTGAGTATTTTGCCTGGAAACAAGGGCTGCTTTACACGTCAACTGGTGAATTTCATCATCATCGTATAGACTGCCTGACACCTTAATTATGTAAGAGGAGCAGACTGTATGAATTTAAGAGTCTCATGAATTTAAAAATTATTACTGCAAGGAGCAATGCTGCCATTGCAAATACGGTATAAAGATTGCATGCTAGGACATGAAGAAAGGTTATTCGATGTGACGCAATCCATTATCAGTGCTGCCAAGGGGGCCGCTCTTAAGATTTTAAAATAGACGCAATTTAAGATCATGCTAGTTGACACTTTGCTCTGGTGCTGTCAAGTTCTGAAGGAATGAATTAGCCACTTTAGGTTTTGTGAAACATTTCCTCATTTATCAATAACCCATTGTGTCCAAAAAATGGTCAAATTAAACGGCTTTTCTGTTTATTGATCCTGCGAACATGGACCATGGCTACTTAACGGCTCTGACCTCAACCGTATGGTTTGATTTTAATACCTGCATTTGAATCCTTTTGACTCAACAGATTTAGCTGAACTTGCTATGGCAAATTGCCTATCAAGAAGCCAATTTCAATATTCTAAAACAGTTATGAATAAAACGTTTAATTTGCTGAATACTGCCAATAAATAAATAGAATTTTACAGCAGGAAGTAATTTAAATGTACTATCCCACTCTCTGTTTAGGCTTTGGTTGGGTTTTAAAGCCAGATGTTACCATAAATCCAAATTTTCTTCATGGGATAATATTAGAAAAACAGAAAATAAAGAAAGAATGTGACTTTAATAAAGCAGATCCTCTAAAGCAGTGTACCTCAATTGTGGCTCGCAGGCCATATCTGGCCCTCCAGACCTTTCCACCCGGCCCCCCAATGGGCCTTAACTATAGTCCCCCCAACTGGGAGACTTTGAAACTTCAAAATTCATGTCCCACATATCAATAATTGTTTACGTTCTCCAAACACAAATAAAACTTCAATCAAAACGGTTTAGATGGAAAGTAAAGCTGTTAATACATTAAAATACGATAATACTTAAAATTAATTTTAGAAGAGCATCTGGCCCTCATTGTGTTTGCTGGAAAATATGTCTAAGTTCAAGCATCTGCACTCTGCTCAATAAAAACATATATTATAATTTAATATTTTTGTGTCTGCATGGCCCAGGAACAACATATTCAAATGTTGATTATGATCATTGATCTGTTGGTTGGCTCTAAACAATCTGCAAGTTAAAGAGAAAGTTCAGAGTTTTTTTAAAAGGTGATCTAATCAAAAGACTTCATTAACAATGATATTTTACATTTATTTATTTATTTATTTATTTATTTATTTATTTATTAGTACTTTTGAATGTTAGCCTAATATTTCTTCCTTTTAAATATTTGGGCCCAATTCTTCATCACGCATCGTGGCTGTTGCTGGGTAGTACGCTTACTGACTCACTATATAGTGCTTCCTATATCCAGGATTCGTGGAGGATTTGGGCCAGTTGAAGCATTTCAGACACCACTTGAAGCCAGCCCTGCTTTATAATTAAATCCAGACATTCACAGTTTTCTGTCACATAAACAAGGACGACAGGCTAAGTATACGCCAAATGTGAAGAGATGGATGGCAAAAGTTTGCTGTTTTTGGTTGAAAACACATTGTAATTGACATGTCTCTCCTCAACAACTGACTTAAAACTTTATGAGACAAATCTGTGTGCACTTACAGTATTCTTTTTTATGTATACAAGCTTGGACTGCAAATCTATTAATTTATTAATGAATAATTATTTTTGCATTAATGGGCAAATGATTGAGTCAGAATGATTATAAATGAAAATTAAGGTGCAAAATGTGGATCAGACAAATTGTGAAGTGATTTCAATAAACATGTTTGCCAAATATAATTTTCAGGAAACATAATGTGCTGATTTCAATCATGCATTTACTTTTGTGGAGCTTTTGACCATGTTTTTTTTAATTTATTTACTTTTTTGTCATTTCCTCCTGGAAAACACTCCTAAAGCAGATTTTGGCTTCACATATGCATTTTCTTGTATCAGCTCCTTCTTTACTTCAATGCTGCAAATTTTGATTAAGCTATGGCAGACAGCAGGATTGGGTTGTTGCTAAGTTTCAACAGCACACTCCTAATGGGATGCCAAGTGTAAATTGCTGGCGCAATTTATTTAGCAGACGTTCTTTTGACATTAAGGTTTAGCCCTTTGATGCATAATGGTCACTACAGTGGACAGGTACTCAAAATTGTTATTTGTTTTTGCTATTAAGCACAGCTGTTGAAGACTTTATTGCATTTGAGCCCCTCCATTTGGACTTTGGTAAGCCAAGCCAACATATTTCATGTTCTGAATGCATGCTGTTCACTGAGGTGGACATGTAAAAAATTATTTAGTAAATTATAAAATTTTACAAAAAATATTTGTTGAAATTTGTTTCACCCACACCCTAAAGATGAATGAAAAATATTGTTAAAAAAATCATGGTTGAAGATTTCATAATTCATGTATCAAAGGGTTAAATGTAACATTTAGGTATACATTTAACTTTTACATTTAGATTTCACAATGGCATTTCAGATCTGGGTTTACATTTAGCATTTAGATTTAGATTCAACATTTAGATTTAACATTCCGATTTAGATTTACCATTTAGGGTTAAATTTAAAATTTTGATTAGCTGAAATTATGTGACATTTAAACATTATTTTATTGTGAAAATAATTGCTAACTGTAGGAAAAATGAGATAAATGTCAAAAAAATGTCTGCTAAATAATTAGTACCAGTAATTTAAACTTGGAACCCCATAGTTCCTCCCTATCCAGATAGTCTCAAGTCCGGATCCCTTTTTCCCATGACTGTAAACACTAATGACCATCTCTCTGTGTAGCTACAGTTTTTTGTTATACAGTCTGCTCTCGCTCCCAGTGCAGTCATTTTGACTGTTTTCATGTTTTAATATGTAATAACTTTAGTTACCTGGGCCTCACGTTGTCCTGGCTTCCTGTCTCTTCCTATTTATGCGTCAAGTCAAATTTTATTTCTATAGCACATTTAAATGGCAACAGCGTTGCCCCAAAGTACTGCACGCAAAGTGGAGATACATTAAAACGAGTCACAAAAAATAAAAACAACAATAAATAAATTGCAAAAGACTAAAAGCAATAAAAGCCATAAATGAAGCCTAAAACCTGAAATCTGTGGTCTGTTGTTTATCAGCAAAATGCCAAGGCATACAACTGTTTTTAGACATGTTATTTCCATGTTATTTCCATGTTATTTCCATAAAATAATGCACCAAAAAAGGAAAAACAGTTGTTTTTCTTTATGTTCCACAAAACTTCAGCCTGATGACTCTTTTATATTTTTACATGATAAATTCTTTCTGCAGATGATGGACAGCATCCCCGTTTCCAAGCAACCAACTGTCCAGGTCGCGCGTTTACTCTAGTCTTAGTCATAGCTGCTAAAGCATCTTTTAGAAAAACACTCTCAAAGAAACAGGCATTAGAAATGATGCTGCATTGGGCCGAGAAGGAAATACTGATGATAGTGGTCGAGTTGAGACCCCCCCCCCCCCCCACACACACACACACACACACACACACCACACACTCACACACACCTCTGCAAAAAGGAGCTTCATCAGTCACTCATCAAACAATAGGAAAACCTATTTTTAAGGTTTGGATTACAATAATATTTTCTTAGCATACCATTAGGTTTACACATCCATAGTGAGTGAACTTATAACCCACTAGAAACGTTTTGCTCCATAACATCATCGCCTAGACTAGCCTGCCAGACTCGTCCTCTGTTTAATTCTGCACAGAGGGAGAGTCTGGTAAGTCACAGGCACATGAGGGGCGGGACTAGCCAGCTCAAAAATAATGAATCAGAAGAAAGATGGAAATGCCGACTGTACCGCGCGACGCTGTAGATTTTTAGTAGGGATGGACTATATATCGGCATCAATATTAGTATCGGCCGATGTTAGTCATTTTTTAACATATGGGTATCGGTTCGATAAATAAACCGGGCCGATATTAACAACTGATATTTTTTCCATCTTGTCTCCATTTGTTTGCCTGTTTCACAGGGTGAGGGGGGTGATGTGTAATTGTTTAGTCATGTGAACGAGGAATGAAATCATCTCAGAACCGTAAATGTGTGTGGTGTGTGTACATAATAATGTAATTTCAGCTTGAATAATTTTGATTCTATATAAAATCTGCTGATTTCAGGAGCATTTATGTCAGTACATCGATGTTGGTAAATATTGGTTATCGGCAATAACAGTGATCTTAATATCGGATATCGGTATCGGCCCAAAAAGGTCATATTGGTGCATCACAAATTTTTAGCTGTAGTCAAATATGGCGTCTGGCAATGGCGCAAACATCTATTTTTTAGAAGAAATGCTTATAGCACTTCTACTTGTTGTGGTTTTAAAGACATTCAAGTCATTTAGAACAGAGAAAGAGCCGCAGCAACCTCCGCTTCAGTCACCATGTTTCTAGGGATGGGCACCTTTGACATTTGAATCGATTGGGTACTAATCCCGGTACCTAGAAATCGATACCGGTACTTAACGGTACCAATTTTAGATACTTTTGAGTGTTTAATATTTTAATTCTCTTTTATAATTAAATACATATTTTTATAACTATATTTGATAAATATCACGATAAATAACACACAATTGTTTGTATTTTAACATCGTCCTTGTAGTTTTATAAGCTGATAATTAAACTGAAGCAAACATCTTTACTGTGAACTAAATTTACTGTGTATCTTCATTCCTTTTACCGTCCTTTTTCAATTGATTTTTCCTACTAGGAAGTTAGAATTTCCGAGGAGAAAGCAAACGCACCATTAGCTGATAACAATGGTGGCAATGGAAGCTAATTTATCAAGCTAACGTTATCTTAAACAGTTTATTTAGCTGTCTGGAGCAGATTAAAACGATGATGCCTCACACTTAGATCGTTGTCGCTGGTTTCATCTTCACCCAATCACCCGTCGCATTTGGTAAAGTGAAGCCAAACTTTAGAGCTCGTTCATGTTCTTCTAGTCGGAAATTCGGAGTTCCGAGGAGAAAGCGAATGCACCATTAGTGGAACGGAAGCTAACCTATCAAGCTAACGTTATCTTAAACATTTTGTTTACCTACCGGAGCAGATTAAGATGAGGATGTCTCACTTAGATCGTTGTCGCTTGTTTCATCATCACCCAGTTACCCATCACATTTAGTGAAGTGGACCCAAGCTTTAGCATGCGTTCTTTCTAGCATGCTGCTCTGTTTACAACTGGCTCGCAGCGACCGACGACATAACACTCTTGCGCATGCGCAGCTGTCTAGGCAAGTTCTCTTTATGAAGGACGGGTACCGAAACAAGGCACCGTTTGAAATGATGTGAATCGGTGCTCGGTCGGTACTATGGAATTCGGTCGGTACCTTAAAAAGTACTGAATTCAGTACCCATCACTATTTATGACAAACTCGGCGTTATGGTGTGTGACGTACGCTGCTCAGCGCTGATTGGCTCGGTTAGAATTCTCATGGGGTGGGGTTATTTGACTAGGAGAGTTCCCAGACCCTTTCTCTGTGCAGAATTAAACAGAGGAAGAGTCTGGCAGGCCAGGCTAATTATCGCCAGCCTCAATGGCCAGAATGACAGCCGTCAAACTGACAGCTAGTGGGAGATCTAGTTGTCTTCCTGAAAGAGACTTTAATCTGCAGATATGGTTGGATTGTATCTTCAGGAGCTCCCAAAAACTGAGCCAGAATGGTACTGTGATTTCACAGACTGCTTGTTGAACCATTTCCAGTACCAGAGTGGGTTTTAGATGAATTACTTCTTCAAACTGGCACCGTTCCAACATGCAAACCACGCGATGGATAGACCAGAGCTGTGAGTAAAACCAAAATACTAACTGCTAGCTACTAGCCGAATGGATATAAAGTTCTGTGGGTGAGTGTCAGGGATGAAATGTGTGCATGTATGTGTGTGACAGAATTCTTTGGGTGAGTGCACCTGGCAATTGCTGACATGACGGTGCAAATCTGTGGTCTCCGGGTCTGCAGCTGTGTACTATTGTGGGATTTACATGGAATGAGCTTCTTATTTCTGGGTAGGTGTGGGTCACATAAAGAATATGTATTTCATACAAAACAACATCTCATTAGTGTCAAGGGTAATATTTTCTCATATATTGTGCCTGTCTTTGCTCTGGGAGGTGTAAAATAGTATGATACAGGTCCAGATGAACTACTTGACGTTGCATGGATGTTAAGAGACTTTATACGGACTGTACAAATATCCACAACGACTCATATCAGCAGAGTTTCATGTGACAGACGTTGTGTCTGTTTCTTTCAAAGCAGAGCTGGAAAAGTAACCTATAGCATTGTTAGTTCTATTTCGTCTAGTCTTAGCCCTTAAGCTAGCTGCTATTGGAAGGATGATCTCCGCATCAGCCAATCATGAAGAGCTTAAATGTACGCCCACCAATAGTGGGCCCCCTCGTGGTATATAACCGCAGTGACCCCACTGCTCACCTCCTTTTTCTCTTCATGCCAAGCTTGAGAGCTTTATTAAAGAGCAAATACTATCCCAAAAGAGCAAAATTATCCGAAGACGACTTACCAGCCATGTCCAGCGACGCCAGACCCTGCCCGACCTGCCAGACGGGCTCCATTTCCAGCGGCGACCTGCACGCTAAGTGTGAGGTCTGTCTCGGGGCTCACCACGCTGGCCTGGCCTTGACCCCGCTGGCCTCGTGCCCATTCTGTGCCGCTCTGCCCGTGGCGGAGAAGATTCGCCGGGTCGAGTACTTCACTCCCGCCGCCGACGAAGAATTTCCGGTGGCTGACTCCTACCCGCTGGACAAGGCTTTGGTTTTCTTCGACGCCGGTCAGGAGCCGGCTGGCTTCAACCGGCTGGATGACGTCACCGACAGCAAAAACTACGATGAGGCGGCATCCCTCCTAGACATAACGGAGGTCGACGAGCTTCGCTCTGCGGGTCCTTCTGCCCCAGTGGCTTCTCGCTCCTCCCTGCCAGCAGTAAGAGCACTGCTCCAGGAGCTGCCCGCCATCATTTCTGCGGCAGCAGCCCGCAAGGGGCTAGCTGTGCCAGAACCGGCCCTGCCTGAAGCGGATGATTTGGCGGGAATTTTCGGGGCAACTCAGACACGCTGTCCAGACCCTATCTGGCCGCGCTTCTCCGCTGCTATGAGCTGCTGGTCTGCCGCCTTCTCCGAGCCTGCCAAGCTCAAGGCGCCAGTCTCCATGTATGCGCCCATCACCAAGGTCGAGGGGTTTTCCGACCAAGGCTGGCCGTCCGTTCCTCCGCTAGAGCCGGATTTGGCCTCGCTGTTCGGCGCCAAGAACCACCCCGCTGGCCCGCGAGCTGTTCCTGCTTCAAAACATGACCAGCTGCTGACGCGGCTCACCGACCGCGCACATCAGTGTGCCTTTCAGACCGGCGCTGCAGGGAATAACATCGGCATCTCCAAGATGATGGAGGAGCTGGAAGCTCCCGAGGAGTCGAAAGCCGTCATAACTAAGACTGCTGATGCTATCCTCAATCTGTGTGCTGCTGTGCTCACCGGTTCTGCTCGCATCGCTGCCTGGCAGACCCTCATCCAGCGAGCGATCTGGCTGAAGGCCCTGCCCTCCATTCCGGAACATCTGCAAAGGGAGATGCTGGATGGCCCCATCACCACCGATGTTCTGTTTGGTCCCCATCTTAGGGGCGTCATTGAGAGGGTTCAGAAGACGGCCGAACTATCGGCTACGGTGCGAGACCTGGTCCACCCTCGGTCAGCCTCGCACTCCGGCCGTTCAGCCAGAGGATGGGACGAACGGCGCGGAAGCTTCAGACGTCCAGCTGCACCGCCCGCTCCACGGAGCCGGCCTCCCGCTTCGGCTCCACATCAGCGGGACCAGCGAGATGGCGGACAACGGTTCCGGCGGGGCCAGCAGACGCCGTCTTGGCAGTCCCAGGTGCAGGAGCCTCGCCGAAAGCAGCCACGGAAGTGACTCTTTGGGGGGAATGTGTGTGTTACTGATTGTTCTGATGTTGTTGGTTTTGAAATAAAACCCAAAAAACGTCACTCAAAGAGCACAATCCTACAGTCCTCCGCAGAATCCTCTGCCGGGTTTTCACACATGTTCCCCACACCAAGCACTGCTGCACGCACACATGTTCCTGCAGATAGTCATAATACATGGCCAGCCGTAAGGGTGCGCTCCATTTGCGCTCCGGCCCCAGCATCCGGCCAGGCCCAACTCTTCCCGCTCTCCCCACGCCGTTGGGTGGGGCGGGATGTCATGTCGCTGTCTCGACCATGCGCGGCGGCACAGTGCGCGGCTCCATCCGCTAGCACTCTGTCGCCCCCGTGCACAGGCCCGGCTCCCACTCGTCCTTCACTCTCGGACTCCACGCTCCGCGGTGTGGACCAGCCTGTTCCAGCTGTTTTGCACTCGCCCTTTCGAGCGCAGCCCTCCATGGGTCGCCCCCAGTTCTCTGGTACGGGCGACGGCGGTAAGGGCGCATGCACAACCCTCAGACGTTGTTCACGTGACAGCGCACACGCGTCCACTGTCGGAACGCGCGCACGAGTGGCGCCGCCTTTGCATCATGAGCAAATGGATTTCGGACACCATTCATTGCGGTCACACACTTCATTTTCAGGCCACTCCACCTCCCTTCAACGGGATCGTGGAGACGACGTTCACATCGCAAGTACAGTCTCAGGCGCTAGAGCTGGAGCTGCGGGAACTTCTGTCCAAAGACGCTATTTCCCAAGTCCCTCGCGGACAAGAACTCTCGGGTTTCTACTCCCGCTACTTCGTAGTACCGAAGAAGTCGGGAGGAATGAGGCCGATTCTTGACATGTCCCTGTTCAACTGCTCCATAGCAGTAATGCATTTCCGCATGTTAACGATGAGACAAGTCCTGGAATATGTGCGCCCCGGGGATTGGTTCACGTCAATCGACCTGAAAGACGCATACTTCCACATACCAGTAGTTCAAAACCACCGGAAGTTTCTGCGTTTTTCGTTCAAGGGAGTTCAATATCAGTTCAATCGCCTCCCTTTCGGCTACTCGCTAGCCCCGCACACCTTCTCCAAATGTCTGGAGACCGCGCTGCAGCCACTGCGCACGGAGGGAATGAGGGTCTTATTTTACCTGGACGATCTTCTCCTGTGCACTCGGTCCAAGGACGAGGCGTCACAGCAAACCAGGAGGTTGACAGAGCATCTGTCAACCCTAGGGTTTTCTATAAACTGGGAAAAGAGCTCCATCCTTCCATCCCAGTCGACTGTGCATCTCGGGGTGGAGTTGGACGCCTCCCTAATGAGAGCACGTTTGTCGCCTGCAAGAGCGGCAGATCTCTCCACGGTGATCTCCCGTGTTCAACCCCGCAAGATCGTGAGAGCCCGGTTAGTCATGAAACTCCTGGGCATTATGTCCGCAGCCCATTCGGTGGTGCCGCTAGGTTTGCTGCGCACGAGGCGCTTGCAACGCTGGTTCGTCCGCCTCCGGGTACACCCGATACGTCAGAAGAGACGTATGTTGAGGATTCTCCCTTCAGTGGGCGGGGACCTCGCTCACTGGGGGAACCCCTTCATCCTTTCACGCGGGGTTCCCATCGGACGTCCTGCGTCACACGTATCTGTGTTTACGGATGCGTCACTGTCGGGGTGGGGGGGGCACGTGCTTGTCCCATACGGTGGCAGATCGCTGGCCCTCCCACACGCACGAGCACATAAATGTGTTGGAGCTTATGACAGTGAGGAATGTGATCAGACACTTCGCTGCCCTTCTCGAGGGCCGTCATGTCGAAGTTCACACAGACAACCGGGTAGCGGCAGCCTACATAAATCGCCAAGGGGGAGTTCGATCCCTCCCACTGTTGCGTGTCGCCACAGATTTACTGTGTTGGACACATGTCCACCTGCTGTCCATCAGAGCCATCTACATTCCGGGGGTACTGAATGTAGCGGCAGACATCCTGTCGAGAGGGGGACCCCGCGACTCCGACTGGCGTCTACATCCTGCACTGATATCACAGATCTGGATCAGGTTCGGGGAACCGTCTGTGGATCTGTTCGCGGCTCGCGAAAACGCTCAGTGTCGCCTGTGGTTTTCCCTGAGTCCCCGGGACGGACCCCCGCTCGGGCCGGACGCCTTCTCACACCAGCCCTGGCCTCGAACGCTCCTTTATGCATTTCCACCAGTCCCTCTGATTCCCCGTCTCCTGGACCGAATTCGGTCGGAACAGCTCTCGGTGATTCTGGTGGCTCCCAGACGCGTGTCCGCGTCATGGTTTCCGGACCTGCAAGCGCTAGTGTCCGGCTCCCCGTGGAGGCTCCCGTGGAGGGCGGACGCCCTTCTCCAGGCGGATGGGATAATCAAACATCCTCCGGAAATAGGCCAACGGCTGTGGGTCTGGCCGCTGAGCGGTCACGCTTAGAGGCTTCTGGGCTGCCGCATGATGTCGTCGCCACGATTCAGAGTGCGCGGGCGCCCTCTACCATTGCGTCTAACGCTGCTAAATGGGCAGCTTTCCAGAACTGGTGCGCAGAACGGAATGTTCAAGCGCTCTCCTGCCAGCTGGCGGATGTCCTATCATTTCTGCAGATACTGATGGACAGGGGCCTCGCATTCAGCACTGTTAAGACATATGCTGCAGCTATCTCATCATGTCATCAGGGTTTTGGAGATAGATCTGTTTTCAATCATCCCCTCACAAAACGTTTTCTAAAAGGTGTCAGGACCTGTGTCCCGCCCGCTTTTTCCCCAATGAGATCTAACGGTGGTTCTGCGTGGCTTATCTGAAGCTCCATTTGAACCCTTGGACCAGGTCTCACTCAAGTTCCTGTCGCTTAAAACTGCGTTGCTGCTGGCGCTAGCATCAGTTAAGAGAGTGAGTGACCTAACTGCTCTCTCAGTGGCTCCCGCATGCCTCAGGATCCGGGAGGATGGCGGGTCTGCTGTTTTATGCCCCAACCCAGCCTTTGTGCCCAAAAGCATTAATGTTTCCTTCAAATCCAGGTCAATTTCATTGGCTGGACTTTTTCCTCCTCCCCATAATTCTGAGGAGGAGGCGGCTTCTCACCTTCTCTGCCCGGTGCGCGCGCTTGCACGATATGTGTTACGCACTTCAGGGATTCGTCGCTCACAAAACCTGTTTGTGCACTACAGGGAGTCTTCCCTTGGTCAGGCGCTGTCGGCCAAGCGCCTTTCACGCTGGCTGTGTGACGCCATTTCCCTCGCTTACACATCATCAGGGCAGGATCCCCCTGAGGCACTCAGGGCTCACTCAGCCAGAGGGATTTCCTCTTCGATGGCGCTCTTCAGTGGTGTGTCAATGGAAGACATTTGTCAGGCTGCTTCATGGGCTTCACCCTGTTCCTTTACTCGTTATTATTTACGAGATGTGTCTTCAGGATCCATCACTCGTTCCGTGCTTGGACCCCAGCAGGCTAAATGAATGCTTATGGCACCTCATTGGCCTTGCTGAGATGGATTTCATCCTCTTGTGGATGATGTTTTTTAGTGGGGGCCCCTCTCTTATCGTGCCTTCCTCAGTCTTTAAGCCTGGTCTGAGGCTGAACGTCCCCCACTAGAGGAGATTTGATTGGGTGTGTCCATTAGTTGTGTTAACCAGTGGGGCGTAAACCCATCCAGCTGCGCTTTATTCCAATAGCAGCTAGCTTAAGGGCTAAGACTAGACGAAATAGAACGTTGGTTACGTATTGTAACCCCAGATTCTATCAGTCTAGTCGCAGCCCTTAAGCCACTGGCCCCACTGGTTATGATGGGAATAAGAGCCATTGGAGGTGAGCAGTGGGGTCACTGCGGTTATATACCTCGAGGGAGCCCACTATTGGTGGGCGTACATTTAAGCTCTTCATGATTGGCTGATGCGGAGATCATCCTTCCAATAGCAGCTAGCTTAAGGGCTGCGACTAGACTCATAGAATCTGGGGTTACAATACGTAACCAACGTTCTTATATTTTTCCCTAATCTCTGCTCATTACGCACACTGATGAGATGCTAACAATGCAATATTTTTATTCTGTCATTTAGTACCTAATTTTTTAACAAATGTTGGATGGCTTTGTCATGATGGTTGTTATTAATGTGGCTTTTCAGCAGGATTTTATCCTGAAAGCCGTTGTCGATACTGGATGTTGAAAGCTTCAAGTGTGAGGCTGAGTGTGATCCACAAATAAGCATCCTGGTATCGTGTGTAGAGTTGGAATAGTTTATCCATAGCAAACAGTTTGCAACTGTGGTTTGACGTGATGATGTAACCCTAGCCCTGTGCAAACAATCAGTCATTAAAATCTTCTAAGAAGCACACAGACACCTGGAAAATGTTTGGGCGTAAACAGCTCCAAATCACATTTGGTTGTGCTCAGGAAGAAGTACGACTCCTCTGAAAGGCTAGAGTGAACACACAGAGGATGCATTTTATGCTTTTTTTCGCATCATTTCTTGCCTTGGTGAACCAGTTGCTCAAGTGTTATATTGAGAGCCTGTAAATGTTTGATGTGTAAAATTGTTCCTTTAATGTAAAAAGATAATGTTTCCTTTTTCTGCCTGTCGTAAAGTAGTTGAAACTTTTACTTTTATTAATAAAAATATATATACTTTATAACAAGAAAGCTCCCTAAAGGCCACCGTTTACTCTTTTGCAATATTCTTTACCCAAAGTGGCTAAAAGGAGATAATATTTGATGAGAACCAATGTTTCACCACCATTACTTAAAAATGAAGAGGAGCTACTTCGACATTTTTTGGTGTATTTTTGCATATAAATTACAACTTGTCATAATCCTATATATTGTATGGCTTCCTGAACAGCCTCTGTTTAGATAAATGACATTCATATCGTAGAAGACTGATGAGCTAACAGCTAGACTAAATGTATTGTTGCCATCTTAAAATGACTGTCATTTCCAAATGTTCTCTGTGATTCATGAAACAATCATTTTTATAGACATTTCATGTTGTGGGATTCTGTGTAAGTCTGAATGCTATTCATTTTTTTTCTTAGTTATAGGTGAAAACTGACTGGTGATAATGATGGGCCAAGATGTAGCATAATCGTTTCAATTGCTGTTTTGAGGTCTCTGAAGGCACAGTTTTACTATAGGGAGCCTAAGTCATGCCCATCTACTTCCGGACCACAGGTCCCTGTAGGAACGAAAAAATGAGTGCAAGTCAGTGGGCTAAAATACTATTTTCTAATCCCGTTTGTTATGTGCCATGGATTTATTCCATCTCTTCCCCTTTCAGCTGCAGAGAAGCTCGTCCACGCCTTTGTCTCCTACAAGCTGGAGTCTTGTAACGCGCTTTTGTTGGGGATCCCTGGCAGGAGACCCCAAAAGCTCCAGTATGTCCAGAATAGTGCTGCCAGGGTCCTCATGGGGGTGTGGAAACATGAGCACATCACCCCATCCTCTAATCCCTTCACCGGCTCCCTGTCCACCTCCGTATAGAATACAAGATCCTCCTGCACACCTATCACTGTCGGCATGGTGTGACCTTCACATACCTACCCTCATCTCCTTTCCCCACACAACTCTACCCGGACCAGAGCAGGCCAACGGCACCTCCTGATTGCGCCCTGGACACGGCTTAAGACCATGGGTGACGGGTCTATTAAAGCATCCTCTCTGTGTCTGTGGAACGCTCTCCCTGAACACCTCAGAGCCCCCCCAGACCGTTGATGTTTTTAAAATAGATCTGAAAACCATACATATACATACAAATACATAGTGCATTATAAAATAAATTCATCATTATTATTTCGCAAATGATTTCCATGAATTTTAAAAACACATTCTCGGCGATGGTGGCACAGGATTTAAGTATGCACCCCGTAATCAGAAGGTTGCAGGTTCAAGCCCCGCTCAGTCTGTCGCTGTCGTTGTGTCCTTGGGCAAGACACTTAACTAACCTTGCCTGCTGATGATGTTCGGAGGGATCGGTGGCGCCTGGGTACAGCAGACTCGCCTCTCTCAGTGCGCCCCAGGGCAGCTGCGGCTACGATGTAGCTCATCACCACCAGGTATGTGAAAGGGTAAATGACTGATTGTGTTGGAGGGTTCCAGGACTCTAGTAGGCGCTATATGAAATACAGGCCATTTACCATTCTGATGCCACGAATGCACTTATTTTCGAATAGGGGGAAATATTTTTTAGGTTTTACGTGAAAACACGTCCAGGACTACAAATGCGCTCCTGAACAGACATTCCCCATCACATGCTCCTCTGACCAAGGCCTGCTCGTTGTCCCTCGTTCTAGGTGTCATACTCGCGGGGACCGGACTTTCTCAGTCCTAGCTGGAACCAGTTGCCACCCTCAGTTAGGCTGTCCCCATCTCTGCCAGTCTTCAAGAGCCGCCTAAAAACACACCTCCTCCGCTTGGCGTTTCCTGAACATGCTTGAATTTGGCCCTCTTTTATGTTGATTTTATCTCACAGTTTTCATTGGTTCACTTTTTCCCTTGTTTGACAAATTTGTCTTCTACTAGAATGTTTCACCTTTTTTGTAATTTGTAATCTGTAATTTGAATTGCTTTTATTTTCTGATTTATTCACTTTATTTAACTTTGTACTGTACCATGTTCAGCACCTTGGGCTTCCTGACAGGGTTGCGGAAGGCGCTTTATAAATAAAGCTTTGATTGATTGATTGATTGATTGATCACCAATTTGAAGTAAATTGACGAACCCGACACAGACAAAAGCAGAGGGAAAATAGCTGTAAGAGCAGCAAACTTCAAATTCTTGGTCCAGGAGGAAATAACCACCATAAATCTCGCCATGTGGTAAGTAGCAGCTACGCTAGGGCAGAGGACATTCTGTGGTGACGTCATTTATGCGACATCTGCTTTGTAGTCATAGGAATTATGAATTTTTACATGCTGATGAATCTCTAAATACGTGACAGCCATGGTTGAAACACACGAAAATAGCTCCTCTAGTCCCATTCACTTGCATTCATTTTTTCCACGGTCCCATGAGCCGACCGGAAAGGGAGGAGACTTAGGCTCCCTATTGTGGCAATAAGAAAATTAAAAGTTTCCCTGTCCTAGAAGTGGCCATCATTAAACACTACTTCATGGAAACAGATCTTCAATGTGGAAGTTTTTTCTTCCATAATCATTATAACAAAGTTTTTCCAACTTTTATCAGAGTTGTATAAGATTCAGAAATCGGTATCGGCCCCTAAAAATCAGAATATGTGCATCTTATTTAGAAAAAAATTATTTAGTTTCAAATTTCATACAGAAACATTTCAAAACGTCTGCTTCAATTTCCCATCAAAAAGTGGATATTTAACATTTATAATTAGTTTGATTGTTTTTTTTAAATAAAGATCCTCCTGCTGTAGAATCACTGTCTCTACTCAGCATCTCCTAACCCCCCACACACCCCTTCTGTGTCTCCCACTTTTTTACTCCTCCACTGTTTTAATTGCTTGAAGGTCATTGACAATAATGTGACAACTTATTAGAAACCCCATCTGATGCCGCTGATTTTATACCTCACTTTGCCACAGCGCTTGGTTTCCAGGCAATTACTGAGCATGCTATTTATTAATTTCACGGTTCACAGAGCATCATGCGCTATAAATAGTGAAGGATGATAGCTCAGTCATTCACAATGTTGGCGGCTGTTATCGATTTTGATTGACATGCTCTGGTGGGATAGAGCCTTCATATTTTCTTATTTTTGTTGTTGCTTTAACCCCCCGTGCAGCGTGTACAGGTCTGTGAGATAGTCCCTGATTTATTTTTTGTGACATTCAGATTTATTATAGATTTGGACATGGAAAGATGTAACCCTCACATGCTTATCATCTCCAAAAAGTCTCGTCTCCCACTGTCACTGCTGACTACACGCTTGGTACGAGTCTTTCTATTTACCCCACTCTGGGTTCTTTCACAAAAGTAGAATGCTGCACAGGATCAAGGGCTGTATCTGGAATCAATACCATGAACAATAAATGATTGTTGACTAAAATGCAACACAAGTAGGCTCACACAATAAAAGCATAATGGTGACTGGTTACTACTAGAGGATAAGAAACTGACACTGGCTGTTCTGTGCAAAATCTCCTCCGTCTTAGAGAAAATCATGTTCTGACTGAATGGCACTGAATCCATATAAGACCAGAGTAGGGCTGTGTAAGGCTCATTTTTTAAGAAGCTGATGAAGGTTTTACTGAAATCTCAAATCCAGTTGAAAGAGCATTTGCCAAGGACTACTATTCTGCTGGCATTGTGGAGACGATTCTGGGGGAAAAAGCATCAGATATCACAGCAACCAACATGCTGCTGCACAAGGCGTGAGTTTATAAGGTTTTCTGTTTTTATCATTTAATACTCCTGATGCTGGCAGCTAGAGGGAACTGTGCAATGAGCAACAAAAAGCAACAACTTCAACAACATGAATTTAACTGATGATTCATCTTTTTATTTTACACATTTATGTCATTTTATATTTTTTATTTACTTTAAATTTATTATTTGAATGGTTGTTCACTGAGAAACCAACAGTAGAATACTATATTTAATATGATCAATGGTCACTCTGAATTGAACATTTTATTTAAAGCGACAGTGTGTAATTTTCCTGGCGATAGGGGGCGGTTCAAACCTAATCATTGCAAGCAAGCATTATTTTTGTGATCAAATAAGAGCTTACCAATGGATGGCCATTAGCGTAAAAAATGCCTGGGCTTGCAACCTCTAGCAAAATAACAAGCACATCGACTCCCTTTCGTCACTGGCTACAAGTAAAGAGGTAAATGTGTAAAACAACATTTATTAATGGTGATTGTTTTGTATTCATTCATTACAAATCAGTAAATGTGTTTTGTCATCACGGGCTCCCGTGGAATGAAACATGGCATCCAATATGGTGCCGCTCAGAGACTTAGACCCACTCCCATGTATTTTGGAAAAGATTTTTATGATTATATTGTGGCATCGCCACATTAGACAAGTGTTAAAATAAAAGTAAAGACTTTATATTTGTTGCACAGAGAATATGAGAAAGTGGTCTAAACAATTACCAGAGTATAACTGTAAAACGGTGCAACTGTGATTTTATTTTCCACTGTATGCAATTGGGTGAGTCGGGGTTGTTCATTTATTTATCAGTGTATTTGTGTTGTTTACCACATTCGAGCTATTAAGAGAGGGCATCGTCAGGTGTGGAGGGAGGAGAAAGACAAAAATATCTGAGCACGTCTGGGTGTGGCGCAGGTGTCAGCGTACTGCTGAAGCCTGTTTAATTATCAAACTAAAAGTCTACCACGTAACTGAGTCAAAAAATCAGTAAGAGTGACTGTTAAAAATAAGTAAGATTAGGTGTTTAAGTCAGAGAGATATACCTGACAATCCCGCACTCGAGGGTGCCTGGATACCGGCGCTCTCCAGCTGGATGGCAGGAAGCACCCCAGATCATCTGCCTCACCGTGGATCAGCAGAGCCTGATTGGTGGATGGACTGGGTTATTGAATGCTGAACCCGTTGAGATCTACCCTTTTTCTTTTCTGGTCTACCACTTATTTTTCTATTTTTGCTATTTTAGCAGTCACATTTTTTCTCTCCCTGTTTTTTTGGACTGCTTCGATTGCATTCAGGTTGGGGCGTTGCGCACCAATCAGAGACTTCCTAAGCGCATTATGGTGGTGCTGTAGATGGACATTTAGGGGATTAATTTTCAGGGGATTATACACAAAAGCCATGTATGAACGTCACGTGATTCAAGTTCAAATAGCAATATAACCATACGTGGGAGAACTGAAGTGGTTTGTGTTCCGTGTCTTATTTGGCAGGGAATGTTGTATGGAAGCCCTTTAGTGCCAAGAGAGTGTGATCATTTATTTAAAGATTTTGTGTTCTTTCAGAGCACCCCTTGTGTATAAATTTGCAATCCCTCTCCTGGACTAAATGGTGGTGGTGGTGGTGGGGGGTAGTGATTGTTATAGATGGTGGCCCGTTTTGTGTGAACGTGTTGTGAAACTGCCAATATTTTTCAACAACTGGGCATCTTTTAATTCATTTACAACAACATTCCGATGGATATTTCCAGAGATTAATGGTAACAACTACACATTGTCACTTTAACCCCTATTTCCTGTTTTAGATGAGAAAGCGATCAGGTCAGAAAAAGCCAGTCTCTTCTATGTCAGACAAAGAATTTGCATTCATGGTCCGCCTTGGTTACGGGACTGTGGAGGCTGTGTTGATTTAGCGTCCAGGAGAGAGCAAAACACGTTATGGGTAGTAGAAGCTAACATTAGCATTAGCAACTCTCAACATGATGGAACACATTTAGGCATGTGCTATTTGTGGAGAAAAAACATCAACATTGCATTTCTTTACCCAAGGAAAAAGAGAAAACAAAGGCAATGGAACTGTTGTGTAGCTGTTAGCCAATCAGAGGCAAGGTCTTTGCATATCATGAGTATTAAATAGTAAAACTAACAAATTAAAACTGCATAAAACAGGAGTGCCAGAGCTTTTTCCCACAGAGAAAGACTCAGAAGGTATTCATTTATCTAGAAACCACAGCATCATAGAAAAAACAAATCTCCATTTAGCATGGGTTTAGAAATAACAGATCAACAGTTTTGGCATTGATGGATTTAATGGAAGAAATAACTGAATGTATGGATAACAAGAAGTATGCACTTGGAGTTTTTCTAGATCTAAAATAAGCATTTGATACTGTTGACCACAAAATTTTAATAATCAAACTGGAGAAATATGGGTTTAGGGGTGTGGTATTGGATTGGATAAAAAGCTATGTGATGAATCGACAGCAATATGTACAAATAAATGAGTTTAAATCTAAATTAATGGATATAGAATGTGGAGTACCTCAAGGATCAGTATTGGGACTAAAATTGTTTATAATGTATATAAATGATATTTGTAAAGTATCGAAGATCCTAAAGTTTGTAATTTTTGCAGATGATCCCAGTATACTTTGTTCAAGTGGGGAATTTCAACAGGTTGTGGAGGTGATCACACAGGAGTTAAAGATATTAAAGACGTGGTTTGATAGAAACAAATTGTCCTTAAATTTAAATAAAACAAAATTTATGTTATTCGGAAACCATAAGAAAAATATTAACATTGAAATTTGTGCTGATAATGTATATCTAGAAAGGGTTAATACCATAAAATTTCTTGGTGTGATCATTGATCATAAGGCCTGTTGGAAATCACACATCACTTATGTGAGGGGAAAGTTAGCACGGGGCATTGCTGTCTTGGGGAAAGTAAAACATTTTCTGGATAGGAAAACATTATATATGTTATATTGTGCTTTCATATTACCATACATGAGTTATTGTGTAGAAGTTTGGGGAAACACATATAAAAGTAATATTCAGACCATAATCATAATGCAGAAAAGGGCTATTAGACTAATAAATCAGGAGGGGTATAGGGCTCACACAAACGCACTCTTTATTAAGACGCAAGCTTTAAAATTCCAGGACCTGGTCAAGTTTAAAACTGTGCAAATATATAAGGCAAGGAAAGGGATGCTCCCAATTGAAATAAGTAAATGGTTCTTAGAAAGAGAAGGGATGTATAATTTTAGAGGGAAGTGGAATTTAAAAGTACAAAGAGTACGAACAACATTAAAAAGGATGTCTATTTCAATAGCGGGCGTTAAATTCTGGAATGAGTTAACAGAAGAAATAAAGGACAGTTGTGATATAAACCAGTTTAAAATAAAACTCAAAAAAGAAATGTTAAATAAGTATAAGAATGAAGAAAATGCAGTTAACCCAGGACGGCATGCAAACTGATGTCTCTTCTACAAATTAGAAAATCTAAATATAGTTCTAGTTGAACATGAGAATTTTATTTATTTATTATTATTGTTTTATTTTGTGTGTGTTTTTTTGAAGGCATTGTAAATGTTTTGTTGTTTAAATTTTGATGATGAGAATGTAAACCTGAGGGGGTAGGGCTAAATAAGTATACACTTCTCCCTACTCCTTTTCAAACAACTGCATGGAATTATTTTATGAAATGTTGGTGAATGTATATGTTTGAAATAAAGTGAACTGAACTGAACTGAACTGAGCATCTAAAAAGCAGATGGAAGACAGCATAAGCTTAATTTACCTCGAATGCAGAATGGAAGGGGTTTGGTTTTCATACGGCTTCTGCATAGATAAAGAAAAAAAAAGCACTGAGTCCATTCAGAGCATTCGCACCCGATGCAGCTCTCTTGGTCCGCCGGGGGATACCTCCAGGAAACAGGTCTCCACCCGTGGTGTCGCTCACCCTTTAAATAAAATAGATGCGCCAGACAGGAAGTGAGAGGTGAAACAGTGAGGTACATTCACTATGTTTCAAAATAAAACTCAACATGTTAGACTGTTTTTGCCAGCTTTTCTTTATAGCAATATCAGTTCACAGTGTTATTTTTACAGGTATTTTTTTAAATACATAATGTGAAATTTCTAACCATTTGGTGCTCATGTGGGAGCAGATTTATGGTGACGCTCAGCACACATACGCATTCAGTGTGAACGGCAGACTGTCCTGAAGGAGTACAGAAACCGCATCTGCATACTTAATGTGAATGAGGACTTAGACCTTTGTTATGGTACGTCTGACACCCCCAGCTGCTAATATTCAACAACAAAAAGGTAAATGGTGCTTTCGATTCTAGGGCACGTTGAAATCAGCAGACATAAAATATGAGTTAACAACATGTTCATAGACCCCATTACATGGCTTTATCAGCATGACAAAAGGGAGATGTGTGAGAGCGTGTGAAGACAGTCAGATGGGTGTCTCACCCTGAGTTCATTAGAGCTGGTAGCTCGGGTGGTGTTCTGTTGCAAAATGCGTGAGCCTTTAATGAGTGGAGGACCCAGATAAAAGTGCAGTGATCTGGTGAGACCGAAAACCGGATGGTCCAGTCGTTGGTTTCGGACCTAGCCGAGTTATTGGCTGAGGTTTTAAGATAAATGCGAGCGAACCACTTCAATCCTTTTTTTAAACCTTTGTTCTTTTATCTCTACCAAATGTATATACTAGAACGTTAAGAGGCATGAAAAGTGTTTTAAGCCAACTTGTTTAGCAGATTTTCCATCGTAGTTTTAAGCTAACCTGTTGGGTTGAGCCGGGTACTTGTTTCATACAGCACAGATAAAGCATTTTTGACGAGTACGAGCATAAAACAAGTAAAACCCGTGAATATCCATGTCCATGGTAAAAGAAAATCCTCATTGGGTAACTGACTGTCTTCATGCTCTGTGATTGGCCAGTCACACAGAGCGCCCACCCCTGTCTACACACAAAACTGTCAGACAACCCGTAGCTGCCTCACCCTATCTCTAAGGGAGAACCCAGCCACCTTGTGGAGAAAACTAATTTTGGTTGCTTGTATCTGCGATCTCATTCTTTTGGTCACTTCCCAAAGCTTGTGACCATAGGCAGAACGCCCATATGGGTCCTTATAGGCTGCATGGTGGCGCAGTTGTTAGCACTGTTGCCTCGCAGCACGAAGGTCGCAGGTTCGAAACTCAGCTGCAGCCTTTCTGTGTGGAGTTGCGTGTTCTCCCCATGCATGCGTGGGTGTCCTCCGGGTACTCCGGTTTCCCCCTCAGATCACAACATGCCCTATAGGTTATAAATTGTAAGTCGCTTTGGATAAAAGTGTCTGCTAAATGAACAAACATAAACATATCATCGCAGACGCAGCACCAATCCGCCTATCGATCTCACGCTTCATCTTTCCCTTACTCGTGAACAAGACCCCAAAGCCCCCTTCAAACAGGCCATGAAAAATGGAAATGTTCCGGACTCTGTCCGTAAGACCTTTGTGTCTGAATACAAACATCCGGATAACGTGTTCCGGAATTTAACCGGACGAAGCCCCTAGTAACAGGTCCGGACTTGTTACGGACAGGGTGGCTGCTTCAGACTGGTGAGGTCGAGTTCCGGACAAGGGGGAGGGGGAGGAGGAAGAGGAGGAGGAGGGGACCGGGGGACGCTGTGCGCACCTAGCCCGCTCCTGTAGGATGCAGCAAACAATGGCAGCTCGGCTCCTACGGTACTGTCTAGACGCGCGACGGAGCGCTTCACACCGCTTCAGTGATTCCTTTAACCATTGAGCTTCATCATCCAGGTCTCTTATGCGTCTTCGTGTGCGCAGAATTATGCTTAAGCGCCTCGTGATTTTTATCTTGAGAGGTGCTATAGAAATGATATTTTCTTCTTCTTCTTCTTCTTAACATGAGTCCGATTCTCTCGACCCCCATCACCCACCCCCCACACCCCCACCCCCGCCGCCGTCAGACATCTGGAACTTTTTCCTGCTGTGTGAACGCAGCCGAAAGGACAAGTTCCGGTACAAAAGTGGTGTGTCTGAAAACACAGTTCCGGTTAAAAACTGGATTGAATTGTCCGCAAATGTTCCAGAATGTCTATCTGAAAAGGGCTCAAGATACTTAACTCCTCCACTTAATCACAATTGGTGCCCCATTCCTGACCCGGAGAGGGCATCCTACCCTTTTGCGATTCAAGACCATGGTCTCGGATATCGAGAAGCTAATTCTCATCCCAGCAACTTCACACTCAGCTGCAAACCGCTCCAGTGAAAGCTGGAGATCATGTTCTGATGAAACCAACAGGACCACATAATCTGCATTAAAAGATTTGCACCATTTTTATATTTTTTAACCCATAACTATTAAGGTAAGAGGCATTAAAAAGGTTTTCAGCTAGCTTTCATAACTTTAAATGTTGTCATGTTCTACAGAAATATGTTTTTTGGATTGCACACTAGAGAAAGTCCTACCTAAAGTGAATATGTTAAACACCATAAAAATTAACATAACATCTAATTTGTGTTCAGATGATCAAATATGTAATAAAAAAAGAAGTTTGCTTTCCTCCAAAGAGTCCTCAAATGTTTATTACACACAACCTCTTCCCAGATCATCTATTCAAGTCTCACTTCACACGAGTGGCTCTCTCACATCAAGCAGTTCATTCTTCTGCCGGGAGGTGTGAAAAAAAAACGAAACATGTGCGAGACTTTGACCTTTAAAGTCAACAGCATAAATGTTGACTCTGGCTGTCACAATTGTCTTGTTATCATCAGCAAACCACCACACACCGCTGACTGTTTCCAGTAATGTATGGGTTTAATCACCAGGCGTGGAGTCTGTGTGCTGCATTCATCACTGGATGCTTGTGAGAAATAAAAGCCAAAGAAAATCAGAAATGAAGCCAGTAAAGGCTTTACAGTTCAAGGTTTTTATCTTTTTTGCATGTTTTCCAATCAGAGTGCAGCCCCGTGCTTTATTATTGCAGCATCATTGTAGATGAGTCTTGTAAATCAACACTACAAGCACTTAGTGTGTTGACATGTTGGAAGACACTTGTGCTTCAAAAATCTTCCTTTAATGGCTTCCTGCATGAGGCTGTATATCTGCTGTGTGTTAAAAGTCCCTGTTGAGGGCATGTGTGTGTGTGAGCCATGCGGTTTTCATCACACAGTTTTTGGCTGTAAAGATTGCCCGCGCCAAAGGCCTCTGATTGAGAAGGCGGCTCTGTTTTACGGTCCGAAGCCCGCTGAACTTTACGAGATCGACAGCAGCCCTTCAGTTCCGTGACTCCCAGCTGAAATATCATGTTTGTTTATCACTGGAGAAAATTTATTCTGCTGATTCATTGGCTGGCACAGCAGCAACGGCTGAAGGAATTCGATTTTCACTTTATTTATTCCCTTCATTCTTCCTCCAGTGGTAGAAAAGTCTTTGGTGTGCCACCACAAGACAGAACTTCCCTCCTCGCCACTGTCGTCCCCCGTGAAATGAGATTACAAAGAAAAAGGAAAACACGAGATAAAGAACATGGGACATAACAGAGCTGTTAGTCACAGCACTAGAGCTTCACTCTGTGTTGCTTCTTGCATTCACTTACAAAATGTACTAATCAGCCACGTTATTAAGTACACCATTTCAACTGCTTGTTAACACAACCTGCTAATCAGACTATCACACCACAGCAAATGAATGAATTTAAAGGTGCAATTTGTAAGCATGACATCCTGTGGTCAGATGTGTCGTGAAAATGTTACTCTCTCACCCCTGTTCTGTGAGTTTCGTGGCTGTTGGCAGTTACGGATCAGCACCAGAAGATTCTAGAAGACGAGAACGACGAGTCATTCACAGTAAGTTGAAAAGTAGATACCCGGTGATAGTACTCTTAGGTTTTTAATGGTAGCACTTACTTCACTTTTTATGGTAGTTTGTCTCCAGCACTACAGGATGTGTGATTGTTTGCCCTCTGTCTGCTAGCTTGATGGTGTTCTGAACGACTCATTAGGCAAAGTAAAATACCACGATTGTCTCATTACTCACTTCACACACAAATTTCATATCAAGCGGTTGGCAAGGAAAAAGTTGCTTGAGATTAATAAGAGCCGACTATTTGCGTCTAAATCACTGTTAGCATTATTAGCTTGGCGTTAGCTTCTAGCTATCTTTAGCTGATAATAGAGTAAAACAAAAAGATGCCGTGGCTTCTTATGGTAAAAAAAAAAAAAAAACTCCTAGGTCACTCCTGTTTACTTGCTCCAGTTCGTTAACCACCTCTGGAGCTTTTTACCTGCCGGTGTTGAATTACAAATACTATTGCAACTGCGTTAGCTTGCTGCAGATTCAGAAACCTCAGATAGTTAACAGTAACTATGTCCCGCTTTTGTTTGTTTCACAAAAGAGATAAACTCACAACAAAATCTGTTTCATAGCAACCTTCTTTCCATCCATCCATCCATTTTCTGAACCCGCTTGTCCACGTAGGGTCGCGCGGGGGTAGGGGGGCTGGTGCCTATCTCCAGCGGTCAATGGGCAATCAGGCGGGGCACACCCTGGACAGAGAGCCAGTCCATCGCAGGGCCCTTCTTTCCAACATGACTGAAAAATTAGACATTAGTTTTGTGATTATTTTACAGTATAATTCTTACAAATTGCACCTTTATCTAGATGTGGTGAAAAAACCTGCTGAAGATAACATTGGAGAATAAATGAAATTTAAGTGAATGTGTGGCTGGTCTACTGGTCAACTTCTGGGATTTTCACCCACAACCATCTCAAGGGTTTACAGAGAAGGGTCGGATCAGTGAGCTGCAGTTTTGTGCTTTAACACTCCTTACTGGCTGTGGACAGAGATGAGAGAAAGGCAACTTGGACCCAACCAAGGTCTGCAGAACAGCATCTCTGAACCACATGTTCTCTTTAACCCTCTGGAGGCAGGCGTTGCAGATTTGCAACAGTTAAAACCTACCTACCTGGTTACTCCACATACGTATTTCATGAGCATTTTTTAACTCAGAAGTACCCCTGAAGGACTTAGTTGTTTGTCCTTTTATCAAGTCTGAGAGGGTTAAGCAGATGGACTCCAGCAGGTGACCACACCAGGTGTCACTCCTGTGAGCTACGAACAGGAAACAGAGGCTACAATTTACACTGGATCACCAGAACATGACCAGAGAGATTAAGGTTGAAGAGTCAGGATTGCAGCTGCAACATTCAGGTCAGGGCAGAATTTGATGTCTCCAACATGACAGCGTAGATCCACCCTGCCTTGTATCAATAATTAAACACCGTGGTGGTGTGTTGGGGGAGATGTTCTTGTCCCACGCTGAAGTCCCACCTGAGCCTGGTTTAAACCCCACAGCCCAGCTGTGTATTGTTGTTGACCATGTCTATCTCTTCATGACCACACGGACCCACATCTTCTGGTGGCTACTTCCAGCAGAAAGATGCACCATCCCACAATGACCATCTCTAACAGTTTTTTAAAGCATGACCATGAGTTCACTGGACTCCAACGACCTCCACAGTCACCAGCTTTCAGTCCAGTCCAGAAAGTTTGGGGTGTGGTTGAACAGAAGATTCACATCTTTGATTAAAGCTTCTTTCTGGAGTATTTCTCTTATCCAATGGCACCATCTGGTGGCTGAAAAGGGTTTCACACAAAAAGTCAGTTGCTCTGTTTTTTTTAAGATGGCGACTTCACGTTTCTGATTATAAATGCGCTTCTGTAGCCAACAAACAGCTAAAACACGTTGTTTTATGAGTATTATTCTCATGTCATGTTGTGTTCTCATTAATTTATATTTTAGAGACTTTCTTGTTCATGAAAAGTTCATCAACTCTGCATCAGTCGAGGTATTCCTTAAATTTGAAGCACGTAAGTGGTAGTCTAACGCTATTGGTTAGTTCTGGTCGGCGCCCACATTGTATCACAGTACATGATAAGACGATCGCTTTTACGGATTTCTGAAAAATCATTTCTGGAAGGGGAAGGGAAAACTCCGGAGAGCAGCTTTAAGCTGTGAGATGATGTATTGTTAATATGAAGCAGAACCTCTGGGGATTGTTTCCTACACTTGTTAAATCCATGACATGAAGAATTAAAGCAGTTTAAAGGTAAAAGAGGCACCAACCCTTCACTAGAATGGTGTACCAATTCACTTTGCCCAGTAAAGTGTGTAATCCTTACCAGCAGTGTTGTATAGTCTAGTTTTTTGTAGTGGGTATACTCCGAGTATATAACTAGCCTCTTTTATAAGACAGACCATCGCGTCATTACAGAGTGATAAATCCGAATTTGTGAGTCTCATAAATGCGGCAAGGAGTAAAGGGGAAAGGTGATAAAACTTGTTTCTGATGCGCTTAGCCTCGTAGTAATTTTGCCTCATGAGCCCCTCGCCTCTGACGGCTAAACGCATGTCAGCCCCGCTAATCCCTTTGGAGCGACTGTGGGAGCCCCCCCCGCAAAAGAGGGTGGTCGCATTAGTGACATATACTGTGTGCCGAGTGCCGGCCGGAAGGGATATACGTAAACACAGACAAACATGGCCTCTCACTAGTATCTTTCAACCACCTACAACATGGCAAACTGGACGGACGCGGAGAGCATGGAGCTTTTGGCCGTGCGAGCGGACGAACAGATTAGTGGCCTTTTTACGGGGATGGTGAGAGACAGCCAGCTGTTCGACAGAGTGGTGAAAACACTGGCTGAGCGGGGCATCAAGCGGGACAAAAAGCAGGTCACATCAAAGCTAAAGGTCCTGAAAAAGAAATTTCATCAGTCTGACGTGTCTTCCGTCTGACGCTGAATGCGCGACCCTGTCCGTCACATGCGGGGGGGGGCGCCCAGCGACCTCCCTTTATCCCGTCTTGGTTGGAGAGGTGCCTGATGGCATTTATTCTAGCTTCAGCTTTGCTACTATAAATGCCAAAATCCTCCCCAGGGAGCCGCAGCAAATTCCATTTTGCAAACGCTATTGTTGGGTAATTTTATCAATCCAAGATTACATTAGGGAAAGTTTAAAACACAGGGAGTTATAGTAATCAATCAGTCAACACCAATACCAATCATAAACAATCAATTTAGACTTTGCAAAGTGGAGAGGATAAGAATACACACCAAACAAGGGTCTCAGTTCACTCTCATCGGACCGGGAGTCCTCCGACAGCATTTAGTTAGATTAACACACACACATTTAACATTCCTTAGACTCTCAGGCGGGAAAGCCGTGAAGGGAGTCTAAACTTCTAAAACTCCAGGTGCACCCTAAATCAACAAAGCAATTGCTAGACTTTCTCAAGGGAGTTTTACTGATAAAGGTCGGTTCTGAGGCAAGGTGACTCCTCCCTGCAGGAACTAGTGGAGACGGGCATCTGTCAACAGGATGAAGCTGCGTTTTAAAAGACACCAGATATTTAACAGTCAAGACATTAATATTATTTCAGTAATAATAATATCAGTTTTTCCTTAACAGCTATGGTCCTGTAAACACAGCTATTGAGAATGACTTTACTGATAGGGTGGGTAATTGTAGGGGGAATATTTTTATGTAAAATAAAAACCCACTGTACAAAGATTGAGATGCATTTGTGTCTAAATAAACAATTAAATAAACAGGTGTGTGTTGCCATAAAGTTTTCAATAGCACCATTGCATCCGGCCCTCCCTGTGACATTTTTCTGGAGGCACCACTGCCTTTAAGATGAAAATGAATTAAGAATATAACATTGAAGTTGTTTCCGTCAGCTTTTGTAACTGTCAAGTACTTACCTAGCTTTCCATTTCTCCAGTCTAACCATGGAGGCCTTTCTCCTTCCCGATTCTCACTCCACCAGGCAGGCCAGAAGGGCATCTACAATGAATAAACAGAGCAGAGCCCAAACAAGATGCTCATTAGCTCATTTTAAAACTGATTTGATGTCACTATCACATGCTGTTGTTTATAACATGCACGATTTCCACTTACCATTGATCAGTATGGTCCTCTTCCTTACCTTCAGGGAAAGCTGGTCTGGCTTCTTCAGTCTTCAGGATCCCTTTCCAAAACTCCAGAAACAGCTGCGGCTGTAGCGTAGCTGCAGCGGTACTGACGATGCAAGCAGCAGGCTTGCTGCTATGCTGAAATAGTGTCATTTGGTTATGTTTTTTTCATGTTTTCTTCTCCACGTTCCCTCTCCACGTCTTGTGTTGGACCTGTTCAATTAGTAGTGTGCAGAAGCACAAACACTGTTGTTAACTCAAGTCAACGTAACTGCGTCATAGCAAACGTCACACTTGACTGATGCTCCTTTGTTAAAGTTAAAAGTTCCATCAGTTGTCACACACTGATGTGACCCATCCCCTGGGGGAGTGGTGAGCTGCACACGGCCGTGCTCAGGAACCATTTGGTGGTTTAACCCCCCAATCCAACCCCAGTGTCAAGCAGAAGGCGTTGGGTTCCATTTTTTTCAGGGTTTTTATTTCCCGACCAGGATTTTAACCCCGATCTCCCGATCCCAGGGCAGACACTCTTACCGCTTGGTAAAACAGAGAAGGCCGACTGAGAATGGGAGATGAAATTGCGAATTTTCCAGTGGTTTTACAGTAATTCTGGAAAGTTTCTAGTGGTTATATGGCGTATACCTGCATATCACGTAGACTTCACCAGTGCTCACTAGGTATTCTGGGATCACATTTGAATATACGCTAAATGCCCTGTCTTCTGTACTGACAGAAGCGAGGCTGCAACACGATCAGCACCACCAGCTCCTCTGACCACCACCAGAAGGCAAAGGGGGTCAAGTGTCTTGCCCAGTGGCACAATGACTGTCATAGATAGAGCCTGTGTTTGAACTGGCAACTTAGTAATTTCAGGGTGAACTCCTGACTCCTGAGCCACCATCGATATGAGGGTGAATAACAGGACATTTATTGATTTCTAGCAAACCACATCACATTTTAAAGATTGGAAGCAAAATAGAATCAAGAAAGTAAAAAGAAAAATGTGCATCTTTCATGGGGGGGGGGGGGGGGGGTGTCAATGCTTAACCCCGTAAGCCACATGTAATGCTTTGTCCGATATACTGTGATTACAGAAGTGGGAGCAGGCACAACCCGGCTAGCATGAACGATCTATTCCAAGTCATTATTGAGGTTTATGATTTGAGACGGATACGACTTGATGTGGTCTGAAGTTCATTAAAAATGACATTGAGAAATGATAAACCACCAAGAAGAATGTGTGTGTGCATGCTGGAGAGCATGTCCCTCAGCTAGTGCAGGTCACCTGAGCTGATTGGCTTCAGAGGGAGTTTATTCTGACTGTGAAACAGCTCACAGACCTGTGAAATAAAATATGTAAAGGATCCGTGACTGGTTGCGATTTTTCCCCCTCATATGTTCCAAAGGCAGACTTTTCTAAATCTTTCTCTCAGCAGCAGGACCCCCCCCCCCCCCCCCCCCCCCCCACCACCACCACCACCACCACCACCCCGCAACCCTAGGTGGACAAAGTGGGTTCAGACAATGGATAGATGGGTTTGGTTCAGCAGCAGGACAAGGCCCTGGTGCTCATGTCAGGGCTGCGAGGGAAAGCATGACACACCTTTTGCCATTTTCTCACCTTTCCTGCAGTTCTTCACGCACTCAATGTGCAGTCAGCCTGACGTGTGACCACTTGGCATGTGTGTCACATGGACAGCCTTTGAAACCGTAGGGAGGAGACCGCTCACATGGCACACCCCTCTGGAAGCAAGTGAGCGTTTACTTAACATGTAGGTCACATGGTGGCTCCATGTACTTCTCTCTGGTTCAAATCCACCAGGAGCAAAAAAAGGATTCAGACGACACCTCGATCTTCTACCTACCTTATGAAATGGTCGGTTTCAGAATGATTCCATTAACTTGCCTGTCCTTAACAAGTGATGTGAGAATGTTTGGTTAGAGAAACCTTGCAATGAAACCCACTGCTTGTAGCTGTTGTAAAACTTACCTATGGTGTCTAATTGAGTTGATATTTTACACACATTTAGTACCTCCACAAGCATGAAAAACATACAATCTGTAGTTTATACTGATTGATTTTGTTTTATTTCAGCATCCAAATTATTCCATATCATTTCTCTAAATAAATTGTTTCCAGATTTTTTACGATTAATTAAGCAATGATTAATTAATTAAAAAAACAAAACTGAAGATCGACAGGCAGATTGGGGCAGTATCTTCAGTGATGCGGACGCTGAACTGGTCTGTTGTGGTGAAGAAGGAGCAGAGATGGAAAGCAAGGCTCTCAATTTACCAGTACACCTGCCGCCCAGTCCTCACCTGTGGTCATGAGCTTTGGGTAATGACCGAAAGAACAAGATTGCGGATACAAGCGACCGAAATGAGTTTTATTCACGGGGTGACTGGGCTCAGCCTTAGGGATAGGGTGAGGAGCTCGGACATTCAGGAGAGACTCGGAGTAGAGCTGCTGCACCTCCACATCGAGAGGAGTCAGTTGAGGTGGTTTGGGCATATTGTTAGGATGCCTCCTGGACACCTCCCTAGGGAGGTGTTTCAGACATGTCCAGCTGGCATGAGGCCCCCTGGTTGACTCAGGACACGTTGGAGAAAGTACATCTCCGAACTGGCCCAGGAACCTACCGGAGGAGCTGGTGGAGCTGGCCAGGAAGAGGACGGTCTGGAACTCCCTAGTTGGGATACTGCCCCCTCAATCTGGACCCAGATAGCCGGGAGAAGACGAGACGAAAAACTTTTTTTTTGCTTTTTTAAAAAAAATCTCTTTGGCATGTTTACATTTATTATACAATGTAAGTCTGACTACAATAACAATTTAAAATAAATTGTGATGAAAAAGTGACAATGTGTATTTTTATCAATAATCTCTAGAAATATCCATTGAAATGTTGGAAATGAATAAAATGACGTCCAGTCGTAAAATAATGGCAGCTTCGTAACATGTAACCATGAAAATTGGGTCCAAAGTTGATGTGTGCGGGTCTAGCGTCTTTGGGGGACGCCATGTTTCCTTCTGGCCAGCTCGGGGTCCTGCGCCTGTTGATGACATCACACTAGATGATTGGCTGGACGTATGACTTACGGAATTATGTTATCACGTTCAAAAATATTTAGGCAGTAAGAAAAATGAATTTAATAACAAAACTGCTCAAATCTTTCCAAAATCTGTGAGAAAGCACAGAATCAAAAAAGAGATGCAATATATTCTGGCTGAGTGGTGTCGTAGTATGATGACATCATTGGCAGGCGCAGGACCCCGAGCAGATTCCGAAACTACGGCGCCAGAAAACTACAATCAGCATTGCATTCTCTCCATGGAACTAACTGAAGGACCATCGACGTCTGAGGAGTCACGGCGGGGTCGCATGATTTCTGCTCCACAGGTAACAACATTTACCGTAATGTTTTTTAAACTAGCAGCAGTCACGGCGATGTGGCATAAAACTACCCTGAAATGTATGTATTGCCCCCCCCAAGCAGGAAATTACACACTACCGCTTTAGGTAATAACAGTGAAGTGTACTGTTTAACTTTTTATTCAAATATTTTTGGTTTTGCATTTCCATTTCACTTCAGTCCATGTTTCAAAATGATATAGGAACTGACAAATGCACTACAGCCAGTGGATAACCTGACAATCTCTTACATTCTCTAATGTTTTCTCTTTGTACAGACGAGTTTAGTATTAAACACCTTTGTGTTGGCCCAAATGTCCGTACAACTATTCAAATAAAAACAGGGTATCTGCAGGTCCTTAAAAAGTATTAAAAAGTCTTAAATTTGCTTTTCCAAATTTAAGGCCTTAAAAATCCTTAAAAATTACAAATAATCCTATGGGTCTTAAATTCCCGAAGACCCAATAATCAAGATTATTTTATTTCTATAAAATTTTCGTGAATTTCTAGTTAGTTCAGCATTTTTTGTGTACATGCATAAGCGGAACCGCACACATTCTGTTGGTTGTGAAAGGGGCTATTTTTAGATGAGCATGCTAGTGGGAATTTGCGCCATGGGGAAGTGCAACATTAATGGTAACTGGATGGCTAATCCCATGTTCACGACGTGGTTAGCAGCAGTTCCAGGCAATAGCTGGAAATTATAGCTTAAGTTTAATTTTAAAAATAGCTTAAATGTGGTCAAAGTGGCCTTAAAAAGTCTTAAATTTGGCTCCCTTAAACCTGCAGATACCCTGAAAAAAAAAATGCAAAAATTTGAAAAGCTGAACTGCTGATAGTTTTAAAACACACTTCACTTTATTTTTATGACAAATATTTTATGATTTAATATATTTTATGTACAAATTCCAACTTTACGACTCCATGATTCAAAATAATCCATGAAACATTTTGCTTTATAAACGATTTCAGCTATACTGTCTGACTGTAGTGAAGACAGTTGTGTCACAGTAAGAACAGAATTAAGACCAATGAGAATCAAGTCGACAGTGAAAAGTGGTGTTCCTGCCAATGCCTCCTACTGGTAAACCCAGAGAGAATCCAGAGCTGATATGTTAAACAGTAGCGGACAGGAACATGATTACTCAGTAAAGCAGGACAGTTTGCCTCCGATTGCAGCTCCTTAGTGAATCATCATTGAAGGCATGGTCAAGCTGTGGCTCCTGGGCCAAATGGCTAATGCCAGCTCCTCTCACAAGTACAGAATTCTTAATAAATCCCACACAATCTGATGTAGGAGTCTGTTGTAGGTAGCCCGGCATACTAGGTTACTAGATGAGAACACATTCAGGGACTTAGTCTTTGAACAATGTTAAAACCATTTTATTTTGGTTAAATGTGACTTCTGATCGATTTTCTATTGCTTTAAAGAATTATGTCCCCAAACAATGTGGGCTCTTACTCGAACAATTGTCAGCATTATATTAAAATATATTAATAAATCTTCTGAAAATAGAGAGACAGTGAATGGTCACCACCACATAAATATGCTTAACCTCCTACGACCCTGTGTCCACATACAGGTCCTTCTAAAAATATAGCATATTGTGATGAAGTTCATTATTGTCTGTAATGTACTGATAAACATTAGACTTCCATATATATTAGATTCATTACACACAACTGAAGTAGTTCAAGCCTTTTATTGTTTCTAATATTGATGATTTTGGCATACAGCTCATGAAAACCCAAAATTCCTACCTCAAAAAATCAGCATATTTCATCCGACCAATAAAAGAAAAGTGTTTTTAACACAAAAAAAGTCAACCTTCAAATAATTATGTTCAGTTATACACTCAATACTTGGTCAGGAATCCTTTTGCAGAAATGACTGCTTCAATGCGGCGTGGCATGGAGGCAATCAGCCTGTGGCACTGCTGAGGTGTTATGGAGGCCCAGGATGCTTCGATAACGGCCTTAAGCTTATCCAGAGTGTTGGGTCTTGCGTCTCTCAACTTTCTCTCCACAATATCCCACAGGTTCTCTATGGGGTTCAGGTCAGGAGAGTTGGCAGGCCAACTGAGCCCAGTAATACCGTGGTCAGTAAACCATTTACCAGTGGTTTTGGCACTGTGAGCAGGTGCCAGGTCGTGCTGAAAAATGAAATCTTCATCTCCATAAAGCTTTTCAGCAGATGGAAGCATGAAGTGCTCCAAAATCTCCTGATGGCTAGCTGCATTGACCCTGCCCTTGATAAAACACAGTGGACCAACACCAGCAGCTGACATGGCACCCCAGACCATCACTGACTGTGGGTACTTGACACTGGACTTCAGGCATTTTGGCATTTCCCTCTGCCCAGTCTTCCTCCAGACTCTGGCACCTTGATTTCCGAATGACATGCAAAATTTGCTTTCATCCGACAAAAGTCTTTTGGACCACTGAGCAACAGTCCAGTGCTGCTTCTCTGTAGCCCAGGTCAGGCGCTTCTGCCGCTGTTTCTGGTTTAAAAGGGGCTTGACCTGGGGAATGCGGCACCTGTGGCCTATTTCCTGTCACTCTGAGTTTAACATGGGGTAAGGTAGACACCATCAGATGTAATATTTTAATGTCTCAAAGCAACATGATTTTTGACAAATCTGAGCGTGTGTCTTTGCCAGAGAAAACACTGTTGGAAGCTGCGACTCTTGATAAAGTTTTCTCCTCAGTGAGACCCACCACATGTGTTCTGGACCCTATTCCCACTACATTTTTAAAGCATTTTTGCACATTTAGAGACGAGATTTTAATCATGATGAATTGCTCACTTCAGACGGGGGTCTTTCCTTGTGCCTTTAAAGTGGTGAGGCCCCTGTTGAAGAAAAGCAATTGAGATTTCAATGATTTAACCCTCCCACCTCACCCCTGCCACGTGGACCTCCAGGGATAAACCATCAATCCTGCTCAATGGTCAACTTTCCTCACGAGATCACCCATTCGGACAGTGGGAGGGTTAAATAATTATCGACCAGTATCTAATGAAATTTTAGAAATGCTTGATTCACACAATGTCCTAGAGATTTCTCAGTCTGGTGTTAGGGTGATCCATAGCACTAAGACGACAGTGTTGGTTCTAATGGATCTAAGCATTGCATTGGACATGGTAGACCACACTATTCTTTTAACCCATTTAAAACAGATCAGCCTTTCTGGTGCTGTTCACAGATGGTTCACATCATACCTCACAGACAGGACTTCTATGGTGAGTCTAGATATCGGTTCCTCCACATGCTCTCTCTGGGCAGTGTGAACTTCCACAGTTATGCTGATGATACACAGTTGTACATCTCTGTGTCACCTGATGACTCTCGGCCAATGGATGCACTTTTTAACTGCATTTTAGACATTAAATCCTGAGAGGCGGAAAACTTTCTCTAGCTCTATCAGGACAAAACTGAAGTTTTAGTCAATGGTCCTGAGGCTCAGAGAGGATCACTTTCTTTTAATCCAAATCAACAAGTGAAGAACCTAGGTGCGACTTTCGACTGAGCTTGATTTAATTCCTCACATCAAAAATATTTTTAAGAAAGGTTTTTATCATCTGAAGAATATCTCCAGAGTCCGCCCCATTCTCTCTCGGGCCAAGACGGAGACGCTGATGCATGCTTTCATCACCAGTAGAATTGATAATTGCAATGCCCTGCTTTCTGGTCTTCCCAAGAAGAGTACATCAGGCTTACAGCTTTTACATAGTTCAGCAGCACATGTCCTGACAAAGACAAAAAAGCGGGAGCACATCACTCCAGTTTTGGAATCATTGCATTGGCTCCCCGTACGGTTCTGCATCCATTTTAAGATTTTTTAATGGTTTCTAAGTGTCTTAATGGTCCTGGGCCTTCCCATCTCTCAGAATTGCTTTTTTTGTATAAACCTCCATGGCCTCTGCACTCAGCTGGCAGCCATCTTCTGGTTATCTGGTCAACCCATACAGCAAGGCATCTTTCCAATTTCCTTATTATTATTTATTTTACTATTTATTTAACTATTTATATCAGCTCTTGTTATTTTAGATTAAAATTTATTTTAATCTTTCCAGTGTTTTCTCTGTGGGAGCCCTCTGCCTCGGGGGTGGTGGTCAGAGATGACGGTCAGGGTGCTCTTCTGAGTAGTCCCTGGGTGGAGGTGGAGGTCTCAGACCTAACTCATTTGGCAACCCTGTGTCGGCACAAAGGCTGCTGCTGCGTTTCCGCTGCTGTCGGGATAGCTCTCCTCTGGTGGCTTCTCCTTATTGTATCTAGCACATCTGAGCTCAGCTGAGTGTTGTTATGTTCTTAGCTGTGTAAGTGTGTGTGCGCGACTTTGTGGATCTTTGTGTGTTTGGGAGAGTGGTTTGGGGAAGGGGGCTATAATTAGTTTTATTGCTTTTATTTTGAGGGGAAATGGTGGTAATGTGGGGTCTTTTATATTCTGGAAAGCCCTTTGAGTCACATTTTATGTATGAAAAATTCTTTAGAAATAAAGTTTTCATTAATTGATTGATGTAGGCCAAAATGTGAATTAGGTTCTCTACCCCTATTTGCTGCAGTAACCACAGTTAGAAAATAGACGGGGACACTTTCAGATTAGAAAATTAACATCCATGGACTCACCTATCCTGGCTCACAACAGAGAAGGAAACAGCAGAGCGTCTCGGCTATAGAGACTAGCCGTTAGCATTAGCAACTCCACAGCATGGCCAACACGAAAGCGAAACTAATTGCAGTGATGGCGTGGAGGGTTTGTTCATCCTATATTTACAGTCGGTTGAAATACATTAAAAAAAAGCTAAATATAATAGAACTGTGTTAAAACTTGAGTGTATCACATCAATCAATGGTTTTAAAAGCCAATGAGAAAAGGTGAGGGGATCCCGTTTGGCCTTTATTAAATAAATTATTGTGGAGGTATTAATTGCATAATTAGTCTATTCATGTGTTGTCTGCATTCTTACAACACATTCTCACACCTGAAGCCGCTAAAACTGATGAAGGGGGATCAAGCGTTTGTTTCCGACGCGTTGGGAGTCCAAAAGCGTGAGGAGGCGATGCGCTGTGCCGGAGCGTCGCTTTCCGACGCCCGTGGTAAAACAGATTCCACCGACATTTAACCTTTAACCTCTAGCAATTTAACCTTCCCCTCACCCCCATCCTAACCTTAACCCAGTTTCTCGTTCTACCTTTCCCGTTAACCATGTTTGAGAGGAACGATACAACTAGAGCCAAAGTTTTGCATTCACAGGTGGGTTAAGGTTAGGATGCGGGTGAGGGGAAGGTTAAATTACAAGATGGTAAAGGTAACAATTCGGTGAAATCTCTGTTTTGTCGCAGGCATCGGAAAGCGATGCTCTGGAACAAACAAACAAACGCTTGGTCGGTTTTAGCCGCTTTGGGTGTGTGAATGTGTTTATTCTTACTAATAATAGTTTAACCAATCCTTTCATCAATACACCAACTACTAAATCTCATTTTTTATTGTTTCAGTATTATAATTTATTACATTTTTCCTCTTGTTCCCATATTTAACATTCATGTAAGCTGATTTACTGTTAAACAACTGCATTTTATCATAAAACAGCCTAATACGCCCCTGCAGCCAGGACTCTGTTTATGACCAACAGACTTAACTAAACTCCAACTTGTAGGAATAAAAGCTGTCAAGTTTTATGATGAGGGAAAAACACAAGATGAACCCTGCTGTGAACCACATTTTTCTCAGTCATGATCAAGTGGATTTAATATTCATATTCATAACTCACACTAAAGCAAAAGGCAACTTGCCCGCTGTGAAAACTAACTGATGTCAGGTTCAAATAGGATGAGTGATTACTGTAATCACAGACTTACATGAAACGGCCAATTATATTATCTTCATTAACTGTCAAAATGGAAATTTCTCTGAGGCTGTATTGCAGAAAATGTACACTTCTGTAAATTATTATAATTCAAACTTAAGGAGTGTCACTGATTATTCTGTCAGACCCGAAGAAGAAAAATGGCCTTTTCTGCTGCTCTTTCCTGATTTCAAAGCAACCACAGGATACTTAAACAAACATCAGTTTTTCAGGATTACTAGCAAAATGAACTGAAATCAGCTTTATTTTGTAGGAGACACATTGAAGCAAATATTTTCTAGCTAGGAGAAAGCAGTGTCTTTATTATAACCAAAGTAACCAAACAAAAGTAAATGGGTTTGGCAGTTTTGACAATAACTTGATTACACTTCCAATATTCAGCATACATAACTGTAACGTTGATAAACTGCATATTTAGGAATTAAAGGCTGTTGCTATTCAGCATATGTTTTAATTCCTAAGAGAACATATTGGCGTATGAAATTATATGCACATACATACATATATACATATGCATATATATATATATATATATATATATATATATATATATATATATATATATATATATATGATAAAAATTCATACACCAATTTAGTTGGTCTATGTTTGATCAAAAGATTCATATTTAATTTTAAATATTTAATTTAATAGCAAAGTTATTTGTTAATTCAGAAGACCTAAAGATCTTTGTTCGTTCAATGATCAATGTACACCCACTCTTGTTTATTTCAATGAAAGGTCAAGTTTAAAATGTTAAGAAATTTATTACTAAACAATTTAAAACATGACAATTTAAAAGACAATTCATAAAAGCTTTGGTATTAAAAAGCAACCCTGTGAATGGATGAATCTAAGCTGGAAGTGTGTTTGTTTGCGGGTGAATGCAATGTTCTCAGAACATGTGTCTTGAGAGAAGACGCGTTCTGAGTAGAAAAGAATTTGGTTTGCAGATAAATTAAAGTTGTTCTTATTAAAGAGCATTGATTGGTGTCTGCCTGATAGATCCCAGTGGCTGCCTGGTGGGATCTGGGTCCCTGGGCTCTGCTGGGTCCCCGGCGGTGGTGGTCGCCCCTGGGTCCCGGGTCGCTGGGTCCCGGGCTCGGCCGGCTAGGGGGTGGAAGGCTGTGGGCGGACCTGTGGGCTTGCCGCTGATATCTCCTGGGACTCTGCCAGCTGCTGGTTGTGGCCCCTCGGGGCGATCCTCTGTGCCTCTCGAGGCGTGCGGGGGCTTTTCTGGTTGCAGTCTCCTTAGGGTTCCTGTGTTCTGGGACAGCGCCTGGATCTCTGGGACTTGGAGCTCCCCCCGTCTCCTACACATCTTTGGGGGGCAGATCTGTGGTCCCTCACGCTTTCTATTGGACGCTCCTATAGAGAAACCTTACATAAACAAGCGCGTGTACACACACAGGTGTCACTTTGAGAGGATGGTTAGGACACAAAAAGCAGATTACCCAGACGACACAAGGCAGGAGTTGATATAAAATAAAATAAAAATCCTTTATTTTGTAGGATGAACAAAAATAAATCTCCAGGCAGGGGGCCAAAAATCCAAAAATCCTGAAACAGGAGAACAGAAGCTCACTTAGAGCACAAACTGGGGACAAGAAGCCTTCTCAGAGCACCAAAAACAACGCTGACAAAACAACAATGGACCGACACAAAACAGAGACAAGACAGGGAGGAGTAATTAGGGAAACAGGCAGCAGGTGTGTGGAGTGAGGGCTGGAGGGAAGACAGGTGAATATAATTATCTAAATGGGAGAAACAGAACCAGAGGAGGGCAAATAAACCTAAAACTCTAAAACACAAAACTAAACCCAAAGACTAAGGGCAGGACTAACACACACACACACACACATGCACGCACACACACACACACACACACACACACACACACACACACACACACACACACACACACACACACACACACACACACACACACACACACACACACACACGCGCACACACACACACAATAACACACACATACACTCACAAACACATACACTGATCTGGGGATGACTGAATGATCTGAAGAGGGAAACCTAGAGGGCTGGAGATCTAGGGGCAAATGGGGAAAACCAGGAGACATGTGAGGAAGACATGCAGACACACAGACATGACACATGAGGTCGCTAGAAGACACAAAAGGAGCACCTAGGGACGAATGGAGGACACGAGGAGACACACGATGGGAGACGCAAACACAGACCATGACAACAGGTGATCACATGGTGCTCTCAAAAGTATGGGCTTGGGCACGTTCAACACATGTCTTGAGGCTGTCGTTGCCACTAAATGCACTATGATTTATTATTGTGTGAATGTTCAGTTAAACATTGTTGATTTTATATTTCATCATCAGGTTGTCGCAGTGATAGCTTGCTACTGATGTATTGTCGTGTGTCCCATTTTCTTCTGTTCTTTCTCTTTCTGCAGGTCTAGAAGCAGACTCTTGTTCACTATTGTTTATTTTTGTGGACCCCCCCCCCCCCCCCCCCCGTCTTTTCCTTTCTCTTTCACCTCTGACTCCGTGTCTGGTCGGAATTGCAACACATTCAAAAACAACAACAATAAAGTTTTAAGTATCAGGCGTGACATTAAAAGCCGACGCTTTGATGCTCAACCTGAGAGTAAATCTGTAAGGCTTGTTACCAGCATTCAGACATAAATTCTGTTTGCTTCACAGCCAGACAGGACACGGTTATATAAAAAAAAGAGCATTCAGACGCAATCTTGTGTTCTACCTCACCGTTCAGACGACCCTCTGTTCAGTCCGGAGGTCAAGGGAGGATGTTGATTAGCCTCTGGGTACGCGGTCCGGTAGGGAAGACCAGTGGTACCGACTCTCTGGTCCTAGAGATGCCGCAGGCACACAGCTGTGGAATTGGTTAGCATCTGAGCAGATTCTTAAGGAATCTCGTAGCGTCAGCTTTGTGCTGCAGGTGTCGTTTGTTCTGGCGTAGCAATTCTGCCTGCGTGACAGCGATCGCTTGTTGGTTAAAGAGCGTGTGGGCGGCCGTCCCAACTTCTCTAGAACTCACTCGCTAAATGCCGAGAGTTCTGTTTTATAAGATGGGCATTTCCTGGTGTACGAATCAGGTTTTGACAGGAAGATTTAACATATCTCCGAAGCCCGCCTTCCCAAGATAGAAAGCTCTGGTGTTATGAAAAAGACATGTGAGTGCAGTCAGCCTTAAACTGATTTGTCCTGTATGATTGTGTAAAAGTGCACATGATCTTCTTGTCACTGTTAAACATTACTGATTATCATAAATAGTAATTAATTTCAGTAATTAAACACAGTTATAATGAACCATGATGATTATTTATGAACATTGTAATAGACAGTACAAAGAGTTTATTAAAAATGATTCTTTTAAATCTTGAAGTGTCCTTCGTCTTGCGGATGGAACAGCAGTCAGATTAAAGGGGTGGCAGACAGACATTCAGTCTCCTGTGAAAGAAACACTGTAGATTGTCGTAGCAGCCAGGATCAAGGTGACCCAGGCTGTGTCTCTGACCTGAGGGTCAAGAATCAGGCCATTCAGTGACGCTACATAACAAATGATCCAACAGAAGCATCAAACACACACGCTGCTGATTTGGTTTATCATTTCCTGCCACAGACCACCCAGTTTAATGGTGCTTTGTTTGCCATGGCTGCACAAACTCCATGTAAGAAATCAATGACTATCAGCTCAACCTCGCCTATCATTGTACTTCAGTCGGTTTATTCATTTCCACAACTTTGCTGATGGTGCAACACCACCTCTGGTTGAGTGTAACCAGAAATCAATTGCTGTGCCATGACCTTCAGTGTGCACTGGGCCATTTTGCAACTGAGTGTGAAGCAGCGGGATATGAGTCAGCTCTTCCAAGTCTGAGGTCATGGTTCTCAACTGGAAAAGGCCAAATGCTCCTGCTGAGCTGGGGGTGAGCATTAGCAAATATACTAGATCAGAAGACTAGATCCGCACTTATGGGATGGCTAAGATGAGCTTCCTCTCTAGGCTCAACCTTAGAAATGAACAGTTTTGTGATCTGTAGGGACATCTGAATTTCGCTGCTGCCACCAGATGCCTGAGCAGTGTGTAACGTTAAAGAGGTGTTTTACCCTCAAGCTCCTTTCCAACCATGAGCGTTTCAGATGTGAAACAGCAGCAGAAGCACTCCACACTGCTAGTCCCACCAGACCACACTATCACGAAAAAATGACCTGCACACAATTTTGGAAGTTCACATGACGACAAAGTCCAACAAAGGTCTGTGGTTTATTTTCCATTACCTCAGTTTCACAGGAAATGATGTATGTATTTTACAAGTTAGTCTACTGGAAATCGGCGCGTGACTTTTATTTTGGAAGTTTTTGTATATTTTACACTTCTTTTGTTTTTCACTTCCTGTCTGGCTCAATATAAACTGTGAAGCAACGCGTGTCCTTATGCTTCTGGGATTCGTCCAAAACGTGATGCTTCGCCGCCATTAGAAAATAACTTGTCCACTATAACGGAGAGTAATTGCTGCAAAGTACGTTTTGCGGCTGATGATTACGTATTCTGTGGATTGGAGGGGTTAAAATGCGTTAGTTGAGGTGATTTAGATTGTCGCATGGATGTTTCCTGGACTTGTCCTCTGGGGGAGAACCTGGAGGAGATAAATGGAAAATGATGGATGGATGCCGCTTCAGAATCAGAATCAGTGTCCTTTAATTTCCTTTTTCTGGGATGGGACCAGAGGAGTCAATCGCACTTTTGTTAAAGCTTCCTTGAAATAATTAGTTTTGTTTGACACTTAATTGGATGGCAGTGAAAAATAATGAATTTACTGATGTATGCTGGTAAAACAGTTGTGCTTTAAACTCATTTTTAAATGTAAATAACGAAAATGAAACTTAGTTTTTCACTTCACTGTTTAGCTTATTTTGAAGTTCTTGGATCTTCTCTGTGACAGATGCTGGTGGTTTATTGCTCTGTGAGCCGCGTACCTGTAGCTGGACAGAAATTGCACCCCAGGGACTTAGCTTGCTAGACGTTTTGTTGTTGTAAGCTCGTTGTGAATTATATTAAAGAGGATTAGATTAAAGCAATTGGATTTTCACGGTAAATTACTCTTTAACCCTCAAATTACCGACAGAAAGAGAAGAAAGCAGAGCCAAGGCGTCATCTAAGTAATTGTAAACTGCTGTGTGTGTAATACATTCTTATCAATAGAATAAGAATCAAAATAGATTTTTTTACATTTTATTTTATGGGAATACTTCACTTGAACATCTTAATCTCCCCTCAGATGAAAGCAAATCATTTAATTCTCTAGGGAAATGTCCTTTAGGGAATCTGTGGCCATTTTATGCTAGTTGCAAATAAAAAGTTAATATTTGAAGAAACTCTGCACTTGTTTGTTTCTTTTACAGTGAAGTGGGGGTAAATGGATGCACCACTTGATCAGTAAACAGCGTGAGAAAATAATATGGCGTGAAAGTGACTTTTCATTTGCTGGCAGCACACATAACCACATTACACGCTAAACACAAGAAAAGCAGAAGGACAAAATTAAGGGTTGTTTTCTCTGATAGCTGTGCGTCTAATTTGCATGACTTTGCATAATACAGCACATAAAAGCAACAATATTCATAATGTGACAGTTGAATCCTATTTTGGCTGATAGGTCATTACGATTAAGTTTTTACTTTTGATGCAAAAGAGAAAAATGCACAGCTGTTAGAAGAAAGAGGAATAAAAGAAAGAAGGCAGCTATTTAGTTTTTTCTATCAATATTTTGCAGGTGTACTGATCCCACCTTCAGTGTTTGGATCATTTAAAGAGGTCCTTCATTTTGCAGTGGTTTATAGTAGAAATAAATGTGTCCTTAGTTGTACTCTGGGGAAAAAAGCTCTGATGTGTCTGTGTCAGCACGGAGGATTCAACTGGAGGAGAACGCAGATTCAGACAACAGGATTTGAAGTCTTGTTTGGACATCTTGCCTCTGATCAGCAAGCAACACTACTCTGCCACTGACTCAGTTTGTTCTGCAACTTTGATGGTTTTTTTCTCCACAAATAACTCAAGCCTGAAGGAGTTCTGCTGTGTGGTGGAGTGGCGATGCTAACGGTTAGCTTCTACTAGTCGAGACGTTCTCTGATGTTTCCTGGATGCTAAACCAACAACAGCCTTTCCTGTTGCGAGTCGAGGTGGGTGAGTCCATGAATGTTAAGTGACAGTGTGATGTAGATCTGTCAGGCTTTTCAAATCATAGAGCACAGGTGTCAAACTCAGGCTCTCAGTCAAAATTTGGCCCACGGTCTATTTATATTTGGCTTGCAAAATCAAATTTCAAATACATATCAAAACTGGCCCGCTGGCCCATTTTGCAGCAATACTACAAACCCCATAGTGCTTTTTGGCATTAGCGTGTCAGCTGAAGCACACCCTCCGTTCTGTTTACTGTCAGGCTACTAGTATCACCGTCTGCAGCATTTGCCTCCTCAGCCTCGGGCAAACTGAAAACCCTCCTCCTTTGAAGCCCAGAAATGGAGATTTCCACCACTCAGTAATCTGTCTGCGGCTGACATCGTATGTGCACTAACTAACCAACCTCCAGGTGGAGCTGTTTGACTCCCGTTTATTGACACGCTCAAGTATGTGCCTCAGGGGGGCTGCCAGAGATTTTGGGCCCCATGAAAAAATAAAGTTGGGCCCCCTGGGGGCTCGTCCATAGCTGGAGCTGGGGTTCCACCCTCCCAGATTCGAAGGGAGAAAGAAAAAATATATACTTAAAGTTAAAGTCCCATTAGTTGTCACACACACAGGTGTGTGTGCGAAATTTATTCTCCGCATTTGACCCATCCCCTGGGGGAGCGGTGAGCTGCAGACACAGCCACGCTCGGGAACTATTTGGTGGTTTAATCCCGCAATCCATCCCCTTAATGCTGAGTGTCAAGCAGGGAGGCATTGGGTCCCATTATTTCAAAGTCTTTGGTATGACCCGACCAGGAATCGAACCCTGACCTCCCAGTCTCAGGGCGGACACTCTACCACTAGGCCACTGAGAAAGGTACTTTATATCAGTGTTTCAGTTTTGCTTAAATGTGTAGGTCTACATGCATTCTCACTTATTTACATATCATTCTCACCATGTTTCAAATTAATTAGTCAAAATAAAGTAGGGACCTCTGAATAAATATGCATTTCATAAAGACTAAAAGACTGTTTGTTTAATGTCTTAAATGAGAAAAAATACTGCAAAGTAAAGTACTTGTGATTTTTAAACTTTATCTATTTCAGGGGTAGGCAATCCTGGTCCCTGAGTGTCAATATCCAGCACATTTTTGTATTGTCCCTGTTCCAACACATCTGATTTTATTCAGTAGGTAATTAACAAGCTTCTGCAGCACTTGATAACTTGGTTAACAGGTGAATCAACATTCATTCGGGTATGTTGGAGTTAAGACATGCTGTATAGTGGCACTCCAGGACCAGGATTGCCTACCCCTGATCTATTTGTTATTCAACTTTGAAACTTTTTTGGGCCCCTGACAGCTGTGGGCCCTTAGAATATTCCTAATCTGTCACCGCTTCATGGCGCCCCTGATGTGCCTGCTGCAGTTTTTAACCCTCTCCTCCCCGACAGCGACTCACTGACCCAACTCTGTGCCCTAGCTGCTTAGATTCACTCCATGTTCAGCAGCACAGACCTGTGTGAGGAACTGTTGCCTGTGGTGAAGATGAAGAAACTAACACAGGAGTCTCACTGATGAACACCTTCTTCAGCTCAGAGCCGAACTCCAGAGATGCAGGTGTCTGGCTTGAAAAGGTGAGCATCAGAGTAAATCTGACCGGAGCATGTTATAGTTGTTTTTCCAAACAATGCAATACAAAAACTGTCATAAAATGAATAAAGATGAATACATTTTGAATAAAATACAAGTTTAACAACAAAATATTCGAAATTGTTTTTAATTTATTTACATAAGTTTAAACTAACACTTCTTTCTGCTTTCCAGATTCCTGATTGATTTTATAATTTTTCATCTTTTCTTCTGCTCGTAAATGATAAACAACCCACACTTATATAGTGGCTTTCAGAGTCAGAGGACTTCAAAGAGCTTTACACTACAGTGTACCATTCATCCATTCACACACACATTCACACCCTGGTGGATGTGACCTACAATGTAGCTAGAGCTGCTCTGGGGCACGTGGGTGAGGCCTTCCAAGCACAGGTGCCACCAGTCCCTCCGCCACCAGCAGGCAAGATGGGTTAAGTGCCAGAATTCCCTGGCAGAGCTGGGATCGAACCTGCAACCTTCCGATTGCTAGACATCCCACTCTACCTCCTGAGATTCTGCTGTCCTGCAGAATAACTGCAGGAGAAAGGATGCGTTGCTTTACTTTTTTTGGACAGTAGTAAAATAAGCATGGATGTTCATCCTTCTTCCCTCCCTTTTCTTGAGCGGAGCTCAGATCAGCTGATCAGTGGCTCTAACCACTGTCCTCACGGAAGGCACCGAGAGCCTGAGAGACGAGCTGCTTTAAGACTTTATTATTAAAGGGGAGACGCAGCTGAAACTGTGAAGGGAAATTATTTGAACTAAATCACAGGAGATATCCAGAATATTTGGAAGCCTGTGTTGTAATCGTGCGTTAAAAACACGATTACCAAGGACAGTTTGCCACCCAACGTCAGATAACCAGCTTCATATAACAAACGTCGCCACGTCTTCTTTGCAAGTACTCGTTAAGCTGCTGCTTTCGTCCAAAGTGGACGCAGCATGAAAACATTAATGCGCAGTCGCAGTTGGCTGGTAGAGTCAAAATCTACAGGTGGCTACATTTATATCATATCAACTGTATGGTGTTTATACGGTACACTGCCACTACAGAACGGTTGAACCAACCTTCATCCGACAACTATGAGATATACGTTATCCTTTAAAACCAAGAACCTTTCTCTTGCCAGGTAGCAGTAGAACTCTGGGTTGTGGCAGAAAACATAAACTTCTATACTTCAGCAAAAAAAAAAAAAAAAAAAAAAAATTGAGGGCTTATGTGGATGAAAATGAGCTACATTAAACAATAAACTGCTTGTTATCCACAGACCGTTAACAAGTCAGTCTTACGGACTACGTCCATATAGTTGTTGCTTTCACTTGATCTGTCTCCTAAAGCATACGGCAGTAATTTCATGTTGCCTCAAGATTCCATTTGGCATTCATGTCATACAGTGTTGCCATAAACTGACAGTGTGTATTTTTCCTGGGGGGGGGGGCAGTAGTTACCTAAATCATTGCAAGCAAGCAGTATTTTTATGTTGGAGTAAGTTCATGCTAATGGATGCCCTTTAGGGTCAAAAAGCCCTGGGGAGTGCAAACTTTAGCAAAATAACAAGCGCATCAGACTCCCTTTCATCACTGGCAACAAGTGAAGAGGTAAATGTGTAAAACAACAACATTTAAGAATGAGGAAAGTTTTGTAACCGTTTGTTACAAATCAGTAAATGCATTTTGTCCTCAAGGGCTCCTGTAGAAGGGAACATGGCGTCTAATATGGCGTCGCTTAGAGACTTATGGTGTTTCTCAATGTCAAGGCGCCTGGCCTTGCGAGGCGATGTCTTGCGAGGCCAGGCGCCTTGCTTACGAGGACACTGACCTTCCTTAGTCAAAGAAAAGGATTAAATGGAACAGACTTGCATCACATGACCGCGGCTTCCACGGCGGACACGTACTACCCGCTAGCCACCGAAGCTGCAACTACTAAGCTCCTAACCAACCATAGATAACTTCTAAAAAACATTTAAAATTAGTTGACTTACTTTTAAACTTGAAATTTGCCCCTGGAGTAAAACGGAGAACACACGCCTTGGTAGAACATGAACTTTGGAACACATCTTGGCGGTTCCTGATGATGTATCTACTAGGCAACCAGGTTGGGGCCAAGAGATCAAGGCGAGGTTCCTTGGCTTTGAAAAACACCCTTAGACCTGCTACCGTGTATTTTAGACCTGATTTTTAGGATTATATGTTTCAAATTCACCAATATGTTTCAACAACTGGGCATCATTTCATTAATTTTCATCAACATGGATGGATAGTTCCAGAAATTGATGGTAAAAACTACACATTGTCTCTTTAAAATTACCCAGAGAAACACAAATGACAGGAGTTAATTCTTAATAACTTCTGACTCAGAACACAGCCCCTACCCTTTGTGTTTACGTCGAGTAGTCCCAATCTGGACATATCTAATCAGTAAGCAGACTGAACGGTCGCAACAATAAGTGCATTTTTCTGACAAAATAGAAGTTAAAACCACCAGAAGTCAAAACATCACCTCTGGCTTCCTCCAGTATAAATGGCCTGTATTTGAAATAGTGCCTTCTAGAGTTCTACAACCCCCCAAGGTGCTTTACAACACATCAGTTATTCACCCATTCACACACAAAGTGGCACACGACAATGTAGCAACAGCTGCGCCGAGCTTCACTGACCAAAGCGAGGCTACAACACAATTGGCGCCACCCGCCCCTCCAAACACCAACAGCAGGCAAAGAGGTTAAGTGTCTTGCCCAAGAACACTGCAACTGTGACAGTCTGAGTGGGGTGCAAACCTGCAACCCTCCATTTACAGAGCAGGTAGTTAACTCCTCTTTCACCATTGTTCAATATAAGGTTCAATCCAGCTCCCCCCATGTAGATCAGTAGGACATTGTCCTTGACAAAAAATAACAAAAAAGGCTCAAGATGTGTTGACTTTGTTGATTAGTTCTCACCCTGCTGTTTTAAGTTCAAATAATCACTTTTCTTATACATTTAAAAGCAGTTTAAAAGCATCACATGAGGATTTAGATACTCGTAGGAGCAGAGTAACATGTTTTAGCTCATGTTGGTGACAAGTTCCCTCACTGCTCGCAAACAGAAAAGAGGGCTGTGGTTGGTAGGGACACATTTTGGTTTGCTTGCTGTTTCCTCTGTGTCGTAAGACCAAACAACAGAAAAAAAACCCTGCAAGTTAGCAAACTCAATAACTGATCAAAACCAGAGGAACCTAACGAAAAGTGTGAAAATGCCTTAAAATGCAAGGAAACGTTCAAGGATTCATTTTCTAAATGGACCTGTTTGCATTTCACGTGAAGTTAAACTGTCCTTTCCATTAAATTGACAAAACGTGATTCAGACTCCAAGTCAGAAAGTTCCGTTTTTATGTAAACTATTTTTATTGTTTCTACTCCTCTTCATTATCAGCGATACATGTCTGTATAGACAAAACAGAGCTGCGCATCAGAGCGTAAGATCGAGGACGTTTGGCATTGTGGCTAAAAACTGAATCCTAATTATCTCATGAAATCATTTAATGTCAACCCCAGTGTGGGCTCCAGTCGGGGGGACAGCTGAACAGACCCAGCCCTCTGCTGAGAGATTCATTTCTGTCAGCTTAAATAAACCTGCTGGCCATCACAGCACTGGCACACACACACACACACACACACACACACACACACACACACACACACACACACACACACACACACACACACACACAGGTCCTGATGAAGCTATCCTGTCTAACCTCCATTGGAAAAAGACAGGAGACCTAAATGAACACCAGATTTCATTACTGCTTCCTTTTTTAGCTCTCACATGGTGCATCTGTTTTTTCTCCAGAAAATCAGTTTTATCCTTTTCAGGCATTCCCAGTTGCCATCACTCTTTCCAGTGGTTAGTGATCCATCAGCTTGGCCTCAATTGGATTTTATATGTGTGTGGTGTAACCCGTTTTCCTTCTTAGGTCAAACTCCAGACTGTCTTTAAATCAGTTGTATTATAACAGACATAGTGTACATAGTGGGTTTCACGCAGACATGAGTGCAGCAGTGTCCTAGATTCTTAAAGCATCATATCTAGTACAATTTGGTGCCATCCGATCTAAACAATTCGGGGGGGGGGGGGGGGGGGGGGTCGTCTCGCATGTTCTCGAGTCTGAATGTTTTTTTTCAAGCACACTGAATTCCTCCCACAGTCCAAAAACATTTGGCATGCTAAATTGAAATGTAATTATAAATGCTTTGAACTTTGTAAAAGCTGTTTTTAAGAATCAGACACGTAATTAGATGCAAACCACCTCCATTGCAGGAGTAGGCTAAAATGTTTTTGGAACTCAGACATGTGTTTTAGCTCAAAAAACGCATGTTGGTGATGTAAATATGTAGTCTGCTTATGACCTAGAGACAGAGCTGGGTCGTAGGTCAGAATCTATGGTTTTCTTTTTAATTGTCCCAGAACAACATGACGTACTCAGAGCTATGGATGTCAGTCAACGGGGCAGTCCAACGTTGTTGCGGTCACTGCCTGTGCTTTTAAGTTACTGCTGCATTCTCCTGTTTGCAGTCCAGCCTAGCGCTGAGCATTCAGCAACGTGAACAGCTCCTCTCAGGATGTGCCCTGTGCAAATCAGCACCTTGGATAGCGCCGCTTTAGTGGAGCCATCCGCCTTGCACTGGATACGCCTCGTCGTGGATAAACAAGCAGCACCTTTAAAAGGGACTTGCACTCAGGTGGAGAGTGAGGATGCAGATCTGTGTTACACCGGTATCACACTGGAAGCATCAGCGACGTGAAACGGTGTACTCACGAACTTCAAACCGGTCCTTTTCACACCAGGAAAGTCTTGGCAGCAGCACGGCTTCCTCGCTGTGCTCTTCGCTGGACTCGCAAGATTACAAGATCCCTCGAGACTTCAGGTCACATTTTGTTTATGCAATCCGCCATTTAGCCAAAAAGAAGGAAATCACGTGATATATGATGTTGTTCCTCCAGAAATAAAGCCATGAAATACACCGCTGCACTTCTGGAGCAATGTTGTGAGTAAATAAGCCGTTGGATTAATCGTAAGCTTCATATATATAAAATTGCATCACTGCAGTACTTTTATTTTGAAATTTATGATTGATGAGAGCTAGTTAACAATAGAGCTAGTTAAACGTGCAACAATGTGATAATTCAATTAATGTAATCTATAAATGTCCATTAAAATATAAAAACTGGAATCAAAATGAGATATTTGGCAGAACAAAAAACTTGTCAAACACAATATTTCTTATAATAATTGTAGGCAGACAGCAGACAGAGCTGATGGAGGTTCTCAGTCATCAAAGGATGGCTGAAGGCTTTCCAGGAACAGGAGATGTGGTGTTGTCTCTTCTCTCTCTATTCTGCCAGATGAGCTGATAGGTTACAGGTGTGTGAGGACATCCTCATGCTGTCACACACAGATGACATGAGTTATCAGGTGATCAGCCAGGCTAATGATGAGGTGCAGAAAGAAAACAAATCCAGGAAAAATAATAACACTAATATGTGGTGTGGCTCACCTTATGTGCTCTTATAGAGTATTAACGTGTGCCTGCCTCATGGTGTAGAGTCCATATTTTGCTGAGTGTCCTGCAGTAATGCAGGTTATTATTTTACTTTTGATATCAAAAACAAAATATTTAATGTAAAAGTTATTTACCAGGTGAATCAGCTCACACGTCACCACCAAGTGTCACAGGACCAGAATCAGTAGCCTCCTTCAGGATGTCATGATGTAATCTAGCTCCAAGCTTGCAGCAGCAACACACGTGTAGCAATAAGCTATGAAACAAAAACATAGTTAATGTTAAAACTCAAAGGTTGTAATGATGATTAAAAAAAACTCACCTTTACTACACAGTCTGACAACAGAGTACTTTGGTTCATTTAGCCTGAAAAAAATATATATATATATAGCATCACAGTGTTGTGGGAGGTCACTTCCAGAGATGATGACAAACATGTGGAGAGCAGAGCAAGGATGGAGCTACAGGTTTTTCTGCTAGATCAGGAAGCCCTCAGGTAAAACGGGAGGTTGGTGTGAGTCTGGGAAGATACTCCTCTTCGGTGGTGACCTGCCAGTCTGAGACATGAGAAAAAAACAGAATACAGAGTACAATATTATAATTTAGAATGTTTTTACCTAGAACAGTTCATAGAGCTTGTGCTGTCATTCAGATGGAGGCTGCTCAGAAGCTCTCCACCACACCTATATACAGCCAACTTTGCGTCAGTTTATGTACTTCCATGAACACACACACCTGCTCTATATTTGACTTTGATTGGCTGTTGTTACTCATTTCAAGTCACATTTGGCTATACAGGGCCCGGGGCCAGGGATAGCAAAAAGATAAAAAAAAAAAAAGACATGTTGGCTATTTATATCATAGAAAGAGTAAGACTAGCACTTTTACAGATTCATGAAAATGTCATAAATAATTCTTAAAACGGGAAAAACTCTGCTACAATATCAAATTTAGAAAAATGAATTAAATTAGGTTATCATGCCTCTTAGCAATGTTATAACATAGTATGACTATAAATAGATTGTATGAAATAAGTAGAAAATGGAGAAAAAATGAATAAAGTGGTTCGCTCTCATTTGTCTAAAACTTTCCGCCAATAACACGGCTTGGACTGAAAGCAACTATTGTTCCATCTGCTAGTCGGTCTCGCCAAACCGCCATCTGCTCTTATCTGGGTCCATCACTGAGGTTCACAGTTCATTACTATCAGAGAAGGAGACACAGCTGGCTGCTACCACTTCAACTTTGGGACAAATTACCAGAGGAACATAAAGAGAGACACCATTTGAAGTCACGGACAACAAAAGATGTTTGGACTTAGAAAACAGCGACTGGTATTTAGCGCGTCCTCGTTTGCTCTGACAACACAGCTTTTGGGTTCTGGTAGAAGTGTGTGTTTACGTTCAAAAGTAAGCTTGTTCTGTAGATTTGTTATAGCAGCTTTATTGACCGGAGATCTCAAATGCTTTGTATCTTCTCACAGAATTAATGAACAAACACACTTTGGCTATTTTGGACACTTTGTTCGATTCACATTGGCAGGGCCCTCAGTAGCGTGTGTGAGATCCTCACTCAGCCACAACATTTTGCCTTCTCTTCATTTTGGTCACCAGTCTGTTGACATTTTACCATTTCTCAACCAGGACTTGTTGAAGGTCAACCCGCGTGTCGGCGTTTGTCACTCTAGTTTATGCAGCGTGACTAAGATATAGTCAATCAGGGATAGCTCAAAACGTTTAAATACTAAAAAAATATTGTGGAAATGTTGGCATATTTACTGAGCAATATTTAGGAAGCTGAGCAGTTGTCACCATCTGTTAGCTTTAAATGATCTATCAGAGCTTAATAAACAATATTAGTTCCTGTATGAATCCATGTGCACTCTTGTGAGTGTAATGTCACGTTATACATCTCTACACCAGTGATGCACAGGAGCTCTTTTCTTACTTTCTTAAATAATTTTTCTTTTTATTATTATTGTTATTATTTTTTTTTTAATCCCTTGTCCTGTCTGGCTGTGAAGCAAGCAGAATTGATGTCTGAATGCTGGTGACAAGCCTTACAGATTTACTCTCAGGTGGAGCATCAAAGCGTCTGCTTTTAATGTCACGCCTGATACTTAAAACTGTATTATTGCTTTTGAATGCTTTGTAATTCCGACCAGACACGGAGACAGAGGTAAAAGAGAAAGGAAAAGACACGGGGGGGGGGGGGGGGGGATAGACAACAATGAACAAGAGTCTGCTTCTAAACCTGCAGAAAGAGAGAAGATAAAAAGCAAAAAAACAAAACAGAAACAAAAAAAATGGGACACAACAATACAACAAGAGCAAGCTATCACTGCGTCAACTTGATGAAGAAAAATATAATCAACATTGTTTAACTGAACAATCACACGGTGATGGTAAAAAAACACAGTGCATTAAGTGCTCACCATAGTCTTAAGACATGTGTTGAACGTGCCCAAGTCCATACTTATGAGAGCACCATGTGAGCACCTGTGTGTGTACACACGCTTGTTTATGTAAGGTTTCTCTATAGGAGCATCCAATAGAGAGTGTGAGGGACCACAGATCTGCCCCCCGAAGATGCGTAGGAGACGGGGGGAGCTCCAAGTCCCAGAGATCCAGGCGCTGTCCCAGAACACAGGAACCCCAAGGAGACTGCAACCAGAAAGGGCCCCGCCCCCCTCGAGGGGCACAAAGGATCGTCCCGGGGGGCCACAACCAGCAGCCGGCAGAGCCCCTGGAGATCTCGGCGGCAAGCCCACACGCCGGCCCGCAGCCTCCCACCCCCTAGCCGGTCGAGCCCGGGACCCAGCGGCCCGGCACCCAGGGGTGACCACCCCCGCCGGGGACCCAGCAGAGCCCAGGGACCCAGACCCCACCAGGCCGCCACCGGGATTGATCAGGCAGACGCCAAAAATCTTAAACTCCCTGACCCAGGAGCCACGAACACTTAGGCAGACCAAGGCACCACACCCCACATCAGGTGTGGCAGGGGAAGGGGAGACGAAGATCTATATCATCAAAAGAAGTCCCAGGACAGGGGAGGAGTCAAAGGCCCCACCTGACATATACAGTCATACACAAACACAGTCACACACTCCCTCCCTCATGCTCACACATGCACATACAAGCAAAGACTTACAAAAATGCACGCCGGACACCAGGCCCGGAGTGGCTAATCGGGAGGGTCTGGAGAATTCCCGGTGGGCCGCGCGATGTTTGGGCCGCATGGGCCGGTGCTCTCGTTTTTGTTTTTTATCATTTTATTTTTATTTTTTGGTGCCGGTGTTCAGTCATGGCACTGAGGCCGCCGGGCTGATCTCATACGCTCCTCCCGGCTGTCTCTACCTGCAGGCTGCAGCTCTTTTTTTTTCTTTTTCCCCTATATGCGCCTGTGCGCACCACGTGACCACGCAGTTGACGGAAAGATGGAAAGTAGAAAGAGCAAGGGTGGCGCAGAGAAGGCAAGAATTAAAAAGAGGAAAGCGCTGGAAACAGATGCAGCTAAATGTGCAAAAATGAGCACCTTTTTTTCTCAAACAAGCTTATATATATATATATATATATATATATATATATATATATATATATATATATATATATATATATATATATAAACACTGAGGAAGTAGATGACTAACAAAGGCTAGGTATTTTAATGAATACCTCATGTTCGATATGTGGGAACAGAAAGTATTCACATAATAAAGGGAGGAAATAAAACAAAACCAAAACAACTAAAAATTAAACGATTTCATCAAAGCAACACAAAATTGCAACATATAAAATCACAGAAAGCAGAATAAGAAAAGAATCACAAAATCCATGGACATTTCTGCTTTTCCACTGCTGCCAACCCAATCCCAGGAGAACTATGGGCTGATGCAACGAGCGCCAGCACACATTCAGAGTAAAGTTCTTTCCTGTCTTAGTTAACAACTACAACTTTGTTCACGGGTTGCATAAAAAGTCACAACAATCATTTGTTTTCCGTTGATCTGACTGGTTAATGCTGACCATGTGAGCGAATATGCTTTAACCAACCATCTGTGATGAACCATCTGGCTCATCAGCTTCTGGTTAGCTCTGTCAGCTTCTGAGAGTGGTGTCTCTGGATACTACAAAATGTGTTTTCACCTGTTAATATGTTGTAATAAAAATCATGGCGTGTTTTTAGATGGGACACGTTGGACTGGATCTTATAAAACAGCATTTTAGTAAAACTTATGACTCAAGCTGCTTAAATAATGTTTGTTTTTGTTTACAACGCATGAATTTATGTTTTAAATGTATTTGTTAAAAGTTCCTCAAGGTACCGTTAGCCCGCTACATATGTATTGGCTAAATGTTTGTAGCGGAATATAGTTGGTTTATTCTTACACTTTTATTAAGGTCCAGAGATATAACTGATCCAAACCTGAGCTTGATCATTAATCTTTGGACCGGGCCCTTAGAATCAAAAGAGGTTGTTTTTACCACAGGGAATTTTATTCAAACACCTTGTATTGAATTAGAGACAAGAAGACATGAGACGTTTAAGAATACTTAATTTATAATTATTCGAACAATTACAGGACTAACTCTCTAATGATGGATGCAGATGAATGTAAGCTGAAGTGTTGGTGTGTGTGTGTGTGTCAGTTCAGAATCTCTTATTTGACAGAGGCGAGTCTGAGTGCAAGATGTTGTTTGCCCTAACTGACCGACGATGGACTTCAGGAGTTAGACATGAGACGCAATCTATGCCGATCCACGTACCGTGCGGAGACTTCCGTGTTAGATCCGGATGCCAGGTCCTCGGACCCTCCTTGTGCTGGAACTGGTGAAACAGCGTCAGCAGCACGACAAACCAGTCTGAGGATCGTCTCCCGGTACAACGGCAGGTTTCCAGCGTCACGTAGAGACCCCCCTTTTTGGGTCAGAGAGTTCAGCTTTTATTCTGAAGGAACCGTCGTCTTGTTGATAAAACGACAGAATTTCCAGCTTGACAGTTCTCAGCTTAAAAGTAGAAAATACAGCTGGCCAGTCTGTACTTCACTTAGCGATGATGGACATCGGATGGATTTGAGAGCTGGTTGAGTACTTGGTTAGAACTCCGTTGAGCGTGCGTTGAACTACGTTGGAACTAACTTAAAATGGCGTTGTTCTGTTTTATTAGGCTTAGTTGTTTTTGATTCTTAACGAATCAGAGTGGACAGATTAACTAAACACCACAGGGCTCTGCCACGCATCAGAGAGGAAGTTCTGACTGGATGAGTGAACAATGTGTCATGTGTTTACCTTATGTGGATCAGAATGTCTAGCTCAGTTAGCCCAAGTCCTGTTATTCATTAAACACATAAATCATACATTGTGATTTCACAGATCAGTCACCTGATTATTATTGACCAACAGTTGTTTTGATTAGCTTATTAGAAATAAAGTTCTTTCATTAACTAATGAAAAGCGTTCTTCGTCCTTCTTCTGTCTTCTTTGCTGGAATGTAAACATCAGAAGCAAGCGCACGACCATGGCAATTTATGCACACTGTCACTGTGTCAAAGGGCAGCTGTTAAGGGCAGAAATGGCATATTCATAACGCTACATGTTCATGCGTGCTAAAAGCTAACTGAATATGAAGCCCATTATTACCTAATTCCCACGTTCTGAATATATGGGAAAAGGAACCCATCACAAAATGTGTATTTATTAGGGAAGTTTCATATTATGAGTCGATATTAATTATTGGCTGATATCATCATTTAAATTTAATATTGGAAAATATCAGTATCGGTTTTCAGTCTTTAAATGACAGCTTTTACATACCATACACATACTATACATCAAGGTCTTCAGCTACATCTACTCTCTCTTAACATATCATAGTACAGAGGTAAAGTTTTTCAGATACTTTAGTTTATTTGGCACAATTGTTGAGGTAGAATTTTGCCCAGTGCAGTCAACACACACTGTCCTCACATCATGTAGCTGTGTGTAGCTAGCTAGCGGCTAACAAACAAGCAAAACAAAAACAAGAATCTTCATCCATTCATATCTGAAGATATTTATAAATGTTTTGTCACTGTAACTGCAATGTACAGAACAAAATACATTATTAACTAATAAACACATCTTAGCTTAGGGAAAATGAGATCCAGCTGCTCTGAACGCTAACACGTTTCTTATGACTAACTTAAATTGAAGGAGTTGTCATTTTGCACAGAAAACGTTTGAAATTTAAGTATGCATGTTAAGAGATATGTGATGTTAGTTATCTAAAATGCTGAACTTTTTCTCTTAATGAGAGTGGTACACTGCATACATCCATATCGGTTTATATCTGTATCATAACTTAGGGTCAGACAACATGGGTACATCGAATATTGGTGGAAAAGCCAATACCAATCATCCCTAGTGACTATAGGATCTTTTGTGGCATTACTTATATTGGTTGTCTGTAATCACAAAAAATAAACAGTTGGCTATAGCCAGAATTGTATTGGGCTTTAGAGTGCAGTATGGCTGTTTAAAGCTCAGTAACACACACTTGCACACAATATTTAAATACACACGCCAGGACAAATACCATTAAAGATAAAATCTTCAGAATGTGAATGAGACTGTTTGCTAGTAGAGTCAGAATACTGATGATTTAACTGTCTATCTGGTGAAAAATAAAGGAGCGTGGGTCTGAAACATGCATCTAAAACAAACTGCTGTCATGTTCTGTGTCTCTTTGTTCCCCAGCCCCTCCAGTTCCCACTCCAGGTTCTCCTTTTGTGTTTCATAGCGCCCTCATGTGTCCTTTGTCTGCATCTCATTTATGTGTCTCCTGTGTTCCTTTAGTCTTCTCCAGTAACCCCTCTGCAGCCAGTCATCCCTCTGCAGTGTTTATAGTTTCAGCTTTTCATTTTTATTAGTTTCTTTAATATGTTTTGTCCCACCGGTTTTTGTAGTTCTCCTTCCCTTTAGAATTTTAGTTATATGGTTGCTTTTCTGTTTTTAGGTTCACTCTTAGGTCATGTTAGTTTTTTTCTCTGATTAGTCATTGCTTTCACCTGGTACTCCCCCCACACTCCACACACCTGCAGCTCATCTGCCTCCCATTATGCCCCAGTGTATTTAAGCCCTGTCTTGTCTCTGTGTCTTGTCGGTCCATTGTCATTGTCAGTGTTTTGTCCATTTCGTGTGTTCTCCTGATCTTGCTCATGAAAGAGCTTCTGTTTTGCCTTTTTTGCCAGCATTCGCCTTTGGATTTATGCCCAGCCTCCTAAAATAAAAGGATTTTTAGTTCATATCCACTTCTGCCTCGTGTCATCCTGGGTTACTGCATTTTGGGTCCAAACCATCCTCTCAATGCGACAACTGCATGTTTTAAAAACCAGCAAATTTTCTCTAGATGCTTTTCAGCATTCAAGTGCAAGTTGGTAGCTTACCTGCTAATGCCTCTTTCACTCAGGACGCAGATAGGGTCTTTACAAACCACGTGACCTATTGGAACATACTGGACGGGGTAAATTAGGAAAACTTCATATAAGTCGAAGGCAATCATGATGCTGCTGATCAAATAGGTCATTCTCTTCTGGATACGGTCTCCTGCACCCTCACCACTCAACATACAACATCACCACACAGTCTTCCTGATCAGACCACATCCTAGGCTCTTCCATTAAATGCTTAAACAGCGAGGTTGGAATGCTGGTGTCGTAATCTAGGCATGAGACCAGTGTCATAGTCTGAGACTTTCATGTCCAAGCATACTTTCCATGCCATCATTAACTGTGCTCTGGGTAAATACACAACTGTTCCATGTCAGTCATCCAGCATTATCTGGTCATGTGTCAGTGTAGGGATCATGTGCCCATTGCCTGGCTTTTTCCCATCCCTCACTGATGCTGAGTGAGAGTTTCTTGTTCTGAAGACAGAATCTTGTATTCCTTAGCTGGTTTTCCATTAGAATGCCCCATTGCAATGTGCAATGGTGTACCCATTCCATAAAATGTTGAAAACTATCGTTTTAATTCCACTTCACAGTAAAGATGAAAAGGAAGGAAAGAGAGAAAATGATCTTTTATAGCTCTCAAGATCACAAGGTGCTTCACAAAAACGTATAAATATAAAAATGATTTTAAAAATGATTAAAAATATGTATAAAATGAGATAAAAAAATATAATAAAAAAATGCAAGGAAAGGGAAAATAAATAGGAAAGAGGGACATCAGTGGATCCCGGGAAGGGTAGAATAGGAGCTGAATAAGGAGAGGGTGATGAAGGTCATGCAAAAGCCAGCTTGAACAAGTGAGTCTTCAGCTGATTTTGAAGGACACCACTGAGTCCACTGATCTCCGGCTCAGGGGGAGAGAGGTCCAGAGTCCGGGCGCCACAGCAGCAAATGATCTGTCACCTTTGGTCTTTAGCCTGGTGGTGCACAACCAGTAGGCTTTGGTCACACCAGTTATGCGCTGGTGTTGGTCCATCACCAAAAGCCTTCATAAGAACATTTCATTTTTCAGTTGCAAGGTGTCAAAATGTGTACAAGTTCAAGGGGTATACATATTTTGCAAGGTACTGTATGTGCTGCTGTCATGTCAGTATGGACCAGAACCTTGTGGGATACTTCCAAAACCTTAATGAATCGTTGACATGAAGACTTACAGCAGTTTGGAATGAAAAAATGTGATCCAGCCTTGTAGCACTACACATGAGTGTATATTTGCTTTTCGATGTTTCATCTTAGCTGAAAATATTGACATGACAAATTATGTAATGTTGTGTAAGAAGAAACAGCCTTTCCTGATGCAGAACTCCAGTGTTTTAACCACTTAAGTAACTGCTTTGATCAAATCCCGTTAATCTCACCAAAAAGAAACCACCTAGTTAGAACTGAACAATAACCTTTACGTCACCTTCACAGCAGCTCCTTCACATATTGGTACATTTTCCTTTGTCCTTGGAGTCCAATCAAGCTGCACCTTAAGTGTCAGTCACAGTTCAGAGACAAGTAGCTCATTGAGATCAGCCACCCTTTAAAATCTGAATGCATCTGATGTTGGTGTGATTTTAAGATTGGTGGTGAAGTGGACCTATGTGCTCTTTGTAAAAACAACAAACATGCACAAGGCCTTTAGTTGCTCGTGCCTGTCATCGTGAGCTGCGTAGTGTTTTCCTTTGATCGCAGCCTTTCAGTCTGAGCAGCAGATGAAGTGGCTGCATTGTTTAGGGCTGATAACTGAAAGGCTGCAGAATCAACCCTCTCACCTCAAGGATGTGCTATTGCCTCACTCTGATTGCAGAAAAACAGACATGTATACACAGCATTTATAGTGTTTGTTACTAGAACACTGAAAGCACAATGATGCTTTTGATGATGCAAATTCAGTTTGTTCATGAGAAATTAATATCAGGGGAAATGATGAGACATCTTCTCTATTTTATGTTGGTAATTTCCTCATTTTCTTCCCAATTTGGTCAATTCTTATTTTAGTTTGGATGTACGCGTTTGTGGTTTTTAGTTATGCTGTTGTGTGCCAATGATGAATAAAAATCTAAATGGAAAAAAGAAATTTGTTTTGAGGAATTTGTTTTACTAGTTCTCATTGTTTTTGTTATTTCTTACCTTTATTTTAGCCTTTATTGTCATGACTGTGGGGAGTTTCCTGACCCAAGACATGCAGAATCACACTGAGAGACGTAGGTAAGAAAAAATAAAATGTTTTATTTGGAAAGTGAACTAAAGGTGCACCGCCAGGTGATGCTGAGCACAGCTCCGGGGCTGGGTCTGCTGAGACAAACACTGGTCGGTGTTTGGATAGAGTGGAATAAAACTAGGAGGACTGAGTTTCTGAGGTTCTTACTGTAGAACTGAAATCCAAGATCTTGGGAGGGTAGACAGGACTGGGTGGCGCTGCGTCTGTGGTAATCCAAAATCCAAGGGAGGTGAGCGGTGGGAGAGCAGGTCGGTCCAGTTGGAGAGCGAGATCAGGCTCTGAAGTGAAATCCAGTTTATTGCTGAGTTATCTTGTCGTGAAAGTTCCTGGTGATGACAAGGCGAAGTACATACTAAAACACTTACTACTGCGAGTGAGCACAATGCAAAATACTACAGCTATAGTACACTAAGATGGCAAGAGCAACCCAAAAGTGAGTAATCATCCGGCACTCCTTATAAACACTGGACCGGTTGATTTGAGATAGCCTGCAGCTGGCTGCTCTCAGGAACCGCCCACCTGCAGAGACTGAAGCACAATGAACAGAATGGTGCTGACTCACCCCAGATCCCGACATTTATATTCATGGCTGGTGTTAGAAGTATTTATAATAAGCAGGAATGTCGGACTCAATTTCACTGGAGGACACTATAAATAAATTGCAGTTTTCACATTTATGCTGCTTTATTCAGAAAGAAATATGAGCTTTTCTTTAAAAAAACATCAAAACTGTACTCTCCTTGCTGCGCGCTCGTTTTTAACACTTTAAAGGTGAAGTTTGTTGGAATATAGCGAGAATTTTACGGTGAGAAAATCCCAAAAGAGTAATGTTTCAGTCATTTTGGAAGGAAGGTTATACTGAAACATATTTCAGATAAATTTTTCTCCTTTCAAAACAAAGGAAGGGGGGATGTAACTAGTGACTACTGTTTACCATCAGTGAGTGTGAGGTTGTCATATCTTCTGTGAGCTAATACTGCAGTGCTGACAACTGTAATTTGACGATGGCCAGCAAAAAGCTCCAGAGTAGTTTTAAGTCGTTGCAGTAACCAAATTTTACCACAAGACGTCATTTTTACTTCATTTCTACATAATGCACCTTTAATCTAACAGCTGAAATGTCTCCTCAGCCTTCATTAGCTTCTATAGAAGTAATTTATCACTAAATCAAACAAATCAGCTGTGCTCGTGATCTAAAACATGCAGGAAACGTGTTGGAAGCACACACCAGTGCTAGCATATCAGCTACCCACTTTACAGTTGGCTAACAGAGTTCCTGGTAAATATCATGACTCCTAAGAGGAGGAATCGTGACCACAGGATAAGGTTGTAGCATGTGAGCAAACCCAAACACTGATTCAGTTCGCGCTGGGTTGATCACAGATAGGCATGTTGCTTCACAAGCTACGAGCGGGTATCTGACACGACCGGGCGCCAGCTGGCTGGCAGCGCAGCACAGTGGCAGCCAGGGTCTGCATTGCACGCTGACGATTTGGTGGTGTGTGAGAATACAAGGACCTTGGATGGAGAAGAGAAAGCATCAAGGGCTGAGCGTTTGCCTGGTAAGATGGGAGCTTATGTTGGGTGAGTGTATGGTCAGTGACTGAATGGGACGTGATCTCTACCACCTGACAAACATATTTAGAAATAATTACAAACCCACAGAAAGTTAAAACACACACAAAAAAAAAACATATTAAAGTTGTACTTAAAAGTGCAATAGAATGATAATTAGGTCTGCTTCCAATCTGAATCCTTTTTTGTCTTTGAGCTCTCGTGATTCAGAAAACTCCCAATGCTGACTCGTTTGACCCCATTGTGGTTTTAGCTCCATAAGACAAATGTTTTCTTTGACAAATGTTGTCGTGTCCAGACCAGACTTAGAGAAACTCATTCATGCTTTTACATCTAGGTGGCTCGAATACTGCAATGGTCTCCTAACTGGTCTTCCCAAAAAAGCTGTGAAGCAACTGCAGCTGGATTCAATGAAAAAAAAAAAAACCCAACAAAAGCTTCTACTAAAAATGATCCACAAGAAAGCCTGAAAACAGTCTACTGAAAACAAGCAGATGAGGACCTGTATAAGTGGACCTATACAACTGGAACTGAGACAGCAGTAGCTAGGAGGTAGAGCGGGTTGCTGAGTAATCAGAAGGTTGCAGGTTCAATCCCAGTTCCCACCAGAGAATGCTGCTGTTGTATCCTTGGGCACTTAACCCGCCTTGCCTGCTGGTAGTTGGATGGGCCTGGTAGCACGTGTTCTGCAGGCCTTACCTCTGTCTGTGCACCCCAGGATGGCTGTGGCTACGTCGTAGCTGATCGCCACCAGCATGTGAATGGGTGAATGACTGACTGTGTTGTGAAGCACCTTGGGGGGTTGTAGAACCCTAAGAAGGCGCTGTACAAATGCAGGCCGTTTGTCCTGTGATCGGATGAGAGAAACAAAAACAGACAACGAAGTGGAGTACAAAGACAATACCTTACCCACAGTCAAGCATGGAATTGTAAGTGTCATGGATTGGGGCTGCATGAGCTACAGTTCATTGAGTAAGAAAGTAAATTTTATTTATAAGTGCTTCACATAGATCAAAATAAAATAAAACAAAGTCATAAAATCATAAATAGATTAACATCATAAAAACATAATGATCTCAAAACAGAATTAGATTAACATCAGAAAAAATAAAGTCATAAAATTATAAAATTTTATAAACAGATGAAAGATTAAAATTTTGAGTTAAAAATAAGAAAATAAAAGATTTAGGTAAAAGCAGCTTTAAAGCAGCAGTAGCTCAGGTGGTAGAGCGGGTTGCCTCACGATCGGAGGGTCATGGGTTCGATTCCAGCTCCCGCCAGGGGTATCCTGCTGTCGTGTCCTTGGGCAAGACACTTCACCCAACTTGCCTGTGTTAGTGGTGGTCAGAGGGGCCGACGGCACCAAATGGCAGCCTCGCCTCTGTCAGACCTCCCCAGGGCGGCTGTGGCTACAAGTAGCTTACCATCACTAGCAGTGTGTGAATGTGGGAGTGTGTGAAAGCGTCTTTGGGTGTCTAGAAAAGTGCTATATACGTTCAATGCATTGTAATTAAGTAAAAGGGTCTTTAGCTGTTTTTTAAAAGTGTTCAGACTGTCAACGCTCCATAAGGATAAAGGAAGATCATTCCAGAGTCGGGGTGCAACAGTCTGGAAGGAGCGATCACCTCAACTTTTGTATCTGGTCTTCGGAACTTCTAGAAGGTTCTGGTGAGTGGACCTGAGGGCTCGGGTTGGAGCATAAGGCTTTAACAGTTCAGTAATGTAGGGAGGAGCTTGACCATGTAGAGCCCTGAAAGTTATAGTCAGGACTCTAAAATGAACTCTAAAGTTAACGGGTAACCAGTGCAGAGACGTCAGAATAGGAGCAATGTGTGCTCTTCTGTTTGCTCCAGTTAGGAGCCTCGCTGCAGAGTTCTGGACCAACTTAAGGCGGTCAAGGGCTTTTTTGTTAAAACATGTGAAGAGTGTGTTACAGTAAACTAGATGGGAGGAGATAAATATCATTTCAAGTTCATGTTTTGACACCAACCTTCACAGTATGGAGATATTTCTTAAGTAACTAAAACAGTTTTGGACCACCGTTTTTGAGTGACCTACAAGAGACACTGATTGGTCACAAATAACACCCATTGAGGGAACCAGATCACCTCTGTTTAATGCCCTCAACAAGTTCACAGTCATCAAGACAAAATATTCAACACTAGAAGGCACATCAGTCCAACTTTCAACCATATTTCTTCTGTATCCTTAGTTTAAAAGGCCAACTTCACTCATACTTTTAAACATCTGCAGTGCTCTCTCGTGTGTCTCTTGTATGAAGCAGCAACACGACTCTACCACTGCTTGCTAGGCAACACTGATGTTTTCTCCTTTGTGGACCTTGAGTGTGATATGTGTCCTTGCTTCTATATTGGTCCAAACCTTCATTACCAGTTTTAGAAACATCCCTGTTGTCCTTGGAAACAATTCTTTTTTTTTTCAAATTCAATGTCAATGACCGCATTTAAGAACATGTAAGTTAATATTGTTCAAGCTCAACAAAAGTGCTTCAGCATTTTCAGGCTAGCATGTGCAGCCTTTTGGTCAGAGAGGTAAATCTTTCAGCATCATTTCTGTGCTGAGTGTTTAAAAATATTTCAAATCCGCTGAGGCAATCACAAAGCTTACATTTCATGACAAAAAATAATCTACTGTTCCTTTTCTATTGTCATTGTAAAAGGTCCCGAACGCTGCCATGAGAATTGATCTCTTCTATGAAACTGAATTCTCATATTGTGTGAATGGATGAAACAGCTTTGAGCAGGTGTCATTTAGATGCAAAGGGAGGAGACTTAGTGTGAATTAGCACCCAGAGTCATACACAGACTCATTCATCTGCTCCTCACCTCTTCATTCTCTTCTCTCCACAATTTTCTTTTTTCCTCTACGAGAAGCCATCTTCTTATTCCACAAATGAATCCCTTCAACAGCACACGGAGGAAAATAAAGAAAGAGGAATTGAGAGGGTTAAGCATGATAGAATCCTAAGGCTTTAAGGCCAACAGTACTACAGTATCTAGGTGGTGTAGAATGAGCTCCATTATGGCTCTCAGAACTCAAATTGAAAACATTACTGCTCCCATTCACACTCCTCAGACACAGAGGATGGTCTTTATTTCCAATCTCAGTCTCCTTTCTGGTTGAGGGAGCACCAACCCTGTATGTGTGAGTGTGTGTGCGTAAGAGAAGAGGGAAAAGTGTGTTTTTGTCTCCATGACTGTGTCTCAATAAAGTCCTCACAGTTGATGCTGGTCATATAGGTGACCTCTCCTGAGATTTTCTTATTACGACCCACCACTCACGCATGGAGACCTTTGATGCATTTAAAAAACAAAAACAATACCTCAAACCTGCTGTTAAGCCACAAAAGCTGTAGCTTTGGGTGCTAGCGCTGCAGTGATGACCTTGGTAAGCTAGGGCAGCATCAATATGCATTGTATTTGACTCAAAAAGATCATGCAGTGTTGTGGGGAGCCTAGTTGAATCAGAGAAATCACAAGTTCTTCGGAGTGATTTGAATAAATAAAAGCTTCCCTCAGAAGCTCTGGTTAAGCTTTTCAGAAACTTTTAGCTTTATTTTGTACAAAGATTGAGAAGTGAAAGCTTGTTGACAAAACACATCAATTAAATAAGCATGCTTTTTTTAAGCTGCAATAGCAAATCTACAAAACAAGCTACCTTTAAATGCAAACATGGTCACAGAACACACTGCTTTTTAGACAAATGCAAGAGAACCACTTTATTATCTTTGGGGAACACTTTGCAAAAGGGACCCAAAACTGTGCTTTGTTACTAGGGAACCATAGGAGGTGAGCCCCTCCCGAATGACCGAGCTTCTCACCCTATCTCTAAGGGAGAGCCCAGCCACTCTTCGGAGAAAACTTATTTCGGCCGCTTGTATCCGTGATTTCGTTCTTTCGGTCACTACCCAAAGCTCATTACCATAAGTGAGGGTAGGAATGTAGATCGACCGGTAAATCGAGAGCTTCGCCTTCTGACAGACTGGTACAACGCCCGCATCACTGCAGATGCAGCACCAATCTGCCTATCGATCTCACGGTCCAGTTTTCCCTCACTCGTGAATAAGACTCCGAGATACTCAAACTCCTCCACTTGGGGCAGGACCTCATCCCTGACCCGGAGAAGGCATTCTACCCTTTTCCAAATCAAGACCATGTTCTCAGATTTAGAGGAGCTGATTCTCATCCCAGCTGCTTCACGCTCGGCTGCGACCCGCTCCAGCAAAAGCTGAAGATCACGTTCTGAAATCCAACAGGACCACATCATCTTCAAAACGCAGAGACCTGATCCTCAGGCTACCAAAACGGATGCCCTCCACACCTTGGCTGTGCTTAGAAATCCTGTCCATAAAGGTTATGAACTGAATCGGTGACAAAGGGCAGCCTTGGCAGAGTCCAACGCTCACTGGGAATGAGCCCGACTTACTGCCGGCAATGCGGACCAAGCTCTGACACCGGTCATACAGGGACCTAACAACCCATATCAGAGGGCCTGGTACCCCATACTCCCGGAGTACCCCCACAGGGCCCCCCGAGGGATGCGGTCAAACGCCTTCTCCGAATCCACGAAACACATGTAGACTGGTTGGTTAAATTCCCATGTACCCTCCAGGATCTCCCTAAGGTTATAGAGCTTGTCTAGTGTTCCACGGCCAGGACAAAAACCACATTGCTCTTCCTCAATCTGAGATTCAGCAATCCGACGGACCCTCCTCTCCAGAATCCCTGAATAGGCCTTACCAGGAAGGCTCAGGGGTGTGATCCCCCTGTAGTTGGAACACATCCTGCGGTCCCCCTTTTTTAATAAGGGGACCACCACCCCGGTCTGCCAGTCTGGTGGGACTGCCCCCGATGTCCACACGATATTGCAGAGCCGCGTCAGCCGACGCAGCCTCACAACATCCAGAGCCTTAAGGAACTGCGGGCGGATCTCACCCACCCCCGAAGCCTTGCCACAGAGGAGCTTGTTAACCAGCTCAGTCACCTCCGCACCAGAGATTTGAGAGGCCAACCCAAAGTCCCCAGACTCTGCTTCCTCACTGGAAGACTCGGTGGGATTGAGGAGGTCTTCGAAGTATTCTTCCCACCGATCCACAACGTCCTGAGTAGAAGTCAGCAGCACACCATCCCCACTGAGGCCCCTGAGGCGCCGGATGGTGAACCAGAATCTCCTCGAAGTCGTACGGAAGTCTTGCTCCATGGTCTCACCAAACTCCACCCATGCCCGGGTTTTTGCCGTGGCGACCACCCGAGCCGCGTTCCGCTTGGACTGCCAGTACCCGTCAGCTGTCTCTGGAGTCCCACAGGCCAAAAAGACCTGATAGGACTCTTTCTTCAGCTTGACACTATCCCTAACCGCCGGTGTCCACCAGCAGGTTGCCACCAAGATAGGCACTGACGATCCTGTAGCCACAGCTCCGGTCGGCCGCCTCAACAATGGAGGCACGGAACAGGGTCCATTCAGACTCAATGTCCCCCGCCTCCCCCGGAAAATTTTGGAAGTTCTGTCGGAGGTGGGAGTTGAAGCTCCTTCTGATAGGAGACTCTGACGTTCCCAGCAGTCCCTCACCATACGTTTGGGCCTGCCTGGTCTGACCGGCATCCTCCCCCACCATCTGAGCCAACTCACCACCAGGTAGTTGTCAGTTGACAGCTCCGCCCCTCTCTTCACCTGCGTATCCAAGACATGCGGTCGCAGGTCAGATGAAACAACAACAAAGTCAATCATCGAGCTGCGGCCTAAGGTATCCTGGTGCCAAGAGCACATATGGACTCCTTTATGTCTGAACATGGTGTTCATTATGGACAATCCATGACTGGCACAGAAATCCAATAACAAAACACCACTCGAATTCAGATCGGGGGGGCCGTTCCTCTGAACCACACCTCTCCAGATCTCACTGTCGTTGGCCACCTGAGCGTTAAAGTCCCCCAGCAGAAAGAGGGAGTCACCAGAAGGAGCGCTTTCCAGCACCCCCTCCATGGTCTCCAAAAAGGGTGGGTAGTCTGAACTGTAGTTTGGTGCATAAGTACAGACCACAGTCAGAACCCGACCCCCCACACGTAGGTGGAGGGAGGCTACCCTCTCATTCACTGGGGTAAACCCCAACGTACAGGCACCAAGATTGGGGGGCAACTAGTATGTCCACCCCTGCTCGGCACCTCTCAGTGGGAGCAACTCCAGGGTGGTAGAAAGTCCAACCCCTCTCAAGGAAACTGGTTCCAGAGACAGATTCATGCATTAAGGTGAGTCCGACTATATCAAGTCGGAACCTCTCAACCTCACACACCAACTCAGGCTTCTTCCCCACCAGAGAGGTGACATTCCATGTGCCAAGAGCCAGCTTCTGTAGCTGAGGATCAGACCGCCAAGGTCCCCGCCCTCGACTACCACCCGTCACACACTGCACCCGACCCCTTTGGTCCCTCCCACGAGTGGTGAGTCCATGGGAAGGGGGACCCATGTTTCCTCTTCAGGCTGTGCCCGGCCGGGCTCCATGGGTGAAAGCCCGGCCACCAGGCGCTCGCCAACATGCCCCACCTCCAGGCCTGGCTCCAGAGGGGGGCCCAGGTGACCCACGTCCAGGCAAGGAACACGGTTTCCATTTATATAATTCATCATAAGAGGTCTTTGGGCTGCTTTTTGTCTGATCCCTCACCTAGGACCTGTTTGCCATGGGTGACCCTACCAGAAGCAGAAAGCCTCAGACTAGAGCCCTGCACTGAAGCCCTAGGCCCTCGGGTCGGCCTGGCCCGACGGCCCTCGGGCCGGGCTTCGAGCCAACGACTGTGTAATTACCTCGGTCACGGGCCGGGCGCCTTTATTTTTAATCGAATTCATTAAAAAAAATGAAACACAAACGCAGCAGTAGAGCCCTGCGCGGGACTGTTTTCTTCATCCCGCTCCTGCCCGCTCCCGCTGAATTTCTGACCATTACCGCCTGCAACTGCAACGTGTGTGTTACACTCCCGCCCGCACCCGTAGCATGCATGTCTACTCCCAACCGCAACCGCAAAACTCGGAGAAATTATTACCTCACAATAAAAGAGATGTATTGAGTTTGCGTCCTCTTTGGTCCTGGAGAAAACATGTCACAACCCATGGCTCTTCCATCCATCTGATGCGGCTCTCTGTGCTTGTAAAATAATGAATGGATATTTAAATAAAATGCTTTATATTTTACTGAATTAATTTTACATCTGTAAGTCAATTCTATGTAAAGATTGTCTGCATAAACCTGAACAGGTCCAGCCCAGTCTTACTGTGAGACCGGGTTGACGGGTCATGCTTGTGCGTAATCATAGGCGCTTTCTGAGATGAAGAGGATGTGAGATTCTGGGCTTCTCCTCAGACGGCTCCTGGATGCGTCGCACATTGGAGACAGGAACAAGCGCTATTCAGCCAAAGTTTCATAATCAGGGAACATTTTCTAAGTGACAAGTCTCTCTGAGAGACAGGGTTTGGAAAACACTCGCTTCAGTGGGAGGAACCTTCCCGCATGCGCTCTGGTTCTGCAACGTGCTCCAAGCCAATCTCCACAACTTCAGCTCGCTGTGCACATATGCGCTGACAGCGAGCTGCGCTGAGCAGTGTCCAGCTCAGATGTTCAGACGGGAATCTTTTCTTGGGTGATTTAGCTACATCTGCGATGTGTGTAACGAATAAAATGTCAGTTCGTCTGCATGCGTTGGGGTAATTCTTTCTATTCTTTCTCCGTCAAAATAAACTGTCAAATACGGGAACTATCCGGTCAACACAACACAAGCCCTGCTTTTGACTGTTTTGTTTTCTTGTGAAAATTGTTGGAAAGAGATAAAATTTAACTTGATTACCACCAGAGCCAGTGCGCCGTCATCTCCGTGACGGTAAACGAGGGAAAAACAAATTGATCGGATCCTGCACGTCTTTTAACACATTGGTCAGGATTGACGCACTTTGTTTTCATTTAGTTGGTTAAAAAAAAAGTCGGGCTCGGGTCGGGCCAGAGAATCCTGAAAACCTTTTCGGGCCGGGTCGGGCTGGGGCTCCACCCCCTCGGGCCGGGCCGGACACGGGCTCAGATTTTAGGCCCGCGCAGGGCTCTACCTCAGACCACTTAGCTCCCAGGATCATTGAGACACTCAAACCCCTCCACCACGGTAAGGTGGCAGCCCAGGGAGAGAATGGTATCCCAACGGCTGGAAACTTTGTACTATTGGTGCAACTACAACTTCCACACCCCAGATGTTTCTTTGATGTTTGTTTCCCATATTCAGCCTTTAACTACTACTTTTGTGTCCACTAAAAAAAAGTAATGCCTCCTCCCAAGTACCTACTGAGGAAGGAATCATTACCTACTTAGTACCTAACCAATGACTACTATTTTATTATTATCCAATCTTGACAAATTACTGATTTCGTAACAATAAAATCAAATAATTAATCTACCATTTTAAATGACAACTTCATGAGCATAGCTATCTAAGGTCCAAAAATCTACCCAGGACCACTGACGTGGAGTGGGACTCTGAGCTTCTCCTAAACATCTTGCCACATTTGAATGGACACCTCAGAAATAGTGCTCCTGCATGTGTGCTTCATGACCATGCTCACGGTACAAAGTTGGCAACAAATGGAAATAAAACCATAACTTTTGTGTTAGCTCTGTGTGTGTGTGTGTGTGTGTGTGTGTGTGTGTGTGTGTGTGTGTGTGTGTGTGTGTGTGTGTGTGTGTGTGAGTGTGTGTGTGTGTGAATAAAACTGCAGATTCTTTTAATATAAGCTTCTGAAATTCTCACCCATCTTGAGTAGTTTTTGTACAGTAGACAGATATGTTCATGAAGTTATAATAAAAAAATGGTTGATTACATTTTTAATTTTATTTTTAAGAAATCAGTCATTTGCCAAGACTGGATAATAAAAACAGTAGGTAATGGTTAGGTACTGAGTGATTCCTTCCTCCTCTGTTGCTAACTACCGATTAGTCCCTGAATAAGACTGTTGGGTGTTTTTACCAGTATGTACTGGTTAACTACCCATTAGTTCCTGATTTATTCCTTATTACCTCCTAAGTCATCATAGTAATGAAGCACAATTTTGGGTCGCTTAAAATAACGTGTAAACATTTTTATGTATTTTTTCTATCTCCACAACATATTTATATCTATACTATGTTAGAATGCTGTTAAGAGGCATGACAACATGGTTTAAGCTAGCTTGTTCTGTAGATTTGCTATTGCAGCTTTATTAGTTTCCAGAAACGTGCTTGTATTCATCATAAAACTTTCAAAATAAAAGTTCTATCCTAAAATATGAGTGAAACTCAAGAAAAACAGAGCCAATTTCTTCGGTACAGGAATTGCCCACCTGTCTTTCGTCTCATTTCTGAAAGGCTGTTTACCTAAACACAATTCTCGGGAAGTAGAAAGGTCACATCTCCCTTCTATCCCTCCTCCACCCTTGTTTTTCCACTCTCACTCCCCCTTTTTATCCGTGGGAGGCTGCCAGATTGCTTTAGCCTTTTTAGTGGAGGTAGCTGACAGACAGACAAGGCCCTGACAAGGTCACAGCTAGGAAAAGCATTTGTGATGGAAAGACCAGCTTTAAGGTCAGACACCACCATAAATCAAGGATTTTCAGCACAAACTGTATAGTGTAATCATCAGTTTGATTCTAATAGATATTTAATACAAACAAATTAGAACAAACGTGCAAAGACCTGGAAAAAAATAACCTTCAAATTTGTACAGGAAATTCTGAGGTCGTTGTGGACACACACAAACACCTCCGTCCATTCTCGCGGTGTAATACCTTGAAGTGGGATGCAGCAATTAAACGTTCCCTCAGCAGTATTAAGAAGATGGACTGATTTCTCCCACAATGGTTTTGGGAAACTTCAAAGTTACCTTTGAATAGGAGTTTTTTTAATAATACATTTTTCTGTCAGATTAATATTTTAAAGAGTTAAGCTTGGTTTATGCTTGGTTTATGCGAGGTTCGCACGGCTCCGCGCGGCAAAATTGTGTCATTTTAACAACCACGCCCCTCCACCGCGCCTCTGCACCGCCCAAAATTTCCGCACCGACCTTTAACCAGCTAATATGTCTCGCTTGTGAATCCAAGAAGACACTCTTCCCCTACTGGTTACTCACATATTGCAGCTTGCACAAACACTTCAAACAAATGCAAGTTACGCGAGGCAGCCATGATAAAAACATGTACTCGTGATTAAAAGCAAGTATTCTCAGTCTTAGCCTACAATTTAGTGACCCCAGATGACAGATTCTCCAGTGATAATAGTAAAGTAGAATGCATAGGTGCTGAATACATTCCTCTTTCCTTTGGTTTAAACTAACAAAATCTCATAAACCACTTATAAAAGAAATAGTGAGTTTATTGTAAAGCTAAATTCCAAATGATTCCTAGGAATAAACCGAATGAGTCAATAAGACATTTAGATTTGCAAGAAAGGGAAAGACACAGTTGTACTGATGAGTAGTGCTCATTAGCAATTTACAGTGTGCACAGCTGCAGCAGTAGAATGCAGTCTTAATTATGACTGATGTGCCTCATAGATGCTGTGAAACAGATCTATGATATGACTAATGTAAAATGTATTTTCTTTTTTCTGTAGTCATTTAATTTGCAAATTAGAGTTCAGATTTTGTTTGCAAAAACGGATAACTCTGCTTTTTGGAACATTTAAAGAATATATGTTTTTATTATATTCTTTCTGTGATGTAAGTCAAAGTTCGGTGATTTTGGTCAAACCTGGGTTTAATCTGTTCCTGTAACACACACGTGTCAGACACAAGGCAGATGCGACCCGCGGAGCATTTTTATGTGGCCCGCGAGATAAATATAAAAAATATATTAAAACTGGCCCGCTGGCGGATTTTACCGCAAAGACTTCAACTCCCATGATGCTTTGCGGCATTAGCCGACACACCCCCTCCTTTGTGTTTTTTCCAGCGCCTGCTGCCGGCGTCTCCAGCTCCGCTGTCTCGGACAAACTACACTCCTCTCACTCAGTGCCGAGTTTACTCAGCTATTTTCTGACGTTGAAGCCCAGAAACGGAGATTCTAGCCGCTCAGTAATGTGTTCACGACTGAAAGAGAAAGTTTTCCAACTAACTTCCAGACAGAGCTGATATAACTCCAGCGAGCAGCGACACGCTCAAACCAGCACGACTCTGTGGCTGCTGTCATTGTGTTTCCTCCCCGACACACAACAACGTGGTCAAGCTGCTCAGACATGTTCATCAGCACAAACCTATGTGAGCACCTGTTGTCATCTAATGTTGTCATTATTATGATGAAGATGAACAAAACAACAGGAGTCTCCTCCTCAGCTCAGATCAACCCCATGATGCAGGTATCTGGCTGGAACAGGTGAGCATCACAGTAAACCAGTGGAGCAAACTGAGCTTTAAATATGTTGGTTTTCTGCTCTTTTTCTGCTCCAAAACATGAAAGTTAACAGGTGAGATGTTGCTTTTTCATTTAAGATAAAATGATGTTTTTATTTTGTTGTTGGCACGTGAGAAAAGATTTTACCTACAGTAAACAGGAAGTGGAAAGGCTGCAGATAGATGAATAGAATAGAAAATCCCTTTATTGTTCCTCAGTGGGGAAAGCTAGACGTCACAGCAGCGATGACACTTATTACAGGAGAAAAAAGGAGAATAAAAATAAGAAAAATGAATAAACAAGAAATCATAAATCCTGAATAGATTTTACAAATGCTGATTTTACCACAAGTAATGAATACCACTGATGCCTTTTATTTACAACTGACTTGCTCGTGTGTAATTTGGTTATTCCACATTCAGTGTTAATGCAGAAATATGTTTGTTTCCAAATTTAAAGGTTCAAAATTGCATATATGTTGATAAAGAAAATGTGCAAATTTGCCGTCACTTTTTCAAAAATATTAAATTTGGCCCGCAACTCCGTCCCAGAGTTTCATTTCGGCCCAGTGTGAGTTTGAGTTTGACACCCCTGCTGTAACAGGTACGGTTTCTGTAGACTCTGGTCATTTATTATTTGAAAATCCCATAAATCTGTCTGTCCTCAAACACCAGCCATCCACAGCCGCCCCAGCACCACCCCTCCTGATGCACTGGACGTGCATGCATGAGGGGCTGCATTTTGTGCAAAAGATGCATCACTGCCGTGAGGTGTGTACAGCATCATCAGTACCAGCACTTATTTTTTTCCACTTTAAGCACTGCTTAGAAATGCGTCATTTAAATCTCTTTAAGATTTTTCGGCATTTGTCAATCGTGTGCAACAATGTTTTATGTTGATTTGTGCTCTTTGGAAAAATGCTGCACAGACTGGACAGATTTAAAGAAACTCTAAGAATGCAACTATCAAATCTATAACTTTTGAAATCAGTCTAATTGAAGGTGGCTGTCATGTGTAATTGACCTTTAACTAATAAGTTTATCCTGGTTCAAAGTTTTTCTGTAAAGGAAGTAGGTCGTTTCTATTTTTTTCAATAGATGGCATTTCATTGTTTTGTACCTTATCATCCTAATGTTTGTACTCTTAACTCATTCACTGCCATTGATGACAAAAGTCGTCATTTTAAATCCAACTGTTCACTGCCAATGACGACTAATGTCGTCATTTGCATTTTTTTACTGTGTGGGTGTCGGAACAAGCCTCGGCACCGTGAGAACAAAAATAAAGCCGATCTTCATCCGCGTACATCACATATCACGTGACCAGGAAGCAGAAAATCCATGCGTTAGGAGATTGTTTTGGGCCGCTGCTGTAAAAAGTGAGACGCAAACTGGAAAAGCTTCTGCCGATCACAATTCAACAACGGATTATGAAAGAACGGATAACGCTCGAAACGTGCAGATTCTTCCTGATGTAAGAGGTGAGTCTCCTCTTTGTTTAAGTAGTTTTGGGGTCAACATCGTCCTAGCGCGCAACGTTCTGTGAATATTGAAAACAGTAAAATTGCTGAAAAACGCTGGCAGGGAAGGGCTTTACTGATAAGGAAATGGCTGGCAGTGAATGACGTAATGTCATTTGCCCTTTAGAAGTTTCAAACCTTAATCAATTTTGCAAAAAGACATGATTTTGCCATCTATTTGTGCAAATAAAATAAGAAAAAGTGTTACTTAAAGCGCCGGTACATAAAAGCAATTGACTACTTAGCATCATTGTCACGATCTGCCCCTGCCCGCCTGATTACCCTTATTGTTCTCACCTGTCCCTCGTTTACCTGCCCATGTTTCCCTAATTAGCCCTCTGTATTTAAACCACCTGTTTTTCCCCTGTCCTTTGTCAGTTCATTGTTGCTGTTTGTTGGTGTCCTGTTCATCCCATCCTGCCATTAAAACCATTTTTACTTTACTGAAGCCTGTATTTTTCCTCCATTCAGCTCATCCACACATGGTCCGCCGTCTCCACCTCCTACACCGTGACAGAATGAACTGACCAAACCGGGACCTGTGGTGAGCACTTCTAAATCTCCCTGGAGGATTTATTTTTTCTTTTTTGTACTTTAGCAGAAGGAGATTCTGGCCCAGGGTGTTGGCGCATCCTACCTGTTCTCTGGGGTGGTCAAGCCTCTGGGTGGGTTTCGGCGCATCCAGTCCGTTTCCTGTGGTGGTCGAGCCCTACTCCTCTCCTGCTTTCTGTCCCCGTCCTGTTTTTCACATGGAAGCCGCGGATCCTGGAGCTACAAGGGAGTTACACACCCTACGCACGCCATTGTTCTCCGGGGTGGTAGGGCTGGTCTCCCCGCTCTTCTCCTGCTTCCCTGCACCCAAGCCTCTGCCAGAGATCCAGCGAATCGTGCCGTGCACCTGCTCTGACCGGCTGTCGAGTGCCTGCCGCCGATCCTGGTTTTCTGGCGTCGCTCCTGCCGTTTGTCCACTTCCTGGTCCACGCTGTGGGGCTTATGCCTGCAGGTCTCGTACTGCTGCAGTCCCTGCTGGGTCCCACGCCTGCTCCAGCAGTTCTCTGCCTGGGTCCCACGCCTGCTCCAGCAGTTCTCTGCCTGGGCCCCACTCCTGCTCAAGTCCAGTCATGTTCCAGTCCAGTCATGTTCCAGTCCAGTCATGTTCCAGTCCAGTCATGTTCCAGTCTTCGAGTCCCTGTTCCAGTCTTCGAGTCCCTGTTCCAGTCTTCGAGTCCCTGTTCCAGTCTTCGAGTCCCTGTTCCAGTCTTCGAGTCCCCGTCATGTCCAGTCTTCGAGTCCCCGTCTCCTGTGTCGTGTAGCCTTATGGGCGTCTGGTATCCGCCCTTAAGGGGGGGTACTGTCACGATCTGCCCCTGCCCGCCTGATTACCCTTATTGTTCTCACCTGTCCCTCGTTTACCTGCCCATGTTTCCCTAATTAGCCCTCTGTATTTAAACCACCTGTTTTGCCCCTGTCCTTTGTCAGTTCATTGTTGCTGTTTGTTGGTGTCCTGTTCATCCCATCCTGCCATTAAAACTATTTTTACTTTACTGAAGCCTGTATTTTTCCTCCGTTCAGCTCATCCACACATGGTCCGCCGTCTCCACCTCCTACACCGTGACAATCATGCAGTTCAGAGTGGGTAATGCAGCAAAAGTAGCCCACACTCATCAAAAGACAATCTGTCATTGTGGCAGTATTTGCCTTGATTTGCACTCTGCTGCAGGGCAGAGGGAGACAGCTGACAGCTACTTTGGGGTAGCACACAGAAAACACAACACACCAGCTTTTAAACATCTGCAAGTTTTATTTACTGTTTCTGCAGTCAGCGTAGAGCGCTCTGTCTATTTACTGTGACTATATAAGTGGAAATGGCCTGATTAGTCGTTTGCAGCAGCTGCATCTTCTTGCTGCAGTGTTGCCACATCTAACATGTCTGCCACATCGACCGCATCTGACATGTCACTTGGCTCCCTCTCCCCCGCGGCCGTGCGTGCACCATTTCAGTTGTTGTTGACTTCCAGCTTTCCCCAAACCAACAAGGCTGCACCATAACGTTTAGAGGGAGCCTCTCTGCAATGCTTGCAAGTGGTATCAGACACAAAATAGCTACGCCAGCTTCCTGCCATCATCTGGAAGGTATCTCAGAGCAGATGGGTCATACTTGGAGCTGAACTACAGGTTCCAGTACCCAGAGGTCTACGCTACCGGCAGTTTGTCCATTCTGACCTCCTGACCCCTGGATCACACGAGGCCCTTCAACACAAAGGGTTCGTAGATCCACACACTGATGTGGGATGATTTTATAAATAATCTATAGCTCATTAGACAACACAGTCGGACTGATTTTACAACCCAGACATCACAACGTCTCTCAGATACTTAATAAGGTTTTGCTACAAACCATCTAGCTTCCATTCGTTTGTCATGTATAATCATTAGTTTAGAAATATAGAATTAAATTCATTTTCATAAATATATTCTAACTCTGTCTGAATTAATATGAAGTGTGTGTTCCCTGAATAGTCCAAAGAACCTAAAGTAATATTAGATCAATTATTGAAAGACCAATCAGATTGATAATTCATATTTATATGGAATATCACATCTTACCACGCTACACAGCTATTGGCATAAAACAGGTAGAGAGCTCCGGTGCTTCTATTGGTATTACTGCTGTTTCTGGTCAGCACAGTGCTGTCCAATGTGAAGTTGCTCACATTCATGGCAGAAGAAACTCTAAAACCAGTGTGAAAGCAATAGCTTAAAGTGTTAAAAACTATTAAGTGTTGCTTTAACATAGACAGAAGTAAACTTTTAGCACAGGGCTGCCAACTTTTGAACATTTCAAAGAGTGAGACGGGGTCATGGGGTTGGGAGCGAACAATTCGCCGACCGTTTAGAGCGGGCAGGTTTATTAATATTGAGACTTTTGTGCTCTAAATTTTATTTAGTTATTTCTACTCTGTACGGAAGAGGATTAGAGCCACTGACAAGAAAAAGAAAAGAAAAGAAAGAATTCTATTTTCTTAGAATTCTGCCTTTTTTTATCTGAAAATTATGTTTTTTTTCTCAGAATTCTGACAGGGAATTTTAGGAATAAAGTCAGAATTGTCTTTCTTTTCTTTTTAGTGGCCCCAATCCTCTTCCATACCTCTGACTTTACAGAGGGAACTGACCATTGTTTAATACAAATTTTCTTTTCATGAGAAAAATTTAACATCCAACTCTCCTGAACTTCTTCACATTATCTATCTATCTATCTATGTATCATCTATCTATCTATCTGTCTGTCTGTCTGTCTGTCTGTCTGTCTGTCTGTCTGTCTGTCCGTCCGTCCGTCCGTCCGTCCGTCCGTCCGTCCGTCCGTCCGTCCGTCCGTCTCTCCCTATCTCCCTATCTATCTATCTATCTATCTATCTATCTATCTATCTATCTATCTATCTATCTATCTATCTATCTATCTATCTATCTATCTGTCTGTCTGTCTGTCTGTCTGTCTGTCTGTCTGTCTGTCTGTCTGTCTGTCTGTCTGTCGGTCTGTCGGTCGGTCGGTCGGTCGGTCGGTCGGTCGGTCGGTCGGTCGGTCCGTCCGTCCGTCCGTCCGTCCGTCCGTCCGTCCGTCCGTCCGTCCGTCCTCTATCTATGTAGCATCTATCTATCTGTCTGTCTGTCTGTCTGTCTGTCTGTCTGTCTGTCGGTCGGTCGGTCGGTCGGTCGGTCCGTCGGTCCATCTATCTATCTATGTATCATCTATCTATCTATCTATCTATCTATCTATCTATCTATCTATCTATCTATCTATCTGTCTGTCTGTCTGTCTGTCTGTCTGTCTGTCTGTCTGTCTGTCTGTCTGTCTGTCTGTCTGTCCGTCCGTCCGTCCGTCCGTCCGTCCGTCCGTCCGTCCGTCCGTCCGTCCGTCCGTCCGTCCGTCTCTCCCTATCTATCTATCTATCTATCTATCTATCTATATCTGTCCGTCCGTCTGTCCGTCCGTCCGTCTATCGTCTGTCTGTCTGTCTGTCTGTCTGTCTGTCTGTCTATCTATGTATCATCTATCTATCTATCTATCTATCTATCTATCTATCTATCTATCTGTCTGTCTGTCTGTCTGTCTGTCTGTCTGTCTGTCTGTCTGTCTGTCTGTCTGTCTGTCTGTCTGTCCGTCCGTCCGTCCGTCCGTCCGTCCGTCCGTCCGTCCGTCCGTCCGTCCGTCCGTCCGTCCGTCCGTCCGTCTCTATCTATCTATCTATCTATCTATCTATCTATCTATCTATCTATCTATCTATCTGTCTGTCTGTCTGTCTGTCTGTCTGTCTGTCTGTCTGTCTGTCTGTCTGTCTGTCCGTCCGTCCGTCCGTCCGTCCGTCCGTCTCTCCCTATCTATCTATCTATCTATCTATCTATCTATCTATCTATCTATCTATCTATCTATCTATCTATCTATCTATCATCTATCTATCTATCTATCATCTATCTATCTATCTATCTATCTATCTATCTATCTATCTATCTATCTATCTATCTATCTATCTATCTATCTATCTATCATCTATCTATCTATCTATCTATCTATATCTGTCCGTCCGTCTGTCCGTCCGTCCGTCCGTCTATCGTCTGTCTGTCTGTCTGTCTGTCTGTCTGTCTGTCTGTCTGTCTGTCTGTCTGTCTGTCTGTCTGTCTGTCCGTCCGTCCGTCCGTATCTATCTATCTATCTATCTATCTATCTATCTATCTATCTATCTATCTATCTATCTATCTATCTATCTATCTATCTATCTATCTATCTATCTATCTATCTATCTATCTATCTATCTATCTATCTATCTATCAGGCGCTGGTTTAGCATGAGAGATTGGAGGTGTGGAGTGAGAGCGTGTGAAGAGGGTCAAATGCGTGTGTCACGCTCAGTGCGTGAGAGTTGGCAGCTTTGTATTAACATACTTAGTTCTTGTCTGAAGCTAATTTAATGACTTTACCTAAGCTTAAAAAACATGATAAGACTTTGAGATTAAAAACATTATGGTTACTATTGGTAACTGTATTGGTTTTTTGGGCCAATCACAGCGCTTTATTGATTTGGTGGGTGGGATGTTACTGTGACTAGGCATAAAAAACTATGATGGTGACTGCTCGGCTGAAACGTTTTGGCATCAAATTTGGACTATGTGGACTTGGGTTTTTCTTTGAGTCAAGAGCCAATAGAAGGACTTAAGTCCTTTAACTCATTCACTGCAGACATTTCCTGATCAGAAAAGCCCTTCGCTGCCAGCGATTTTCAGCGTTTTCACAGTTTTTTTAAGAGTCACAGAACGTTGCACGCTAGGATGATAACACCAAAACTACCAAAACAAAGATTAGACTCACCTTTTATATCAGGAAGAATCCGCACGTTTCGAGCGTTATCCGTTCTTTCATAATCCGTTGTTGAATTGTGATCGGCAGAAGCTTTTCTGGTTCGCGCCTCACTTTTTTTTTACAGCAGCGGCCAAAAACGATCTCCTAACACATGGATTTACGTGACGTGTGACATACACGGATGAGATCGGCTTTAAAGCTGAGATGTTTGTTCTCACGGTGCAAGGGCTCGTTCCGACACCCACACAGTAAAAAATGCAAATGACTTTAGTTGTCAATGGCAGTGAATAAGTTAATTACAAAAATTATGTATTTGCATCTTCTTTTACAGTGTTTGGCGGACTTCCCCGATGACTGACATTTGTAGCGGTGAGTATGTTATGTTGTTCGTTTTCCAATAATATGCAGAGACAGTGTGAAAGACAACCATAGATTCCACCCCAAGACTGAGATGCATCTGTGGGTCGTGGCCAGACAACATAAATAAATGGTTCGCCAGGCTAAAAAAATACCAACCTGGTGGCATATTTTAGACAGAATGTGTTGCGCAACACTTAGAAGAAAAATTTCCAATTTGTTCATGTTTCACCATTTACAAAAAAAATCTTAAACTTTAACTGCAACTTCAAAATAATGCTGGGGAAAAGTTTGAATTTGTGTAATTTATGTTTTAATTGTTTAATTTAGGGAATGACATGGTAGGTTTTGTTCTGATTTTTTTTTTCATTTTAGGAAAACAAAAAAGCATTTACCAACAGATTGGTTTCAGATTCTTGTCATCGGTTTATGACATTGCTGAATATACCAGACAGAAGCGCCATATAGCACAACTAAAACCTTTGAAAACTTTGCAGTCAAGTCCAGGCTAACGCTCAAACTTTCAATCGGTCAATGCTCAAAAGGAAAACGTTTGATGCATTATTGGTTTTAGTTTTTTCTACTTTTCCTTGCAATAGAAGTCTCTCGAACAATAAAAAATGATGACACAAACTGTCTTTGGGCAACTACTAAGTACCCTTAGAGTGTTCCAGAGAGACATTTTCTCTTTTATTGTCCTGTTTTTTTCTTCCTTTTTGGTTTCTTTGACATTTCAGTGCTTAAAGCAACACCACTCACTGAACAGTGAGGTGGTTAAAAGACTGAACAGATGTATCGGCGTTGTAAAAGCGGGCACAGGCTGACAAAGAGATAAATGCTGAGATAAGAGGGTGTGAAAGACAATGACACAGCAAAGACAGAGTGAGACCAGAGAAATGATGGAGAGTCAAAGATGAAGCAGCTTGATGCAAGTATATCAGTTCACCTCTCTATCTTTATCCCACTCTGCATTAGATTTATCTCCACTTCTGGCAAGTATAAAAGCGTTACGGTTTCCAGTATTTTGTGTGCCCTCGGCGATGCACGCCCCAAATCAAATGGTGTTAGATGTGTTTTCATTTTTAGCAGGTCATATGTCATTGGAAAACAGAAAATCAATCCATGTGATCAACTGCCTCTGCAGCGGTGCATGTGATATTTTTCTTTTCATAAGTGCACAAGATAGGCCTCTTGCTGTTTTAAACAAATATACAGAAATGCAAGGCGTGATGTTATGGAGGCATGAATCTAGCGTTTTATTAAGAGTCATGATATGCATCAAAGCACCTCTGGACTGGGCTGTTTGTCCATTTTTCCTATGTCACAAATGTTGGTCCAGCTTTAGAACAACCCACTTTAAACAAAGAGTAGACCGGATATGGTTACAGTGGATATTAGAAGTCTACACACCCCTGGTAAAATGTCCCATTTCAGAACTTTTACCATCTTCATTGTGTCCTATAAACTGTACTGCTCTACTGAGAAAAAACTGAAATCCTTTAGGTGGAGTGAAGAAAACTAAAAAAACTAAAATAAAGTGGTTGCAGAAGTGTGAACACCTTTAAACTAATACTTTGTTGAAGCACCTTTTGATTTTATTACAGCACTCAGTCTTTTGGGGTATGAGTCTATCAGCGTGGCATATTTTGACTTTGGAAGGTTTGCCCACTCTTCTTTCCAGAAACACTCCAAATCTGTCAGATTGCAAAGGCATCACCTATGCACATCCCTCTTCAGATCACTCCACAGATTTTCTATCGGATTCAGGTTTGGTTGGGCCACTCCAAAACTTTAATCTTCTAGCGAAGCCATTCCTTAGTCGATTTGGATGTATGCTTTTGGGTTGTTATCACGCTGAAAGACGAATTTACTTCTCATGTTTAGCTTTCTAGCCAAAGCCCGAAGGTTTTCTGGCAATATTAACTGGTATTTGGAACTATTCATAATTCCTTCTATCTTAACTAAGGCCCCAGTTCCAGCTAAAGAAAAGCCACCCCAAAGCATGATGCTGCCATCACCATGCTTCACTGTGGGTACGGTGCTCTTTTGGTGATGTGCAGTATAGTTTTTGCGGCAAACATTTTTTTGGGAATTATGGCCAAAAAGTTCCGTCTTGGTTGCATCAGACCATAACACTTTTTCCCACATGCTTTTGGGACACTTCAGATATTTTTTGCAAAATGTAGCCTGGCTTGCATGTTTTTCATCATAAGAAAAGGCTTTTGTCTTGCCTCTTTACTCCATAGCCCAGACCTTTGAATAACACGAGAGATTACCACACAGCTAGTACTTGCCAGTTATTCCTGCAGCTCCTTAAATTTTGTGGTGGGCCTCTCTGGTAGCCTCCCTGACCAGTGCTCTTCACATCTTTTTATCACTTTGGAAGGGACGTCCAGTTCCTGGTAATGTCACTGTTGTGCCATATTTTCTCCACTTGATGATGACTGTCTTCAATGTGTTCCATGGTACAACTACTGCCTTGGAAAGTCTTTAGTAACCTTCTCCCGACTGATATATTGTAGCAACAAGATCCCGTTGATGCTTTGGAAGCTCTCTGTGGACCATGGCTTTTCTCTTATCAACATGATAAATGACCTGGGGTCTCATTTATCAAACATGGCGTAGAATCCTTACTAAAACCGTACTTAAGCTCAGCGAAAAAAAAAAGTACTTAAGCCAAGTAGGTTTGTGATCTATCAAACATGGAGTACACACAGCTGGACGCAATCTCTGCTTCATAAATCAGAGACTAACTAGAATGTTTCTCAGCTGCATTTTAGTCACATCCCGCCCTCACCACGCCCACTTACTGCCATAAATAGTCAATGCAAAGTGCCTTGTGGATCTCATGCATATACATAAGCCGGCTGTTGCAGCGCCTCGCCAATGACATGGCGACCGTAGATCAAGGCAGATCAAGGAAGTGCTATTTCACAAGCAGAAGTTGAGGTACTTGTGGGTGAGGTGGAGAAATGAAAGGAAGTGCTTTTGCAAAACAAATGAGAGAAAATCCACGGAGTGGCACAGCGTTGCTGAAGCCGTCAATGCTGAGTTCTTCAGAGAGATCTGTGGCGGATATAAAAAAGGTCCAATCGGGATTCAGTCCCCAGACTCCCGGGTGAAAGTCACACGCGCTAACCAGTCACCCAAACAGAGATCTCCCTTGTCCAAGTAGCCAGGGTGCATGATCAATCGGGTCACAGTGACAGGACACACACACTGTCACAGACGCATGACTTTCTGTCTCAATCTGTCCCCCTGCTGATATTCTGCATTCCGTATTCTGGCTTCAGGCTGTGTGTGTGTGTGTGTGTGTGTGTGTGTGTGTGTGTGTGTGTGTGTGTGTGTGTGTGTGTGTGTGTGTGTGTGTGTGTGTGCGTGTGTGTGCGTGTGTGTGTGTGTGTGTGTGAGTGTACGCACGTGTGTGCGTGCGTGTGAGTGTGCGCACATGTGTGTGTGTGTGTGTGTGTGTCTGCGCTCGTGTATGAGCGTGTGGGAGGTCTTGCTCTGTGAGAAAACGAAGCAGAACAAGTGATAATGCTGCAGGATTTCATAATTGTATCCTTCTCATCAGCAGCACTGCAGGTGCTCTCCATGTCCAACATGTGAGTAAGCCAGGTCATTAGTCAACTTAAAGTTGCGCACATTTTTCCGCTATGTTTTCTTTCATAAATCCCAAAGTTTGCGTGGAAAATTGCTTACGCAGTTTTCCGACCCCGTTTTGTGCGTGAGCAAGCTCGATAAATGAGACCCCTGCACTTTTATAGCACCTTTCACAGTCAGATGACTCCAATGCACTTAACACTACAGTGTCTCCATTCACACACACACATTCACACGCCTGCACAAGGAAATTCAAATTTCCCAGCTTCCACCCAGCATTCAAATGTATCATGTACGCACAAATCAGTCAGGTGAGAAAAGAGTCTCAAAAGGATTTTTGTACTTGTAAACTAATCTGTGTGTGATGTAGTTTTGTCCGTGTTTACCAGATGATATGTGTGTGTGTGTGTGTGTGTGTGTGTGTGTGTGTGTGTGTGTGTGTATTCAATGAGTTGTATGTGTAGGAGCTGAAGTTACACACGAAAATGTAAACACAAGTTACAAATCTTTAGTTACAAACACTCAAATCTAGATACACATGTACAAATTTAAATAAACACAGACCTTTTGAGACTTTTTCTCCCCAGAGTTTTCATATTTTTATAGGTTAAAGACTTTCTTGTCCATGAAAAGTTCATCAACAGTGCATCAGTGGAGGTATTCCTTAAATTTGAAGCATCTAAGCGGTAGTCTAACGCTACTGGTTAGTTCTGGTCGGCGCTCAGTTTCCTATTGCACAGAGCTCTGCAGTGCAGGGACGTGCTTAGCCAAAATATTAATTTAAAAAAGACGTATTGCTTACATTATAGCACAGTACATGATGAGATAATCACTTTTAGGGATTTCTGACAAATCGTACATAATTTCTGAATGTAGAAAACCCCAGAAGGCTACTTTAAGACTACAAATGTTCTAAATTACAGGCATTAAACCACAGGTGAGTCTAATGATGCATTTAAGAGGTGTCCAGCAGACAGGTGACTATAAAAGGGAATTACTTAACAAAGAAAAGCCCTTCGTGTTTCATGCTGTCATCAATGTCTCCCCATGGAGGAGAAAAGTCACAACACCTGAGAAAGGAAATCATTTCTTTACACAAAAAAGGTGAGGGCTACAAGACGATCAGCAAAGCTTTAGTCAAAATACTGTAGCAGAAGTGATCCAAACATTTAAGAAAGATGGAAGTGCAACCATCTTACAGAGACGTCCAGGCCGTCCACTTAAGTTAACGTCTCAACAGGAGCGTCTTCTGATGAGAAGGGTTGAAGAACATCACCATGCAAGTTCACTGCAGTTAGCTAAAGCAGTAGAAAGACAAACTGGAGTAACCGTTTCCCGTGACACCATACGGCGCACACTGCAGAGGAGTGGCATGCACGGGTATCGTCCAGAAAGGAAGCCTCTCCTAAAGCCCATGGACAAAAAAGCACACCTAGGACTTGCTAGGGCCCATGCTGAAAGAGACAATTTCAAAGAGAAATGCATGGTGCCTACTGTGAAGCATGGCTTTTAAAGGGAGTGTACTCATTCACGATGTGCACTGTATGCTTATACGCAAGACCGGATTAACCATATGGGCAACTGGGCAATTGCCCAGGGGTCTACGAACTCTAAAGGGCCCAGGCCCAGGGCAGCAAGGGCATGAACACTGTATACTAGGGTGACCATACGTCCTCTTTTCCCGGGACATGTCCACTTTTAACTCCCTGTCCGGGGTGTGTGTGTGTGTGTGTGTGTGTGTGTGTGTGTGTGTGGGGGGGGGGGGGGGGGGGGGGGGGTCTTGTATTGATGAAAATGTCCGGTTTTTCATCCAGGAGCAGGGATCGAATTATGGGGGAGCTGTATATCCTACACATCCAGGGGAGCCGGTGTCGGTGCAGGATCTGTTCGGTGTCCTTTGACAGCCAATGACGTCACATTACTGCTAATCTACTCGGCTTTCACACATACGATTTGGAAAGACATCAGCAGTTTAGTTAATAAATTCTTGTTTGTTAACACCTAAATGTTTTCTTTATAATTGTAATTTGTTAATAAAACAACAAATTATCTTTGTTTTGTAAAGAATGTGAAACTGCATAAAACCAACATCGGACTGACAAACAATAGAACAGTTCTTATATGTGAAGCCACATCTGTTTGAATTAATGTGGAGTTTGTCTGTATATTTCCTTAGTTGTTATCTAAATACATTTTTTGACTCAAAATATTGCTTGGTGTCTTTCAATAAAGTTCTTATATTTTATTTTGCCCCATTTCATCAACATCAAGAGCTTTTGAGGGTCACCGTTTATCATTTGCTTATATTTTACATTTCCTTTAGAAATTCAAACATATCTTCTCCAAAAAGTGTTGATTTTTGGACTACAGGACTACAACCGCTAAGACTACGACCGCAAATTTGTTCTGACCAATCAAAATCATAATGTGATGAGGTCACTTCCGTAAGCTTTATGTTCAGCCAATCAACTACTTTGACGACATCGGCAGTCGAAGGACCACGAGCCGATCCTGCACCCGAGCAGATCCTGTACCGACACCGGAAAAACCGTTTCTACCTATATTACACCATTTATATGGACTCAGCGTAACGGGGGTTATTTTGAGCAGAGAGCACAGAGAGCACAGAGAGCGACACAGCGCTGATCGTTGTTGCGCAGCGCTCCAGGCTGCTGCTTCTGTCACACCCTGTCCTGTCTCCCCTTATGTTTTAGTCTGTCTCCGTTAATTGCTCCCACCTGCCTCTTGTTTCCCAATCGCCCTAGCTCCCGCTCCTCGTGTATTTAAACCCCTTCTGTTCTGTGTTTCATGTCGGATCATTGTTCCAGTGTCAGTGTGCTCAATAAACCTTTGTTCATCATTCCTATTTGCCTGCCTGTTTGTCTCACCCGCGTTTGGATCCTCACCTTGTCTCCGTTTCGTCCACCGGCGCGCATGAAAGAATGATCCGACCCGAACCCGTTGATGGATCCAGCCGGGAGATTCTGCCTTGGGAGTGCCTGCTCCGGTTCCTCTCGTCTGATCACCGGCCGGCCTCCCCCCCTCCTGCTTCGCCTCGCCGAAGACGCCATTGCCGACCTTCGGCCGCGGCGTTCCTCCCTGTCCTCCCGGAACCGGAGGCATGTTTGGACCAGGAGCCGCTGCCAGATCGCTCCAGTTTTGTGGGCACGAGACTGGCGGTCTGTTCCCCCAGAGTTGGTCCGCGGCGTGGAGAAGAACGCCGAGCTCCACCGCAGCCCTGTGTCCCGGCGCGGAGCTGCGGACTCGCTGCTGCCCCTGCCCGACTCAGTGCCTTGAACCCGCCCCCGGCCAGGCCAGCAGTCCCATCACTGGTCCCATCGGCGCCCCCGTCGTCTGCAGGTGGAGCGATCGCAGCCCGGCTGATAGAGCTCCAGGCAGAGCTTGGCCAGTTCCGCGAGCTCATCAGCCGCCAGGAGTCTCATCTGGACGCTCTAACCTCCTCGTCTCAGGGCCAGAGGAGCGAGCCCGGGGTTCATCCAGCGGAGCTCGCTGGTCAGCGGGTTGAGCTGGTCCAGCTCCGTCGGACGCTCAGCCTCAGGGAGCTACAGCTGGAGGAGCTGACCTCCCTCCTCTCCTCATCATTCCAAGCTCTCCCAGCAGCGGCTCTGCCAATGGCCCAAAAGCTGACAGAGCGGGCCCAGAGGCAGAGGGTACCGACCCGGAAGCAGACTGGATCCGGTCCAAAAGTCGGGGGTCCAGAAGTCGAGGGACCAGAAGCCGACTCCTCCGGGCCAGAAGCAGATGTTTCCGGTTCCGGTCCAGAGACCAGCGGTCCAGAGGTCGACGGTCCGAAAATCGAAGGACCAGAAGTCGACGCCCCCGGACCCGAAGCCAACGCCCCCGGACCAGATGTCGATGGAGGTCGACGCCCGTTCCTGTTCTGAAGTCGATGCCCGTTCCTGTTCTGAAGTCGACGCCCATTCCTGTTCTGAAGTCGATGCCCGTTCCTGTTCTGAAGTCGATGCCCGTTCCTGTTCTGAAGTCGACGCCTGTTCCTGTTCTGAAGTCGACGTGTCCGAAGGCATCTCCTCTGAAGTCGGCTCGTCCTCTGAAGTCGGCTCGTCCGAAGGCGTCTCCTCTGAAGTCGGCTCGTCCGAAGGCATCTCCTCTGAAGTCAGCTCGTCCGAAGGCGCCTCCTCTGAAGTCGGCTCGTCCGAAGGCGCCTCCTCTGAAGTCGGCTCGTCCGAAGGTGCCTCCTCTGAAGTCGGCTCGTCTGATGCCGCCTCCTCTGAAGTCGGCTTGTCTGATGCCTCCTCCTCTGAAGTCGGCTCATCTGATGACGTCGCCGCCCCCTCCGAAGTCGGCTCGTCTGACGATGTCGCCGCCCCCTCCGAAGTCGGCTCGTCTGATGACGTCGCCTCCTCATCTGCCACAGGCGCCGGCCTCCAAGGGCCCGTTGCCTCCTCTTCTGCCGCAGGCGCCGGCCTCCAAGGGCCCGTTGCCTCATCTGCCGCAGGCGCAGGCCCCCGGACTCTGCTGATCCCTGCCGCCTCTCCATCGGTCCCTCGGTTCCTCTGGGCCCTCCCTCCTCCCGCCCTGCTCCTTGTTCCTGTGGGCGTCTGGGATCCGCCCTTTGAGGGGGAGGGGTACTGTCACCAGGGGCGTCGGACTGGGAGGGGGGAAGGGTACCGTTTACCCAGGGCCCACTGCAGGGAGGGGCCCTGAGACAGCTTTGAATAAAAATGTTTTATTGTTGTTGTTTTTTCCCCCCAACTTACTTAATGTCTTAATAAACTTCCCTTTACCTGGATAAAGAGGTTAAGAAACAGAATTGCGCCTTAAAAATAATAACTGAATAATCTCTGAGGCATCTATCACCCCTTAAAAATGTGCAAAGTGGTTTAGTCCACACCAGCGTCCAGGGGCTGCACGACCGCATGTACAGCTATGAGACATCGCAGATGCCGACAGCCAGAGCTGGAGGCAGGAGAGTCAGTCATGTCTTTTCCCAAGAAAGGGAAATCTGGCTTCCAGAAAAGAAAAGAAAAGAAAAGAAGGAGGAAAAGTTAATTGAACAGAAGCAAGTAGAAGGAAGGTGAGCAGCAGCAGAACACAGTTTTAGCTGATATTAGCTAGCTCTCAGAAGCTGCATTCATGTTAGGTGTTCAGTGTTAAACGCCTTTAGTTTCACCATCAAGATCAAATATAAATTAATTAGTGTTATCAGTGAAAACACTAATTAATATATATATATTAAACAGAATTATTATCGCGGGCGGCCGCCGCCAATTAATTCGCGGACCTCGCAGTAAAAACAGGTTCACTCTGTGTGGATATTTCAGCTCCTTCCCAGTCATGGACCAGGACAAACTTGGTATCGATGGATTCGTGGTAATCTCAGGAATGAGAAGCTGCCACTGTTTTTCGTATAGCATGATGACACTGGTGTTAGAGGATTGTTATTGACTTGGTTAGATATTTTAAGCCTATTTTAAATTTCTTTATATTTGATCTTGAAAACAGACAATCTTATAATTTGGCTGATAATGCAGGGATTATAAAATTTAGAGTACATTACATTCACAGAGAGAACCTGGTTTATTTCATGTCATATGTATTTAATATATCAATATATATCAGTATTAGCAAAGCTTAACATCATGAACCATGACAGACAAGACTGAAGAGCAGATGAAGATATCATGCCAGGCACTGATGAGAAAATATTACAAGGATCTCACAGCTGAATTTGAGAATGAGATGCTACACCTGAGAACAATATATGGTGCCATATTTCCACACATTCGGTCTCCTCTTGAGCTGCTTAATGCCATCTACAGGATGCAATTACAGAGCATTTTTGGAGAAGTTTGTATTGGACTGAGGATATTTTGCACACTACCTGTGACTGTTGCTGGGGGTGAACGGCCTTTTAGCAAACTGAAACTGGTGAAAAATTATTTGAGATCAACAATGTCCCAGGATAGACTGAACAGCCTAGCTCTTCTTTCTATTGAAAGCCAATTAGCCTAAGGATTGGACTTTAAAGATCTCATAAGTGATTTTGCTAACATGAAGACCTGTCCGTGGGCATTTACTGGAAAATAAATTCCAGGATTTTTGTTTGAACACATTGTTGGCAAATAAAAATAATTATATGTGAAGTCTGGGCATTTCACTTTTATTATGCTGGCATTTGTATTTGCTCACTATAGAGGTTAAACTAAGATCATATTTATTATCTTGTCTTATAGCATGACAAAAAATGTGTAAGAGAGATATTAAGTAATTGAGCATGGGGCCCACCTAGAAGACTTGTACCTAGGGCCCAGAATTTGGTGCTACGCCCCTGACTGTCACACCCTGTCCTGTCTCCCCGTATGTTTTAGTCTGTCTCCATTAATTGCTCCCACCTGCCTCTTGTTTCCCAATCACCCTAGCTCCCGCTCCTCGTGTATTTAAACCCCTTCTGTTCTGTGTTTCATATTGGATCATTGTTCCAGTGTCAGCGTGCTCAATAAACCTATGTTCATCATTCCTATTTGCCTGTCTGTTTGTCTCACCCGCGTTTGGATCCTCACCTTGTCTCCGTTTCGTCCACCAGCGCGCATGACAGCTTCCATCGCACGATCCATTCCCAAAGTGGCGCAACAAAAAACTATAATTAACACACGATCGTTCATGTCCGCACATGTTCTCTACTTTCTGTCTTATTTGTGCCTGAAGCGCTCTGCTACTGCGGAGCTCATCACCTGTGCTGTGGTGATGTCACCTCACTGACGCATCGAAACGCGCTCTCTGCTTTGCGGTCAGGAGATCCCTTTGATCTGCTCAAAAGTAGCTGATGAAGTGAAAAAGTAAGAATCCAGGCAGCAGTTTTTCTGGAGAGTTTAGAGGAGATGCAGGAAGATGAGAGACAGACAGGACAGGAAATAGTTAAATAAAAACAAGAAAACAAAAGAAAGTGTTGAAAAGTAAAATGTAGGTAGATTTATCTCCACTACACGTTTTTACTTGTATAAAACAATAAGTTACACACATGTAATATTTATACATCTGATACAATTCAGGTCACCTTCAAAAATCAGTCACACACCCAGGGCTGTTTCAAGACATTTTGGGGGCCAAGGCAAAACAGACCCTGCCTATAATTGCATCATGGGCATTAGCTGCATTGACACCCTTCAAAATTCATGCAGAAATGTCCCAGTTTTATTTGAAGATGTTTAAATAACAAAGATTATTCTTTTTTTTAAACGTGTGATGATTAAAGCATTAATTTCCCCATTGTGCTATTCAGTAACTGTTGCTAAACCCAATCTAGTGTAAAGATTATTGAATCACTTCCATATCACAGCATTAATGTAGTGAAGCAAACAAACTGTTGGGGCTGAAATTTTCCAGAGTTGTGATACATTATTGTGAGCAGGAGATGAAGCATGAGGATCATTTACAGCCAGAGTGCAGTAGATACTCTCACTATCCTTGAGATGAAACATTAGTTTAGCAACAGTACTGGGGCCTTTTTAGTTTGAGGCCAATGCTGCGTAGTCAAAATGATATGGTCATTATGATCACAGGGAGTGCACTCATGGGGTTCGGTACAGGTTTCACTATAAATGTCTATACCTGCTGAAATCTGCAGAGGGGAAACTGTTCTGTTGTTTCTCACCAGCTGATTCCTTTACAGAAAATTTACTTTACAAAAGAAAACATCTGCAAGGATGACGTGTATTTGTAATACCATGAAAGAAGTGTCTTTACACCCAGCTTTGACTCGTTAAAAATTCAGACTTGCCATTGTTTATGATATGAATGGAGCTGGAATTCTCTTAACCCTCCTTAGGGGCGACCCCGCAAGGGAAGTTGACCATTGGACAGGATTTATGGTTTATCCCTTGAGGTCTACATGTCAGGGGTGAGGTGGTGCTCACTCCTCACCCCTTTCACATGGACCCAAGGGATAAACCATCAACCCTGCTCAATGGTCAACTTTCCTCGCGGGGTCACACCCATTAGGACAGTGGGAGGGTTAAAAAGATTGTGTGTGTGTGTGTGTGTGTGTGTTTAGTTTTTTACTATTTTATATGCATTTGCTGTTTCCAGATGTTTTTGTTAAAAAAATGGTTGTTGATCCATCATCAAAAGTTTGGCTATCCTAGTAGGTTTGGGGGGGGGGGGGGGGTACACAAAGTTGAAGACATTTTATTTCTGATCTTTGATGTCCTGGTTTATGTGAGATGTTTGATCACACTGATCATGGTGTGAACTGCTTCAGGAATGTGATCAAAACATCTCACCTGTGGACCAGGACATGAAAGACCTGCACAGCCGAAGGAAGGATCAGGGGAGTGATTTAAAAACTAGCTTGCAGTAACAAAAATCTCTGTGTTTTAAACCTCGGTACAGTGCATCCTTCTGTTTGAATTTTGAAAGCTGCTCAAATGACAAGAAAAATGAAAAAAGTCCATGTGCTTTTTATTCTGAACCAACTAGGATTGCCAAACACCGGAGGAATTGTCAAAGATAAATCATGTTTCAAGATCCTACCAACAGCATAATCCCAAAGTAGAACAACCCTTTCTTTGCCCAGAACAGTAGCAAAGAGGGGAGCTACTGAGTGACTTTAAAATTAAAATGCCTCCCTGTCAGAGTCCAAGCCCCCAGGCCGGGCTCTCCCAGCTGACCGGCTTCAGTCTTGGACCACATTACCCAGCATGCCCCTCGCGGGGATTCCCTCCATGTTGCACCTGCGTCAATCCATGTCTATATATGGAAGACGCCACACCGGCTCTTCACTCAGTCATCGTTCCACCGTGATCCATGATCAGAGTATTCCAAAGCTACTACAGCTAAACCTCCACCTTTCCTCCTCAGACCTCATCCGTCAGCCTTTCCAGTACCGCTTTCAGCCAACCGTATGTGTAATAAAAGCTCTTACTCCAGAACCCAGTCTTCGAGTCTGATAGGATGACTGAGTCCATTAATCCAGCGGAGTTCGAGCAGGTGAAGAGAGAGATGGAGCAACTGGTGAACGAGAACGTTCAGCTCCACGCCCTGGTCGACCGGCTTAACACCAGACTGAACTCCCAGACCGATCTCTCCATGCAGTTGTCTACTGCCGTCACGGCACTCCAGCAGCAGGTTCATGCTCTCCACCTGCAAGCCCTCACTCCACCGACGGGAGAGCCACACTTCAGTCTCCCGGAGAAGTGGAATGGAGAGACGGGGAGTCCAGACGGTCTGCTCGCTACCCTCGAGATGCAGTTCGAGTGCCACCCAGGACGCTTCCCCACTGCGCGCTCTCGAGTGGCACAGCTCACCTCCCTACTCACCGGACGCGCGGCAGAGTGGGCCGCTGCGCTCTATAATTCCAAATCACCGGCCTGCAATGACTACGCTGCATTCGTGGCCGCCCTCAGACAGACGTTTGTTCCACCCAGCAGCGAAATGGGGGCAGAGGCACGACTCCTAAAACTCCGCCAGAAGGAGCGCTCTGTGTGCGCATATGCGTCGGAGTTCCGCACCATCTCCGCCAAGCTGCGGTGGGATGACTCTGCCCTTCGAGCCGTCTTCTTGGAGGGACTGGCCACCTACATCCGGGATGAGATGGCGGGAAAGGAGCTGCCCCAGAACCTGGATGAAGTGGTGGATCTGGCGCTGCGCATGGATCAGCGGGTTCTGGTTCGGCCCAAGCCCTTCACTCGCCCATCCAGGGGGCCTGGACCTCTTCCTCGCTCCCCCACGCCTGCTCCCGGACCCGCTTCTACTGATGAGCCCATGCAATTAGGCCACCTTCCTCCAGAGGAGAGACAGCGACGGTGGCGCGAGGGTCTCTGTGCCTATTGTGGCTCCTCCCACCACAGACGCCTGAATTGTCCATTACGTTTGGGAAACGAAGGAACCCACTGAGTATCGGGGTCGCTCAGCCTGGGTCACCTTCAGCCCCCGCCTCTTCAAATAGACTCCTTCTTCATGTTACCCTCCTTCATGGTGAGGCCTCACTCCAGATGCAAGCGCTGGTGGACTCGGGGGCTGCTGACAATTTTATGGACATGGATCTGGCTAAGCGCCTACGGATCCCCATGACCCCCTTGGAGAGAGTTGTGCCAGTGACCTCGGTGGACGGTAGGCCCCTCCAACCCTATCCGGTCCAAAACCGAACCCAGCCACTCCAGATGATTGTCCAAGGCCACAGAGAGACCCTCCAGTTCCTGATCATATGTGCTCCCTCCTCTCCTCTAATCCTGGGATTTCCCTGGCTCCGTCTCCATGACCCCCGGATTTCCTGGTCCCAGGGCCGCCTTTTGGAATGGGGGACCCAGTGCCAGGCCCACCTCTCTCCTCCTCCATCCATGCCAGACTGCCCGACCGGTGACCCTGGCCCAACACCGCCCAATCTGCCACTGCCCTACCGGGACCTGGCTGCGGTGTTCGACAAGCGGCGTGCCACCACACTGCCGCCTCACCGCCCGTACGACATGGAAATCAAGCTGCAACCAGGAACCAGTCCACCCCGGGGGCGCCTTTTTTCTCTCTCTCCCGCCGAGTCCAGAGCCATGGAGGAATATATTGACCAGGCCCTCCAGCAGGGTTTCATCCGACCCTCATCGTCCCCAGGTGCCGCAGGCTTCTTCTTTGTGAGGAAAAAGGAGGGTGATCTCCGCCCCTGTATAGATTACAGAGGACTGAACAAGATCACAGTCAGAGATCGCCATCCTCTGCCGCTCCTCACGTCCGCCCTGGATGCCATCTCCCAGGCGCGGATTTTCACCAAGCTGGACCTCCGGAGCGCCTACAACCTGATCCGTATCAAAGCTGGAGATGAGTGGAAGACGGCGTTCATCACCCCCACCGGTCACTGGGAGTACCAGGTGATGCCCTTCGGACTGTGCAATAGCCCCGCCGTTTTCCAACGCTTCATCAATGATGTCCTCCGTGACATGTTGGGACGGTGGGTGTTTGCCTACCTGGATGACATTCTGATCTACTCCAAGTCAGAGGCCGAACACCACCACCATGTTCGCGCTGTCCTGACCCGGCTCCTGGACAACAACCTGTTCTGTAAGCCTGAAAAGTGCTCCTTCCACCAGCGGTCCGTTTCATTCCTGGGCTACCTGATTTCTGACCAAGGTCTAACTATGGACCCTCAGAAAGTCCATGCGGTGAAGGACTGCCCCCTACCAACCAGCCTGAAGCAACTGCAGAGTTTTCTGGGTTTCTGCAACTTTTACCGTCGATTTATCAAAGACTTTAGCACCATTGTAGCACCTCTCACCTCTCTCACCCGACCGAGCCCTCCTGGTCAGCCATTCCGGCTCACCCCAGATGCCGTTCGGGCCTTCCACTACCTAGCCGCTCGTTTCACATCGGCTCCTATCCTGCGCCATCCGGATCAGGCAGTCCCTTTTGTGGTCGAGGTCAATGCTTCGGATGTCGGCGCCGGCGCCATCCTGTCCTAAGGCGGCCCAGATGACAGGCTACATCCCTGCGCCTACTTCTCCAGGAAGTTTTCCACCACCCAGCAGAAGTACGGCGTAGGGGATCGCGAGCTGCTGGCCATAAAATGGGAGTTGGAGGAATGGAGGCAGTGGCTTCTGGGCACCACTCAGCCGTTCACCATCTGGACTGACCACCAGAACCCAACCCACATCCGGTCCGCCAAGCAGTTAAATCCTCGCCAGGCTCGCTGGGCCCTCTTCTTCGAACCCTACGAGTTCCATCTCGCCTATCGCCCCGGGACTAAAAACCAGAAGGCGGACGCCCTCTCCCGCCAGTTCACTCATTCAGCGCCCACGTCCGAGCCGGCGCCCATCCTCCCGGAGCACCGTTTCGTGGCCCACCTTGGGTGGCCGTTGGAGGAGGCCATCCAAAACGCCCTCCGGGATGACCCAGCGCCGCCAGAAATCCCCGCTGGTCGGCTCTACGTCCCCGCGGCCTGTCGCAGTGAGGCGTTGGCCTGGGCCCACTCATCACGCCTGTCTGGTCACACGGGCTTCTCTCGGACTCTCAAGTTCTTGAAATGGGCTCTCTGGTGGCCACGTATGGAGAGGGACGTTAAGGAATTCACGAGCGCCTGTGACGTCTGCGCCCGCTCTAAGGCGTCCACCCAGGCTCCGGTTGGCACCCTCAGACCACTTCCGGTGCCCAGCCGCCCCTGGTCCAATGTGGGGCTGGACTTTGTCACAGGTCTCCCGCCGGTCAACGACCTCGACACCATCCTAACGGTCACTGACCGGTTTTCCAAAGCTGTTCACTTCATCGCCCTCCCGGGCCTTCCCTCGGCCCGACGCACTGCTGAACTGTTTCTGGAGAATGTGGTGCGTCTCCACGGGTTCCCGGTCGATGTGGTCTCAGATCGTGGTCCCCAATTCACGGCCCGTTTCTGGAAAGCCTTCTGCCATCTAGTGGGAGCTTCTGTCAGCCTGTCTTCTGGCTACCACCCACAGACCAACGGTCAATCGGAGCGGGCAAACCAACAGTTGGGCCGGTACCTCCGCTGCTTTGTCTCGGCCCAGCCCTCGCAGTGGCCTAGGTACCTCCTCTGGGCGGAGTTGTCTCATAATCTCCACACCTCCTCGGCCACTCAGATGTCCCCTTTCGAGGTCTGCTATGGCTACCAGCCCCCAGTCTTCGCCCACCAGGAACCCGAAGTCGCGGTGCCAGCCGCTCAATCCCTGGTGAGACGCTGCAAGAACGCATGGATCAAGGCGCGGGCCTCCATTACCCGGGCCAACGCCCGTTACTCACACAAACACCTCCGCAGGCACCGCCCGGGTCCCTCCTATGCTCCAGGGGACAAGGTCTGGGTGTCCACGGCAGGCCTCCGGGTCCGTGCCGGTTCCAGGAAGCTCGCTCCCCGGTTCCTCGGGCCCTACCCCGTGCAGGAGGTCATCAACCCGGTCACGTACCGGCTGCGGCTGCCTGCAAGCCTTCGCGTCCATCCTACCTTCCACACCTCCAGGCTCAAGCCTTACGTGGAATCCCCCCTCCTGCCACCTCAGGCTCCAGCACCTCCGCCGGCCCGCTTCCTCGACGGGGAGCCCATCTACACAGTCCGGCGCATTCTGGACGCTCGCCGCCGGGGTCGGGGCTGGCAGTACCTCGTAGACTGGGCGGACTACGGCCCAGAGGAACGCTCCTGGGAGCCGGCCCGCTCCATCTTGGACCCTGCCCTCATCTCGGACTTCTGGGCCCACCAAGGTGGCCCGGGGACTTCTGGAGCCGTCCCTGGACCGGGGGGTCCTGTCAGAGTCCAAGCCCCCAGGCCGGGCTCTCCCAGCTGACCGGCTTCAGTCTTGGACCACATTACCCAGCATGCCCCTCGCGGGGATTCCCTCCATGTTGCACCTGCGTCAATCCATGTCTATATATGGAAGACGCCACACCGGCTCTTCACTCAGTCATCGTTCCACCGTGATCCATGATCAGAGTATTCCAAAGCTACTACAGCTAAACCTCCACCTTTCCTCCTCAGACCTCATCCGTCAGCCTTTCCAGTACCGCTTTCAGCCAACCGTATGTGTAATAAAAGCTCTTACTCCCGAACCCAGTCTTCGAGTCTGATACTCCCAACCAGGCATCAATACACAAAGAGTTGGGAGTAAATTTGACAGTTTGTTCATTCAAGGTTTGGTTCCTAAATTAGGAAGGTCTTTTAGACTGAATAAACTATAACCATAGACACCAGATTAATTAAGTAGAGAAACTGTGTCCCCACTTATAAAAATTGTGATGCAAATGCATTTGATGTCTTGGAAAGGCATCTTATTACTCGTTTCAATTATACAAAATGATGTTTTTATTGATTTTAATTTTACTTATTTCAATTCAAGTTTATTTATATAGCACCAAATCACGACAAGAGTCGTCTCAAGGCACTTCACATAATAAACATTCCAATTCAGGTCAGTTCATTAAGCCAATCAGAAATAATTTTTCCTATATAAGGAACCCAGCAAATTGCATGAAGTCACTGACTAGTGTCAGTGACTATACAGCAATCCTCATACCAAGCAAGCATAAAGCGACAGTGGAGAGGAAAACTCCCTTTTAACAGGAAGAAACCTCCAGAGAATCCTGGCTCAGTATAAGCAGCCATCCTCCACGACTCACTGGGGATCAAGAAGACAGAGCAGGCACACACACACACACACACACACACACACACACACACACACACACACACACACACACACACACACACACACACACACACACACACACACACACACACACAGACACACACACACACACACACACACACACACACACACACAGACAAGTAATGTGTCTACAATTATATTGTGATGTCTTAGTAAATATTCTATTTGGTGAAAGATAAACTTTATTGTATTTATCCTAGTGAATCTATAATTAAACGGGTAAACTAGTAGTAGCACATCAAAAGTCAAGGAAACCAAAAAGTTATTATCAGGAGAGAGAGAATGTTTAAGTGGTTAGCAGCAGTGTGCTAGTCGATAGCCCCCTCCATGAGGCCACCACAGCCGAACGTCATTGTCGCATCTTCTGGGGAGAAAAACACTTAGAGAGAAAATAAAGTTAACAGCTGAAATAGCAGGAAATAATACAGTTAAAGAGCAGACTGTAGAAGAAAGCAGTAGAGTGTGAGAAGTGGTCAGTGTATCCTCCAGCAGTCTAAGCCTATAGCAACATAACTACAGAGCTAACTCTGGATAATCTATCCTATTTAGATGGAGGCATATTGGAGGCAGGGCAAGGGAGAGCCGTCTTTACCGACTGTACACTCCACCTCCCTGTACTCCCCCACTTGTCCAGATCTAGGCTAACATCAGATTTTAACCATAGGCCCTATCAAATAAACATGTTTTAAGCCTATTCTTAAAAGTAGACAAAGTGTCTGCCTCACGGACTAAGGCTGGGAGCTGGTTCCACAGGAGAGGAGCCTGATAACTAAAAGATCTGCCTCCCATCCTAATTTTAGATATTCTGGGAACCACCAGTAGACCTGCAGTCTGAGAGCGAAGTGCTCGGTTAGGAATACATGGAACAATCAGAACAAGACATTTGGTTCCACCTGTCCATTACTCAGTTCATCCATTCATTCATCCATCCATCCAACTTCATTAGGCCAAAGGCACGGTATACTCTTTGAAGGGTACTTGACCTGTCCATCGCTGGATCGGTCTAACATGCACGTTTTTGGTGCATGGGAGAGTATTCTTTTAAAACCCAAACATGCAGATGGAGAGAATGCAAACTCCAACCAAGAATCAAACACAAGCAATTCGTCTTGCAAGAAATCAGTAATAAGCCCCTATTCCACCACTACCCCCACATTTTTGTTGCTTCAGTCCACTCAAGCCTGTACACCTGCATGCCACCAGGTTTAGTGCATGAGTCATGGATAAGAGCTCAAAATAAAGTGTTATTTTTAACACGTTGGATCATGATTTTTATAGTCTTTGGTATGACCCGACCGGGATTTGAATCCCAATCTCCCAGTCCCAGGTTGGACACTTAACCACTAGGCCACTGAGCTGGTCTAAGACTGACAACATAGGCACACCTACACACAATATGGCAAACAACATCAGTAAAATCAACAGCCCACTACTAGGGGACACAGATCAACATTGCAAAAACAGCACAGATTTATCAAAAGATTTTAAAAGAATCACCATTGATGACCAAAACATATTAATTTCTCACGTCATATCCATGTTCACTAAAACCCCAATACAGAAAACTCATAGGCATTGTAATTCACAAAATAAAACAAAACTCTCAAAAAAAAGAGCTAACCTCACAGCATATGACATAAAACCACTAACAGAATTAATAGCAAAGTTTACATATTTCACATACAACGGGATTATGTACAAATAACTGGAAAGCATCGTCATGGGAAGCCCTTTGTCAGCAACCCTATGCTTAATTCAAGTTTATTTATAAAGTGCCAAATCACAACAAGAGTCGTCTCAAGGCACTTCACATAAACATTCCAATACAGGTCAGTTCATTAAGCCAATCAGTAAAAAGTTTCCTATATAAGGAACTCAGCACAGCAAATTGCATCAAGACTACAGCAATCCTCATACTAAGCAAGCACACAGCGACAGTGGAGGGGTAAGCTCCCTTTTAACAGGAAGAAACCTCTAGAGGATCCTGGCTCAGTATAAGCAGCCATCCTCCACGACTCACTGGGGATCGAGAAGACAGAGCACACACGCACACACACACACACACACACACACGCACACACACACACACACACACACACACACACACACACACACACACACACACACACACACACACACACACACACACACACACACACACACACACACACACACACTATGTTTTCTGAAAACACACCTGAAAACATATATACCAACTTGGGTTTCTATGGTTACATTGTGATTTCTTAGTAAATAATCTATTTGGTGAGAGATAAACTTTATTGTATTTATCCTAGTGAATCTATAATTAAACGGGTAAACTAGTAGTAGCACATCCAACGTCAAAGAAAGTAAAAAGTTATTATCAGGAGAGGGAGAATGTTTAAGTGGTTAGCAGCAGTGTGCTAGACGATGGCCCCCTCCATGAGGCCACCAGAGCTCAGCAGAACACCATTGTAGCTTCTTCTGGGGAGAAAAACACTTAGAGAGAAAGTAAAGTTAATAGCTGAAATAGCAGGAAATAACACAGTTAAAGAGCAGATTGTAGAAGAAAGTAGTCGAGTGTGGAAAGTGGTCAGTGTGTCCTCCAGCAGTCTATAGCAGCATAACTACAGAGATAACTCTGGATAACCTAGCCTTTTAGTTGGAGGCATGTTGGAGGGAGGGCAAGGGAGAGCCGTCTTTACCGACTGTACACTCTGCCTCCCTCTACTCCCCCACTTGTCCAGATTTAGGCTAAAATCAGATTTTAACCATAGACAGTATTCTGGAGTACCGGAATACTAGTACCGCCGTTACGTATTTAGAATACTAATTTTGAGTAACTGTATTCCGGTACAGTTACCATTTTTAAACGTGGTATTTAGAATACAGTTACTTTCGTAATATCATTGGAATACTTGTGTGTTTTTCACTTTTCACCCGAAATATGAATAAAGAAATTCAATAAATAAATAAAGAAATTGTCGGACGGTGTCTACGGTCCATTGACGATTCTCAGCTCTGTTTCTAGTCTCTGCTCTAAGCGCAGGGTGGGATCTACGGTCTTTCCCCGCATGCTATTGGTGTCATGTTCTGTGTCCCTTTGTTCCCCAGCCCCTCCAGTTCCCACTCCAGGTTCTCCTTTTGTGTTTCATAGCGCCCTCATGTGTCCTTTGCCTGCGTCTCATTTATGTGTCTCTGTGTTCGTCATTTGTCCCCTGGTCTTCAGCCTTCCAAATACAGGTGCTGGCCAGTAAATTAGAATATCATCAAAAGGTTGAAAATATTTCAGTAATTCCATTCAAAACGTGAAACTTGTACATTATATTCATGCAATGCACACAGACCAATGTATTTCCGATGTTTATTACGTTTAATTTTGATATTTATAGGTGACAACCAATGAAAACATCAAATCTGGTATCTCAGAAAATTAGAATATTCTAAAGGCCAATGAAAAAATGTTTGTTTCTCTAATGTTGGCCAACTGAAAAGAATGAACATGAAAAGAATGTGCATGTATAGCACTCAATACTTAGTCGGGGCTCCTTTTGCCTCAATAACTGCAGTAATGCGGCGTGGCATGGACTCGATCAGTCTGTGGCACTGCTCAGGTGTTATGAGAGCCCAGGTTGCTCTGATAGTCGTCTTCAGCTCCTCTGCATTGTTGGGTCTAGCGTATTGCATCCTCCGCTTCACAATACCCCATAGATTTTCTATGGGGTTAAGGTCAGGCGAGTTTGCTGGCCAATCAAGGACAGGGATACCATGGTCCTTGAACCAGGTGCTGGTGGTTTTGGCACTGTGTGCAGGTGCCAAGTCCTGTTGAAAGGTGAAGTCTGCATCCCCATAAAGTTGGTCAGCAGCAGGAAGCATGAAGTGCTCTAAAACTTCCTGGTAGACGGCTGCATTGACCCTGGACCTCAGGAAACAGAGTGGGCCAACACCGGCAGATGACATGGCACCCCACACCATCACTGACGGTGGAAACTTTACACTGGACCTCATGCAACGTGGATTCTGTGCTTCTCCGCTCTTCCTCCAGACTCTGGGTCCTTGATTTCCAAAGGAAATGCAGAACTTGCTTTCATCAGAAAACATAACTTTGGACCACTCAGCATCAGTCCAGTCCTTTTTGTCCTTGGCCCAGGCGAGACGCTTCTTGCGCTGTTTCTTGTTCAAGAGTGGCTTGACACACGGAATGCGACACCTGAATCCCATGTCTTTCATGAGTCTCCTCGTGGTGGTTCTTGAAGCGCTGACTCCAGCTGCAGTCCACTCTTTGTGGATCTCCCCCACATTTTTGAATGGGTTTGTCGTCACAATTCTCTGCAGGGTGCGGTTATCCCTAGAGCTTGTACACTTTTTTCTACCACATTTTTTCCGTCCCTTCGCCTGTCTGTTAATGTGCTTGGACACAGAGCTCTGCGAACAGCCAGCTTCTTTAGCAATCACCTTTTGTGTCTTGCCCTCCTTGTGCAAGGTGTCAATGATTGTCTTTTGGACAGCTGTTAAGTCAGAAGTCTTCCCCATGATTGTGGTGCCTTCAAAACAAGACTGAGGGACCTTTTAAAGGCCTTTGCAGGTGTTTTGAGTAAATCAGCTGATTAGAGTGGCAGCAGGTGTCTTCTATATTCAGCCTTTTCAGAATATTCTAATTTTTTGAGATACCAAATTTGGAGTTTTCATTAGTTGTCACTTATGAATATCAAATTTAAATGTAATGAACATTGGAAATACATTGGTCTGTGTGCATTGCATGAATATAATGTACAAGTTTCACGTTTTGAATGGAATTACTGAAATATTTTCAACCTTTTGATGATATTCTAATTTACTGGCCAGCACCTGTATATCTCTCAGGTCCTATGTTCTTTTAGTCTTCTCCAGTCATCCCTCTGCAGTTTTTGTAGTTTCAGCTTTTCATTTCATTAGTCTCTTTTATATGTTTTGTCCCACCAGTCTTTGTAGTTCTCCTTCCCTTTAGAATATTAGTTATGTGGTTGCTTTTCTTGTTTTTAGGTTTTTTCTTAGGTCATGTGAGTTCCCTCCCTGATTAAGTATTGCTTTCATTTGGTCCTCTCCCCACACACCTGCAGCTCATCTGCCTCCCATCATGCCCCAGTTCATTTAAGCCCTGTCTTGTCTCAGTGTCTTGACGGTCCATTGTCGTTGTCAGTGTTGTTTTGTCCGTCTCGTGTTCTCCTGATCTTGCTCATGAAAGAGCTTCTGTTTTGCCTTTTTTGCCAGCATTTGCCTTTGGATTTATGCCCAGCCTCCTAAAATAAAAGGATTTGCACTTTTTACTTCATATCCACTTCTGCCTCGTGTCATCCTGGGTTACTGCATTTTGGGTCCAAACCATCCTCTCAACGTGACAATTGGATACCAAACAACCAGACGTACTCACCGCTACGGATGTCAAGTCAACGATGCGGTCCGCCCTACTCCGTCTAAAAAGATGCAAATACGTCCTTTTCGAAATAAACTTAAGTACCTCCATCCATCTCCCCTTGACTCTAATAAAACCATAAGTGAAAAATAGTCCAAAGTTGATGCCAAAGCCGCTTCAAACGATCCACCGCTATCTTTATATCAGTAACATCCCGTCCACCAACAGAGTGCTGTGATTGGCCCACCAAACCAAACCACTACAGAGCAGCGGCCATCTTCGTTTGCTAACTTGCTGGTACATCCCGCCCATTTGGCTGACAGAGTGCTATGATTGGCCCATCAAACATATAGAGCGCTGTGATTGGACTGCTTTGGATGTATGTCAATGAGGCAGTCCGCCATTCCATCATGGAAAAAAAAAATAATAAAAAACAATACATCGTTTTTCTAAATACATGCGCTGTGATTGGCCAGTCCCAATAATTTAGAAGTGTTTTGTCTAGATTACATTTTCTTGCACAGTAATGCTGTGCAATGTTCCAGCACTTTCTCACAGAAACTTTATATATTTTCTATTGACTGTTTGATAAATAATGTAACAAAATAATTTATTGTTTTATTTTTTTTCCCAGTCGGTGCATGCCATTTAACATTAATATGCCCTGCTTTCCTGTGGGAGTAGCTATCAACACATATTGTGACATTTAGTAGACCTAAATGCTGTTTTTATGGGAAAGTATTCTAAGTATTCTGAATACAGTACCAAGATTAAACAAAGTAACAGAATACATTACAGAATACATTTTAAAGCAAGTATTCAGTATTCTGTAACTAAATACATTTACAAAGTATTCTCCCCAACACTGACCATAGACCCTATCAAATAACTCACACGGAGTGTGTGAGTTCTTTATGAAAGACCTGGACCAAAAAGCCACAACAAACTTTGCTATCCGGTTTATTCTTAAGAACACAAAAAAAAAGGGATATTTAAAAGAGAACAAGTAAAAAACGGTTTCCCACTGAACTTGCTGTTTATAACATCAATATTTTACCCACTATGTTATCTCCTCAGACCTGTCACATACTGGCACTGTACTGTTCATCTTATATCTGATCAGCCCCACCTCCACCCCGGTGGTATCTGGGGGGAGTCTAGTCTCCCACAGGTGGGGAGTTAGCAGGCCCACTGCCTGCACCGCTGAGTCTGCCAGTTCCCCCAGATTTACACTGTAAAATAAAGTTGGTTGCACAAACTGTGGGTATATTCAGACATCAAGTTCTAGTAATGACGTTTTGAATGAATACAAGTTTGGTTGAAGAAGATGAACAGAGCAACAGTCTGTCTGAAAACTGTCTATAACATTGTGACACCAAAAGGAGCAAAAGTGCGTTTATAAGTGACATAAAAATGTAGAACATTGTGCAGGGGAGAATATCTGAAAAGCAACTGTACACTGAGGATTATATAAATATTACAAAAGCCTCGCTGCTGAGTGATACATTTCCCTTCAGGTGCCACTTTTATCTGCTGTGTAGCTCTTCAAGGTTATCTTCAACATGTGGTACAAAGTGCTCCCACCCTGCAAGGTGGGGAAATATAGGAGCAGAGCCACAACCATCCTTCACTGATTCTATTTCCCAGCTAGAGGAGGTGGTAAAGCCGGAGGGGAGGAACGCTGGCTTACAGACCTCCACTTAGCCCCAGCTGAAGGCCCCCCACCACCCTCGAGATAGAGTTACCACAGGGGGCCACTTGGAGGCTAAACACCCATCTCCAGCAGGCCCCTCGGGGCCCCATTGTACATTCGTCCCTCACTGGGAACCCATGCTACTGCAATCTCCAACCAGACGTCCTCCCTAGGGACAATTTGTTTTGTGCGGACCCTAAGTGAACTTTTTTGGTGGATATGTAGCAAAATTCACACTCCAGGGACTTCAGTGAAGGCTGTTATTGTATTATTCCTGTGGGAAATAAGTAAATGAGAGACGCTACAGCAGGGGTTCTCAAACTTCATATTCAAAGGTCCAAAATACATTCTTAGAGTGTCTTCACACCTGCAGAGTTTCACTCATTTAGACCAACGCGTGGCTCGTTTCCTGACTTGGTGCGGTTTGTTTGTGCAGACATGAACATGTGACCACACCATGGCCCAGTGACACCCTGTGAAGGAGGTGTTTAACGGTATGAAAGGGATCTTGGTCTCAATTCAACACAATCACAATGAGCGCACAGACTTCAGTAGCTAGATAAACCAAGGGCACCCTCGAACAAACAACGCAGGTTGTTGCCTCGTAAATATTTGTGCAGGTGTTAAATCTCAACGTTGCAGACTGGCTCACGCTCAGCGTACACAACCTTACACCTGCATTTGCTCCTACTGGCCTCTACACCAGACTCATCTGAGCAGCTAGCAGGCTAAAAGTTTCCATGTGGTTTATAGAGACAAGCCAACTTTAATTATGAAGCACTTTAAAAACAGAAGGCACGGCACAAAGTCAGTGTGCTGACTTCAAAGTGCTGAATACAAAAGATGCATCCAAAGTAAAAGATCAAATACAATCAGCATTTAGGAAGAGGTCTTTCTGAGTGTCGCCAACAGATGCTGTGAAAGAGCGGCTAAGAGGAGCAGTGTATCTGCAGTAACCCAGACAGGTAAAACAGGCCAAGCCCAGAAAATCTTACAAATAAATGAGATGATTCTAAACTAAACTAACTGCACACGAAGTTTCACTTGCAGCTGATTTTATGTGAAAAGAAACAAAGCAATCTTCAAGTGTAAGTGATGGAGTGAAGTATTGTGATCGGGGATGCATCGGTGTGCAATTGTGCACACCGATGCAGACAAAGCACCGATACCGCTCTCCGACATTATAGGGACTTTACGGAGTTGTGAATTTTTATGCTCGCGATTGCCCCCTCAGGCCAAAAGTGTAGCGGCAGCTTCAATAGTAGGCTCGTGCATGAGGCGTGCATGCTGTACGTGCACACTCCTTAAGGAAAATAACAGCTGAGACAGTCCTGTGTGTGTGTGTGTGTGTGTGTGTGGCCCGGTGGACAGAGGATAGGAGATTGCGCAGCTAATTAATTAAATAATTTGGTTCTGTACCTTTCTCTTCAGCACAGCCGACAAAGGTTTATGATGGGTCAGTCCTCCTGCATGCTCAGATCATGCCCTTCCCTTGCTTGAAAAATTGTTCCAAAATGAAAGTTGAACCCACATCTTTTTTATCTGTGAATTCAATGCCGTTCGGCGAGTCTCAAATAAAAATGTGGGCATCTTACTGTAAAAATATATACCATTAATGTAAAAAAATAATTCTAAATGAATATTGTTCACATCCAGAATTGAACCTGGATCTTCTGCATGAGAGTCCAATTTTTAACTAGGTGAGCTAAAGCACCAGTGATGTATGTTGTATCCGTAACATTTATATCCTTGATGACAGCTGAAACAACGTTCAAAGAACGGTTCGGAGCGAAAATGGCTATTTTGTTGCTAATTTGCAGGAAATATCTAGGAGAAAGTAACTAAGGTCCTCAGAAATGTAGCTAGGTTTGTCACTAGGCGTTAGGAACAGTGACAAAGTGGCACTGCCTCTCTCTCTGCTGCTAAAGCTACTGATAGCAAATGCTACGGGCGATGCCTGAGCGTGAACACGCATGAAGCAGCTTGCTCGACCCGAGCATCTCTCTTTTTCTGTGATTTTACAGAAAAACAGGCAATCACAGTAAAAATGCCAGGGCTCATTCTACAGGACCAGGGCATTGCAGGAGAATGTATGAAGAAGACGTTTATTATTTCTATACATGTTTTGGCTGTCAAACTTCCATAATGTCCCTTTTATATCGCTGTTATGGCCGATAACCAATATTGATGCAGATATATCGTGCATCTCTAGTTGGGATATTTCCAAATAAAGTACCTTTTTTGTTTCACACAATATTTAACAAACTCAATGACCTAAAAGTAACTGTATATTTGAGATGATTAAGGTCAAAGTTAGAGTAAGCTAGAGTATCAAAACCAAACTACTGCTTTCAGAATGACAGTGCTTTGATTCATACAGGCCTCATGACTTTAGCAGTCTGTGAGCGTGTGCACACACACACACACACACACACACACACACACACACACACACCCTCTACTTGTCCTTAGAATCAGAGGAGAAAAGAAGAGAGTGTTACATAACAAGACTGATAGACTCAGTTTCTGACACTAGCAGAAGATGCTGCTCACAAACACTCGCACCTGCAAGACAGCATCTGAATGCCTTTTAGCCTTTAGCTGAGCTGCTAATGTTGGCATGAAGCCATCTAACTGAAGAACATCAGTGCTACCTATCTAAAACCTTACAGCTCCTATATGTTTCTAAATGAAAACAATTATTACCAAATAATAAAAACAATTATTGTATAAAATATGCAGTTCAGTGCATCATACCAGTATATTCCTAATATATCAATCTGGTCCGGATCGGCTTGCATCTCTCTACCTATCTGGCTGTCTCCAATGACATAAACAAATTGTTTACGTGTAAGTGTTTTAGCAAGTTATTCACTTTAGTGGCAGTTGTGTCAGCTCCGGTGCATAATTTACTTTCTTTAACCTGATTATCCCCTGTGGTGTGCTATTGGATGAATGTTTATCAGAGACACATGAGCTGAGAACCACAAAAGAACCATCTCCCTCGGGGAAGCCTGAGTCAGAGGATAGCTTTGCTTTTAAAAAGAGATCTACGCTGCAGGTTCAGCGCCCCACGGCCTCTAGCAGAAAGGCCAAGTCCGTGCTGATTCTGCCCAGAGATAGGGTTTGGATCAGGTCTGTACACCATCTTCCTTAAGCTGGTTCAATCTACTGATAAAACTAGTCCCAGCTAGCGCCCGGTGTTCTTCCTTCAAGTCCAGTCCAGCGTAGTTTCTGCTGAAAGTTTTAAAAGTCAGGACACTTCGCATTCATCTTCCTTATCATGAACAGACAGGTCCCACTCTCAGCTTAAAAGCAGCAAAAACAAAGTACAGCGGCGATGAAGAGAGAAAACTAAATTAAAGTGATAAAAGGTTTTTGACATGAGTGGATGAAAAGTTCACATATCCAAACCTGTATTCAAAAAAAGTTTAAATCACTACATAACTCATTAAATGTACCAACAAATACCACAAAAGCATGTCTCACATTGAAAACGCAAAAGGATGTTTGTCTTTTATCTACATCCTCATTGATGTCTTCTTTTAAAATGTGTTTGAAAGAAGTCGTGATGACAGTACCTTTACCCCCTGTTGCATCACCTCTTTGTTTTTTCTAAACAGAATCCACAATCATTTTAGATCCGAGGAGAACAAAAGGATTAACACTTCAGGTCCAAATATCAGGTTTTCCTCGTTGCTTTTACCAGCGGGTCACGAGGCGGGGCAGCACACCGGCAACAGCGTTTAGGACACTTTTATTTCCTACAGTCTGCTGTTGTAAAACATGAAACATGTAGGTTGTAGTATACTCGCCAAAATAGAAAAAAAGTATTTTGCAAGATAAGAAGATGTGTCCGACAGGACAGTTTTCCCACTTCTCGCTGATCTGTTCTGAACTTGTTGAGACTAGGATGGAAATACTTTTAAATGATTGCATTGTAGCATTTGAAACTGCACTTAGTGAGGTAGCAATAGATTGTAATTACGGTCAATAGATTTCAGAAGCCTTCCTGAACACATACATCTCTTTTACTACAAGAGCTGTGTTTGTTAAAATCGCAGTGCTGCCTCCAGGGCCTGCAGACCACAGCCATTAGGAGTTTATAAGCAGGAGTGTGTGTCTGGTTTCGCTCAACTTTTTAGCAGGTTTTTGTCAGTCAATGCCAGTAAAAAGTCACTCATTTCCTATAACTCCCACGATTACCCCTTTGTTGCAGAAGCAGTTATTTATTTAATGGACAGAATTTAAAACTGCAGCGACTGAGCTCAGGTGGTATAAGGGTTACAGTACTGCTGTTTGCAGATGATGCAGTGCTATTACAGTACATGCTGAACAAAGACCGAAGAAGTAGTTTGCAGATGACGCAGTGCTATTACAGTACATGCTGAACAAAGACTGAAGAAGCAGTTTGCAGATGATGCAGTGCTATTACAGTACATGCTGAACAAAGACTGAAGAAGCAGTTTGCAGATGATGCAGTGCTATTACAGTACATGCTGAACAAAGACTGAAGAAGCAGTTTGCAGATGACACAGTGCTATTACAGTACATGCTGAACAAAGACTGAAGAAGCAGTTTGCAGAAACATGAGGGGATGAAGATAATAATCTTCAATTTGACATAATGTGCAAAAAAGTTTCATTATTAACCACAAGTTGGGAATGAGCTGCTGCATCAGGTGGAGGTGTGGCTTGTTTGTTGGGTAGAACCAAGGACATACAAAAGATAGAGATTCACCTTCTAACAAAACAACAAGCAAACACATCATGGCGTTCATATACAAAATAAAAACATAAAACTGAATATAATAAAAGTTGTATCTGAACAGTCAAGAGAGTACATTTGAGTCCATGAGACCAAATGTACTTTTTCAGAGTACTTTCTACTCTATTTGAGTAAATTGTTCTCAGCTTCAGTAAAATTAACACTGCAGATTTTTCTGTGATGGAAAGAGCTGTGTGAATTAACAAGAGTCAAAACCTGAACAAAATCTACTTCCTTACACGGAGAAGGCCGGATTGACAGGTTCTGTTAAATGGTTTCTTCCTGTTAAAGTTGAACTTTCCTCGCCAGTGTCGCTATGCTTGCTTAGTATGAGGGATTGCTGCAAAGTCTCTGACACAAGTCAGTGACTAGATGCAGTCTGCTGGGTTTCCCTACATAGTAAACTTAACTAATTGTCAGAGGTGTGAACAAATCACTGCTTTGCAAGTCACAAGTCTTTCCAGTCAAGTCTCGAGTCAAGTCCAAGTCAAAGACAACCAAGTCCAAGTCGAGTCCAAAGTCAGTGATGTGGAAGTCCAAGTCAAGTCCAAGTCCTTAACTTTGAATTTTCAAGTTATAATCAAGTCATCTGTCCAGCTTTAATCTTTATGACGATGATAATACCTGAATTCCAGAATAAAAGCTTCTTAAAGTTTCATCTATTTGCCCAAACAAGCAGGAAGTGAAACTGAAGTTGATAATAAACAAAGTGCTGCTGCAGCTAGCAGTACAAGATCAAACCCAGAACCAAGAATGATTCATGATTTTTGTCCGTGTCGTGCCACTTTTGTGCTAAAATTTCAAATATGCTCAAGTCATCATCAAGTCAACAGGTGCAAGTTGATTCAATTCGCAACTCATTGGCGTTCAAGGTCAAGTCGTAAGTCTTTAAAGATTTTATCAAGTCTAGTCAGAAGTCATAAAAATAATGATTCGAGTCTGACTCGAGTCCAAGTCATGTGACTCGAGTCCACACCTCTGCTACTTGGCATAATGAACTGAACTCAATGCACTGATAAGTCGGTCCAACTGGAATGCTTACTTTGTAAAGTGCATTCAGATTAAACTTATTGGCACTTTGTGAATAAAATGAATTGAAATTGTAATTGAATATATGGTGTTTCCATTCCTTTTGTACTTGATTTTTAATACAATCTTCATCTTTTCACTTATTGTTCATGATACTATAGAGAAAAAGTAGAATATTGAATGGGTGAGGAATCAATATTGATGTGGACTCTCGCTGGTCCGATCTGGTCAAGGGAAAGTGGAGCTGAAAGGCAAACGCCTCACTTTTCTCCATCAGTTCCCAGTCCTCACTTAGCTTTAGTTAGAGACTGAAAGCATGTGAGCAGGTTGTCTATTTGCAAGGAACTGATGCAACAGCTGCAGCTCCACTTGAGGTATCTGCTAGAGATGCCCTCTGAACACCCAGGCAGACGTTATACCAAGAAGAGACCCCAGGGCAGATGCACTGGAGAGACTGTAGGTGGGTTGTGACTGCCTCAGAGTCCCTCCAGACAAGCTGGAGGCAACAAGTTCTGCAAGGCTCTGCTCAAGCTGTCTTCAAATACTCTCTCAGACTCCATGAAAAAAATGTTCATTTAAAGATGAAGACAATGCATAACAAGCTCTACTTTTTGTCTCTTTTCCAAATAAACAGCTTCTCAATAAACTATTTTGTTTCCTACGGTGCAAACCACAAAAACAAATCACTTAACGAAACAACAAATTGAAACACGCAACAACAAATCACTTAATGCAAAAACAAATCACTTAACACACAACAAATTGAAAACCACAAAAACAAAAAACAAACCAGAAAAGGCAGGTACCAATGCTGCAACAACAGGCATCACTGATTGGATGATGGATACGTTGACCTTTTGAACCGGAAGTTGTTCTGCCGAACGTGGTTATGTGAAAGAGCAGTCAGCGGGTGTGTCCGAATCCACAGGCAGGATGCTTATGAGTACGGGTCCTCGCCGGTCTAGCAAGGCCGGGTCCTTGAAGACCGCTAAGACCGGAACCCAGCGGCTCTGAATTCGGACAGTCTAGCCTTCACCTCTACGGTGGCCCGTAGGTCCCGTCACAGCCGTGGCGGCAGCTACACGCAAAGGAAACATGCTAAAGCTAGCGAAAATCCAGCAGGAATATTAAGGAGCTACAGCAGCTTCACGTCCATCAGCAGCGTTTGTTCACAACCCTTTTCAGGTAAAGTAACCTGGTTTATTCTAGAAGCTTTCAGTACTTACATGTTAACTTTAGATGGTTTCATGTATGTTTTAAGCTACAGAATGAACTTGTTAAACATACACAACACATTACTACAGAGTATTATCTTGTAGGTAATTAATATAAACCAAGTGCATTATAAATGTTGAATGCAGTAGGATGTTTTCTAATGTAAACTGGACCTTCTGGACCAGGACTCTAGAAGGCCAAGGGCATCAGTTTGTTTTCAGAATTGCTGGGGACAATAACCATACACTTGAGTGGGGTTTAAAAATTGCTGGGGACAATAAAGTAGGCTAGCACAGGGGTCGGCAATCCGCGGCTCTGGAGCCGCATGCGGCTCTTCCATCCATCTGATGCGGCTCTCTGTGCTTGTAAAATAATGAATGGATATTTAAATAAAATGCTTTATATTTTACTGCATTAATTTTACATCTGTATGCCAATTCTAAATGTAAAGATTATCTGCGTAAACCTGAACAGGTCCAACCCGGTCTGCGGTGGTTGACGGGTCACGCTTGTGCGTAATCATATAGGCGCATTCTGAGCTGAAGAGGATGTGAGATTCTGGGATTCTCCTCAGACGGCTCCTGGATGTGTCGCCACATTGGAGCCAGGAACAAGCACTATTCAGCCAAAGTTTCATAATCAGGGAACATTTTCTAAGTGACAAGTCTCTCTGAGAGACAGGGTTTGGAAAACACTCGCTTCAGTGGGAGGAATCTTCCCGCATGCGCACAGCATGGTTCTCTGCGTGCCTCTGGGGTTAATCAAGTTTAATTGTTTCTCTTTGCAACAATCTTCACAGGAAGGCAAAACAGTTAAACGGCAGGTTACATATATTTCCATTTGACTGTTTATTTTGACAGATGAACTCAAGGATGTTGCTTGGTTTGAAAGAATTACCCAGACGCACACGGATGCGCATGGATGAGCTGACATTTTAATCGTTAACACACATCGCTGAGGTAACTAAATCAATCAAGAAAATATTCCCATCAGAACATCAGAGCTTTATGCTGGACACTGTGTTCAGCGCGGCTCGGAGCGCCCACGGTGGACAGTGAGCTGAAGATCTGGGGTTCCAACGCAGCGCAGAACCACGCGCATGCGATACGATTTCCTCCCACTGAAGCAGTCTGGAAACCCGGTCTCTCTGAGGGATGTCACTTGGAAAAATGTTCTTTTTATGAAATTATGAAACTTTGGCTGAACAGCGCTTGTTCCCGTCTCTAATATGGACACGCATGACGCGTAGAGACATTTGATCACGCACAAAGTTTATGTGGAGCAGAAGCGGTCGGGCCACGGCAGGTGAAACGTTCCTAGCCTACGTGAAGTGAAACTGTTTAATTGTAACATTAATATGTTACTGGACACGCTGGTCTGGTTGGTTAGACCAGTGTTTGAAGCGGAAAACACACACACACACATACACGCACGCACGCACGCACGCACACACACACACACCAATTAAAATAATGCTGATAGCATGGACTAGAAGACAGGTGATGGTTTACGTATTTAAATGATGATCAGGCTGCTGTAAAATGTAATCTCCATCCACATCCAGACAGAATTATCCTCTATTCTTTCTCTATTTGCTCTGCTCTTGTCTGGGCTGACATAGCTGATGGTGCGCGCGCGCCTAACTAGCGGCTGATGCACATTTTACGCATTTGGAGAGGTGGGCTGGATGCTTTGCGTTTACTGGAAGATGGTCCACTTAACGCACGGGTGTAGACTAAATATTAATGACAAATGAATGAAAATTAAATTGTGAGTTTTTACTTCATATTTTATAAATAAAAAGGACGGGGGAACACATTTATGACGTCTTTTTAAACGAAATTTTCTATCGCGACATGCCTGCTTCACTAAGTCACAGCTTATTAAGGTCCGTCCAGAATTACCGTGGGAAACGGGTAATAATGGCTCTTTGATGGGAATAGGTTGCCGACCCCTGATAAGATCTGAGCTGGTAAAACAAAAATCCTCATCAGCAGGCGTTTTTGAAAGTGGGGGGGACACAGCTGCCAGTCCCCGGTTAAAATGACGCCTATGTAGAAGGCGCTATATCAAATACAGGCCATTTACCATTTACTATACTGGTTTTGATCTGTAAATAAGTGTAACGTATTATAAATAATCTTGTCTCCTTACCATCTTTTCATTTTCTGTTCATGTAACATGTTCAAAAACATCTGTAATAATAAAATTGGTGATAAAATCAATGATCAACTTCCGGTTCATGGTTTATTCTTCACACAAACTTTTTACTTAATTAAAACGTGCCAGCGGTGTAAATCCCCGAATGTAAAACTACTTTTCACACAAGAACTTCTGTGGTTGTGTGCAAACAGCTTCACTCTTTACCTCTTAAGCTTAATAAAAATGCTTCTTTGCTCCGTTGTCCTTAAAACAAATGACAAGTTTAATTCACCACACACACACACACACACACACACGCACACACACAGAAATAACTGGGACCCGCGGTACAAACTCGTTCTGGCTGATTTCTGCCTAAAATGTAATTTAAAAAACAAATATACAAACGAAAAATGTCTATAAACTGAACCGCTTTAAGCTTTTAAGGTTTCTACGGCTAGTTTTTAACAAACTTACGTTTAAAACTTCGTAGCTCTCCCCATTTTCTCTTCCTGTTGAAAATCCACAGCCGGCACGCAAAGCATGCTGGGATAGCCTTGTTCTGTGAGGAAACAACCTCAAAATGTGGGCGGAGCGAGGACGCATTTGAGGACGCGAGAATGAGTATTCTTGGAATTCGGACAGTACTCATCGCTGCGCTGTGACGTCATCGACCTCAAAATGCACTCTTACAAGCATCCTTCCCATGGATTTGCAACGTGTGGATCACTGGTAATGTTCATGTTTAGAAAAATGCGTTACGCAGAACAACTTCCGGTTCAAAAGGCTAACGGATCCATCATCCAATCAGTGATGCCTGTTGTTGCAGCATTGGTACCTACCTCTTCCGGTTTGTTTTTTGTTTTTGCGCTTTTCAAATTAGTTGCTCGTTTTGTGATTTGTTTTTGCATTTAGTGAATTTGTTGTTGCGCTTTGTGATTTGTTTTTGTGCTTTGTGATTTGTTTTTGCTTTTAGTGAATTTGTTTTTGCGTTAAGTACCTACCTTTTCTGGTTTGTTTTTTGTTTTTGTGGTTTTCGATTTGGTTTTGCGTTTAGTGAATTTGTTGTTGCGCTTTTCAATTTGTTGTGTGTTTTGTGATTTGTTGTTAGGCTTTTCAATTTGTTGTGTGTTTAGTGATTTTTTTGTTGCATTTAGTGAATTAGTTTTTGCGCTTTTCAATTTGTTGTGCGTTTTGTCATTTGTTTTTGCATTACGTGATTTGTTGTTGCGTGTTTCAATTTGTTGTGCGTTTTGTGATTTGTTTTTGTGGTTTGCACTTCAGGGCCACCGTGTATTCCACTCACCTGCATGGATGGTAAAGTCTCTCTCCGGAGTATTTCTCTTATCTGTGGCACCATCTAGTGGCTGACAAGTATATCAGACAAATAGTCTCTCCTGTTTTTTTTAAGATGGCGACTTCACATTTCTTTTCTATTTATGATCTTCTGTAGCCGACAAACAGCTAAAACGCGTTGTTTTACAATTATTATTATCATGTTGTGTTGTGTTTTCATATATTTATATTTTAGAAAATCACTTGTCCGTGAAAAGTTCGTCAACTCTGCATCAGTCGAGGTATTCCTTAAATTTGAACCATAAGCAGAAGTCTAACGCTATTGGTTAGTTCTGGTCGGTGCTCAGTTTCCTACTGCATGGAGCTCTGTGGGTCAGGGGCCGTGCTTAGCAAAAAAGATATATTGCTTAGATTATATCACAGTAAATGACAAGATAATCACTTTTACGGATTTTTGAAAAATAATACATCATTTCTGAAAGGAGAAAACTCAGAAAGATACTTTAACTGCAACACAGGTGAAACTCAAAACATTAGAATATGATGCAAAAGTTCATTTATTTACTTAAAACTTAAAAGGTGAAACTAAGATATGCACTAGACTCATTATATTTGAAGCTGTCAAGCCGTTATTTGTTATAATTGTGATGATTATGGCTTACAGCTGATGAAAACCCCACATAAAAATTCTCAGCGATTTGATTATTGTGAAAAGCTTCAATCTTCTATGCTCAAAAGTGTCACAATCTAGTCAGCTAATGAATCCAGAACTCCTAGGGTTCCTAGGTCTTTAGATGGTCTCTCAGTCTAAAGTTGAATTACTGAAATAAATACTTTTTTTCACATTTTTTTATGTTTCAAGTTTTACCTTTCATAAATGTTTTTATTTCTGACTAGAAATGACATTCACATTTGGTTTTATTCAAAATGTAATGCTAAAATGTTACATAATAAAAATACAGACTATATTCACATGTATCAATAATTTTGCATCTAATTAAATAACATACAGAAAACATGTCATGCAGCATCTGCATAACTATACTCCAGGATGTTTCTTACATACAGGAATCCCTGAGCTAAATAAATATAAACGTTACTCTGCAGTAAATGCATGCAAGAATTATAATTTGTTTGGAAAAGGCGCAGGCCTGCTTTGACAAGAAAGGTTAGAAAAGTCATTGCTGCACCTCATGCGATGCTGCTGCTGTAGTATCCATCTTAGTGAGAGTAATGTAAGTGCTGTGACATTCTCCTGGTTTTAGCGAGGGCACAGAGGAAGATATAGTCTGTCAGCATGACGCAGATTAGTTGCTAGATGCCAGGGGTGGGGAAACTGTAGAATGTGTGGCTCTGCACTCAGTGCCCCTAATTTGCATGAAGCAGTTTGTATTCCAGAGTGGTTTGTTAAAACATGTGCAAGCCAGCGATCTGTGTGTGCATGTGTGAGCTACTGTACAGTAACCACTTAGAAAGCATTTGAAATCCCCCTCTTGCTACTCACAAATCTCTGTCTCCTCTGCTCACCAGAAACAGATGTCCACGCGACCTGCCTCCATTAAGTGGATCTGCTCCAGAGCATAACTCAGTGCTGCCGCGGACTCTGCCGAGCCTTTGGACAGCAGAGCCAGCCCACCTTCATCACCATCTTTCTGCACAGACGTGGCACTTTGAAAGGGAACTTTGAGATTGAGACAGCAGGGCAACACGCCAGTGCTGGCTCCGTCTTGGTGTAGCTGCTGCTGGAGGTGAGAGAGTGCGAGTTGGACACGGCCCATCCCTCTGCTGTAAGTGGTCATTAAAAAGCTGGCTGACAGTGCTTTCCTCCACGAGTAGTAGTGGCGTTGTCCTGCTCACCACACTGGCTACCACACTCAACACCACCAGTTTCAGTTTAATGGTGTCTGCTGGTTAGTACTGACCCCTCTGTCACTGTGCGAGTGTGTTAGCCATCATCACGCTCTGCAGACCTATGCTGTGCCGAGGTTTTCATATCTTCTCTGACTGAACTAATCGTTTGGACTGGATTTTGCTCCGTGACCACAGGACTAGAACAGCGCGGAGTGACGGGTTGATCCTGAGATAATCTTGGTTAGGGCTCATCTTTCTCTGATTTCTGCAGAGTAAATGTGAAGCTGAGTGTTTCACACAAGAGGCCTGTGGATGGATGAGAGCCCGAACCACTTTTCTGAATAAACTCATCCACATTCACCCCAATTGCAACCATGACAACAGAGTTAGCCTTCCTGAATGCATTTTGGAGACCGGAAAGTGGTGTGACCCAGTATCAGTTTATTCAAGAGTGAGGTTTGAGTCTTAGAACCAGTACAGGGAACATTTGTGGAAACAGCTGATCTCATAAGGGGTTATTTAGAAAGGTTTTTAGTGGTGCACCTATTGGATTCTGTAAGTTGCCAGATTCCCGGCAGGGTTAGCTTGTTCCAGCGCAGTCCAGAGTTTGCTGCACCATATTAAGATCAGGATCTGTAGAGGCAGCTTTCATCAGGAATATTTAGGAATAATATGGAATAGAATAGACTTCATTAATTCCACAGTGGGGAAATTCCCTTGCCACAGCAGCACATTAAACGGTATACCAATAAATGGTTGTAAACATAGTACTGGCAAGTGTAGCTAGAAAAGAAGAAAAACAGTTAATACTGCTACTGGGAGGCGAACGTGCGCAAAACTGCACGCCAGTCTGACTGCATAACCACTTCACCACTACATCTGATAACAAGTTAGCAGCGTCACATGTAATTGTGCCATCCAGTGTGTCTTTGTGGATGGGATGTATGTTTTTTCCAGTGGTGTCTCAGTAGAAGTCATTTCAGAAATAATTTGTCAGCAAATTCACAGAATATCCTGATGTGAGAACCAAGACCAGACCCGCTTCGGGGGAGAGGACCAAATTGAAGCTGAGATGGGAGGAAAATGCTCGAATGAGGTCAAAAATGGCTTTGGCGTGTTTCCTATGAGGAAATGACAATATAATATGGTAAAAAGTTCCAAAATTTAGATTTTTTATTTTATGGAACCTTTACGAAAACTGTTCAATTAACCTCTCAACTCCGTCCTCAATCTCAATCCTAAGGATTACGCTAAGTGGAAATATCATTGACTGTTTGGAATTATCTCCTCAAGTTTGGGATTACCATTGACTATTCTCCGGTGTGGGGATTTGCCTTTCCTCACTCCTGATGCCTTTGCCTGGGAACTAACCTTTCCTCCCTCGTCTGAGTCCCTAGGGCCTCTGGGGTTACTCAACGACCCGTGGTTTCTGCCAGGACCCCGTGCCCATGAAAAGGGGGATATGTAATGTCCAGAAATGGTCAGTTTTCATGTACAGTTTGACCCCTTCAGTATCTGGTCTACATGGAGACAGGAGTCTGCATACGTTGCCTTTAATCAGCCGGGTCCTGCTATTCCATCAGCTGGAGCCTCTCTGCAGCTCGGAGCACATGATAACAAAGTGTCAACAAACTGTTCCCTTCTCAAGGGCCTGCTGTGCCAAGCCTGCCTCGTTATCTGGGCCGGACTGGACTGTTATATGAGTGGCTGTTTTCAGCTTACATGAGTTAATCATTCATGAAATGAAATTAACAAATGTTATATGGATAATAAGAATGTTTTGATTGATCTGTGCTTGAATTACTAAAAGCATGAAATGAATTATTACATTGAATGATTTATATATATGGTAATCAGTAATGTTTGATACGACAAGGCAATCGTCACCTGCACCAGACACAAGGACAAGTTAAAGTTAAGTTAAACTCGTGACACATAGATATTTCTTTACCCCAGATCAGAGCATCCGGTATCTTAAGAAGGCGTGATGTTCTGAGGTTTCCTTGGTAATATCCCTTAACATGGCACGTTCCGATTGGACAAGAATTCATAACATGAGAATATTAAAACAGAATCACTAGGTGATTCAGCAGTCGCATTCCAGCATCCTGGGAGATTCAGGCCTAGTCCACACGTAGCCGGGGTTTTTTGAAAACGAATATCCGCCCCTCCAAAAAACTTGCATCCACACCACCGCGTTTTAAAACAAAACTCTGTCCACACGTACCCGGATAAATACGTTGTTAAGGACATACCAGACCTGTAGGCGGCAATACTTCCCCCGTTCTTAACCTCGTCCTTCGTCTGTGGTCTTCCGCAAGGAGCAGTAATTCCGCTTGCAAAAACAAACAAGCAGAAAGCGCTTGGACAATTGATGGATCGGGTAGTGACAGAGCGCAGCTCTGAAGGCTTCCATGATGCCGGCTAGTGTAAACACAGGTCGCACACGTGATGTCAGCATTTTTTGTAACGGAAAGTGACGTTGCGGACCTTAAAACTCCGGTTTTGTCCGTCCACACGCAGACACCCAAAACGGAGAAAACGCAGATCTTCACTTTGGCCGGAGTTTTTAAAAAGATCCGTTTTCGTGTGAAAAAACTCCGTTTTCGTGTGGATGACAGGCCAAAACGTAGAAAAATATCTGCGTTTTGGCAGATCCCCGGCTACGTTTGGACAGGGCCTCACCCTCAGTTCTAGAGAAAGCTACGGAACGGCCGTCCGGAGCGAAGCCTCTTTAACCCTGAGCATTTTTGGCAAGCTGCCAAAACCCTGCTAAAAGCTGCCTACCGCTGACACAGCAAACGGTTCCTGCAGAACAAAGCTGATATTGTTCCGACTCCCTAAGAGTCCTTCTAGACGCAAACGGTTCCATCCACCTGTTGTGACTGGGAAAACATCTCTGGACTGGAGAGTCGGTGCTACGGTATTCTACAACCTCGGTGCCAGAGGTCATCCGACCTCTCTGACCTTCGGATCCACTTAAGAGGGTCTTCCAAAGGGTGAGGTAGACACACAGATAGCGTCTGATGCCTTTTTGATAATAATGAACTCCATAGCTTAACACAAACCAAATTCTTCCCTTTTGCATCCAGAACTCAGCTCTTCTAGATACGAAAGTTCTGATAACATCATATTCACACATAGTCACCATACATCACATCTCATCCGCCTAGATCCATCCATCACAGTAAATATTAGTTAATTTGTCATGTTTGGAAAATAAATTCTTACTTTTTATAAACCTGACTCTTTCCTTGAATCAAGACAAACTGTGTACAATCCCTGAATAAACAAAGAATCCTAGAATCTTCTGATTAAACACTGTAAAGACCAAGCAGTTTGATCTTCTATATTCATATAGAGTATCACAGCTTATTGGTCATAAGTAGAGGTAACATTTTAAGCTCTTAAAGAACTACATTTACCAACTACTACAAGGCCATTATCAGGAAGACATGACCTGATCTGAACTCAAATATCAGATTTGGGCGTCATCAAAACATTGTTCATGAATCTCATCTGTAGCTAAATGGCAACATTCGCCGTCCAATCTCCACTTCTGTCCGTAGTATTGCACCAACTCTGTTGGGCCGGAGTAAAGAACCACTTCATCAGGAGATGCAGAGAGGCTCAAGGAGACTGTGAGCTGCTTGTTCAGAATCTCCAAGTGACTTTGACTTTTACCCTTGCAAATACATAAACATAAATATTCTCCTTCAACATGAAAAGTCCAATTAGCAGCGTAATAACAGGAGCTTGTTGTCTTCCTGCAGAGGGTGTAGTTAAAACAGGTCAGACCACCTTAGAACTGCCGTCATGGCTGCTTTCATTCAATTTTATTTATTAACACAATTTGAAAAGGTGTTTATTTACCCTTTTTTTAAATACCACCCTCTGGTCCTATAGAACATCCATTTGTAGTATTCATCAAAAACCAAGCTTTAAGTAAATCAGCGTAAATATGGGTCATCAACACATCACCATATGGTAAATGGTTCAAGGGAATAAGTGAAACTGGGTAATCAATGAAATATTCTGTATCTGTCACTCCATTCAGTGTTAAGGCACACATTACATACATATCCCATAATATCACTAATCAGAGGTCAGTGTTTCATTCTTTTACTATACACTCCTTAATAATCATGGGGCATCATTTAATTATCATAGCAGTTTTATGCCTAGAGTTAATGGCAGGTGTAATTTTATACCCATCAACTACAACATAATGTTTGATTTCTTTTTCATCCTTCAATTCCACCGGATTGTTCTCGCTCCAGGTGTTCTGGCATATGACGAATAAATTACTTGGAGACACCCAGGAGCCTTTATGGGTTTTCATTGTTATTCATTCAGTACGGGTCTAGGTTTTATTTATCTATCTTTATTTTATGCCGGAAAATCACTGCAGATAATCTAAGGAGCAGGCATGAGAGAATTAAGCTGCATGGTGCTCTGGTTGGTCTCCCCCCCACCCCTCTCACACACACAGTTCTCTTTTACTTTCTGTCCGCCTCGTCATTTTTCCTTTTGCCTGCCTCCCAATCCAATCTACACCATTCATCAGATGGCAGTGATAAGCCCGAGGAGCACACGGAGTGGCACTACAGCAGCTTAGCGCTCCGTGACTGCGTTTTAATGCAGCAGCAACTGGATCGTCTTGTTTATGTTAATGGTTACTTAAGAAAATAAAGGTCAAAATAGAAGCACATATGATACTTTTATATGTTTAAATGTATATGAGTGCAATTATTATTTTTATGATGATCACTGAATTAGTTCACTTGTTTACCATTAAAGGCCTTTTCCTTCATATAGCAGATGTTCCTGAACAGAGTTCATCTCTGCTCACTTAAAAGTGAAATTACTAACCTCTGGTTAATAGAAAGTAAATAAAGCTGATGATGATATTGATGAACACACATTGAATTTTACATAACACACCAGCATTCAACCTATCACATACACCTCCAATGTTTGAATTCACATCAGAAAAAGGAGATTCAACATAAGTCAAAGTTCAGCTTTACTCTGACTTCCACCTCACAAGTTAATCAAGATTTATGGAAACTAGAATTTAAAGTCCTTCAGGCCTCAAGGGAAAAAAGCAATACTTTTTAAACCCCCAATACTTTTGTTCCTGAACCATCTTGTTCTGTTTTGGACCTGAACATTATTTTGTCTGTACTCAGAAATAACCCTGACCTTTCACACCAGAATTACTGGTTACCTGTGTCAGCATGGTGTGTGTACCAACCTATAACTGACTCACTGAATTAGTTTCTACCAGATAATAGCGACTTTCACATTTAGATCAGGCCTGAAAGGGAAAGTTCAGATCTTTTGAAGAGGGCTTATGAGCCCTTTGCGTGTCAGCTGTTGTAGATGGTAACAGCTTCAAGTTGTCAAAATATAGATTTGATAAAAGCTGAACAAATTTGTTTTGTGATTTGATGTTTTTTACATGTTTTATCAGAGAATCAGAATCAGAGAATAAGAGAGAATTGTATTGCCAGCGCTCCAGCGAACCAGAGCATAGGAACTTGACTCCACAGAACAGCCTGACCAAGATTACACACACACATATAGACAGGACAGATACAGGCAGACCATGGGAGCAGCCATAACGGCGTTCAAGAGCAGCCATAACGGCTGGTAAATAATGTTTTTTTTTAATTTCCAGATTATTGCATGAAAGTGAAATGATCCAACCCAACAACTCAGAACTAGAATTAAAACCAACAGCAGAATATAGCAGAAGGTTTGGGCCTTATGTGTTGCTCCTACTACGCGCACACATTCCTGACAAGTTCTACCTCATTGTGAAGGCGACTAATCAGGTATTCCAAATTATACCAAATTCATAGCAGAAGCATTGTTTGTGAAGCATTTTTTTCCACACGCTGATTGTTTATTTTTCATACGTTCACTATATTTACAAGGCAGCTTCCTTTTATTTTATGATATAAAAATGTCAGTTTTGCGTAGCAGAACCTTCAAATGAAACAGAACCCTGGCTCTGCTGCTGGAAAATGAATTGCCTTCATCTTTTCATTAGACACTTTATCTTGCTTCCATTCTTTTATTTATCTATCTGGGAGAGCATTCATGTGTCACTTTCCTTTATCCTTGGAGACGAGAATGGAGACAATGGTTCCACTGCAGCATTTCCTCTCATTCTGTCTCTGCCCAGCAAAACATGACGGAACAAATGAACCAATTAATTGTGCCGGTGGCTGTGCTGTCCCACGGGGCTATCCCGAGAACTGAGACGGCCTGATTAGCTCACAGGTAGGCCTGACTGGAGACAGCCAGCTCAGGCGGCTCGAGCAAGGAAAGCTCCCATGATGGGAACGTACACACGGCTCCACGGTGCACTTACTTGTTTTGTTTGCCTCTAGCTTTTTGTTGGTGTTGATTGGCGTCAAGACTGGTTTCAAGGAGAAATTCTAAAAAAGCAACCGCCTTGTTAGGTGACAGATTAGCAACTTCGAGAGCAGAGCTGACAAATGCGCAGCATATCCTGAGTTCATTCTGCAGCCGATAACTAAACAGCAACATCTTACCTCTATAAGTGGCACCAACAGGAATGGGGAGTGCAAAACTATCCAAAACGCCTCTGTAGCTTAACTTGTATCGATCCCACGTACTTTACAACCACCTGGAAGGATCTTACTTGACTTTAAACAAGAGTGATCAGTTAATACTTGGGGTATTGATTCATGTTGGCCCTCTGATGTTGGGTTGCTTTCAGACACTGCTCAGTCTTTCTGCTTTTGTAGTCTTACAGATCTGGGACAAGGGGGTGAGAATTTTTCTAGGGTGTCAATTTGCTGCCAAGGTCAGTTTGACTCTGCACATTTTATATCTAAAGTCTGAGATATACATGCTGAGGCAGGGTGGTGAGTAACTTGGTCACTTTAAACTCAATCTCCTAGCTGTGGAGGTCATGTGTACAGCGTTTTAGCTGAGCTACATACAATATTATGGAGGGATCCATCGTCTGGCCTTTGACACTCAACATGCTGAATAGGTGGCTGTCGCATCAGGTGTTCAATACAAGCCGACAGGTCTGTACTGTGTCTGATCCCAACTGCCTGCATTTTTCTTCCTATTCTGTACATTTTCTGAGATTGTGATATCCCCCCTCTTCTTTTCTTCCTTTGCCATTAAAGAAAAAATTTGCAGCTTCCAGTTCTTTGGGGTACTACAGAACATTCAAAACCTCTTACCCTCAGAGGCAATTTTGAAGCACCTTGTCCCCGATGGTCAATTTGTCACCAAGTGCATGCCAGGAGGTATCCTTGGGGGTGACCAGTGGTCATTGCTTTCTCTGACACTCTTGGAAAAAGAGGGCAACAGCGGAAGGCAAAGTGAGACAGAGTGAGGGAGCAAAAGGGAGAATGAACCTGACAAAGACCCTGAAACAGATCTGTCCCACTCAGCAGAGCCAAGGGAGTATGCAGCCAGGCTGTCAGCACCTCTCATTAGTCAAAGGCAGCCTCCCTGACAATGTGACACTGATTACCAAAAGCCCTGATTCAGACTTTCTTCCCTTCTCTATTGCTGCAAACAGTGTCAGCTAAACCTATGTGCACTTGTCCATCTAAACACACACAGAGACATGTATGCACTCCCACGCTTGAAACTTAAATCGACTCTCTTTGCATCCCAAAATGCTTAAATTGCATTTCATTTAACTTTCAGATTTTTTTCCCTCCCCCGTCTCCAAAGGGGGGCCCTGGGCTTTGTTAAAAAGAGCAATAAAGGGCAAATGACTGTCCTCCAGCCAGGTGCAGAGTTGTAGGTGGGCTTAATGAGCCTGAGACCATCTTCATGTACAATGAGCTTCTTCTAAATTACCGAAAAGATTTATTTCTTCAGTTCTACTGTTGCTCAGTTTTATTAAGAGTGAAGCCTATCTGTTTTTCTTTTCTTTTCTTCTTTTTAACAAAATAAGCAACTTCACTTGAGTTATCATGGGAGAACTCTTCCCAAATCACAACAGACCAACTTATACTGACTAACATTTGTAAGTTTGTGAAAGCACGCCATTGTTATTCAGCACAGAACACTTTATTCAGTAACTTTTTCAAAGCTAGATGTATTTTTTTGTAAAACACATTGCCTTTTGAGAGTATAACTACAATTTAGTGTAGATTTATCTTCGAGGAGTAGTTGTGAAACACTTTGAAAAGCACTGTAGGAAAACATTCCACAAGGATGAATGAGACAAGCTTGACCATGAAAAATCCCTCCACCAGATTTTAAAAATATGCAACAAGAAGGCAGCAGAGTTTAAGTATCTCAGGGTCTTGTTCACGAGTGAGGGTAAGAGGGATCGGGAGATCGACAGGCGGATTGGTTCGGCGTCTGCAGTGATGCGGACGCTGAGCCAATCTGTCGTGGTGAAGAGGGAGTTGAGCCAGAAAGCCAGGCTCTCGATTTACCGGTCGATCTACGTCCCAATCCTCACCTATGGTCATGAGCTTTGGGTAACGACCGAAAGAACGAGATCGCGGATACAAGCGGCCAAAATGAGTTTCCTCCGTAGGGTGGCCGGGCTCAGCCTTAGAGAGCTTGGACATTCGGGAGGGACTCAGAGTAGAACCGCTGCTCCTCCGGATCGAAAGGAGTCATTTGAGGTGGTTTAGGCATCTGGTCAGGATGCCTCCTGGACGCCTCCCTGGGGAGGTGTTTCGGGCATATCCTGCCGGCAGGAGGCACCCGGGTCGACCCAGGACACGTTGGAGAGGTTACATCTCCAATCTGGTCCGGGAACGCCTTGCGGTCCTGCCGGAGGAGCTGGTGGAGGTGGCCGGGGAGAGGACGGTCTGGAGCTCCCTAGTCGGGATGCTGCCCCCGCGACCCGGACCCGGATAAGCAGAGGAAGACGACGACGACGATGTTATGCACCAACCGCACCAGGAGATTTCTCCAAAATAAATATTTTCAAGTCTAGAAACAGCTATCTGGACCCCACACTGAATGTCTGTATTTACCTTGGTGCCTTCAAGTACAGCAGCAAGATAATTAGGTAAATCAACACGAATCAACACAAAAGCAATTTGAGGTGTACTTTTACTTTTAGTTAGTAAATGTCTCTTTCATTGAGGCAGGGATTTAAAGAGAAAGGTCATGGAGAAACCCTTTATTACTTGTTATCTTTGAATAACACTGAGTTTAACATGCAGGCTAAACACTGGCTTTGTGTTTAACTTGCTGTTGGGCCCGATCTGCGGAGCTTGATGTGTTCTGGAATCGTAGCACGTAAAACATAGACTGGAAGCATAAGCGGTGCATCTATTCACTTCTGGGACGATTCTAAAATGTTATGTTCATGTTCATGGCCGGAGGAAACGCATCCATCCACTTTGACAGAGGCTAAGTGCTGCGTAATACATTTTGCAGATGTTACGCGATGCTTATGTTTTCTTTAAAGTGGTCCTAGAATTTAAAACAACATTTGCCTTGTTATGTTTAGGCAGCTTGGGATGTCTGAGCCGTCTCCGACCCGCTTGTTGGAGATGTTACCAAACCGCTTCACAAACATATAAATGCTGGTTGTGGTTATGCTAACTGCAGAACAACGCTAGCCTGAGCCACTGCTATACTGCTGACTGTACTTCTGAGATGCTTGTTGAACTTGAGAAAAACAATAAAAGTCTTTTCTTTTTCAGAATAGGAGCCTCATCAACATGAATGACTGGCAAATATATCAACAGGTTGTGGTCTTTGTCAACTTCCAACTGTTAAAGTGGATTGTGTTTATAAAATTATCTTCTACACGAAGATGGTTTTGATAGCTCCGTTCCAGATTTTGGCTTGCGATCGTTGATACCGATCACATGGATCGTACAGATTTTCTGTCTAGCTGCTCATTTTCTGATGGCCATGCTCATAGAGACGAGTTGTTGGTGAGTAGCTGTGTCTGACTGTTGCTGCTTCGACTCCTGGTGCTTTGTATTTCAGCGTTAAAAACTCACTTCAGTCCGCCTAGAGTTTGTTCTATCAAAGTCCTATTAAATCCACTCGATGCATTTTAACAAGCTTCCCCCACGGTTTTACTACACTCTCAAAAGAGTAAAAGTTTGTTTCCCACTTTTACCACTGCACATATGCGCAGTGTAAAGGAATAGAGAGAGGGAGATCTCTGCAGGCTACATAACATGAGTGACAGGTATGATTGCCTCTAAAAGGCCAGTTTTGATCAGAGGCTGATCAATCGGAACATCGCTACTCTTAAAGTCTGCAGTTACACGCAAAAGTATGCTGTCACCTGGGTAATAGCTGAAGCTTTTTTAGAATCGATAAAAATGAGAAAATCAGATTTCTAATTAAATAGTTTAGAAACGGTGATTTCATTAAAAAAATACTTCTGGCTAGATCATTTAAAGGAGAACAAAGATTCAGCTACATAAGCATACATCCTCACACACACGGTCCACCGTTACTACTGCATACTTCAGAGATATTGACTCTCCACACTGAAGCCGACAAAACTGTTGAATATTGAAGGAAACATCAAATAGTGCTAAGATTTTTTAAATGTTTAAAATATTGTTTTTGAGCTGTACACTTTCAGGCTCCAGGACAAAAACTGCTTCAGGTAAGATGGTAGCTGGGCTAACTCACCTCCAAGAAAACAATAATTCTGAAAGAATGATTTCAAAAACATAAGGGTGGTATAGCTATTGCATCCAGACTAGACAAAACAAAGTAATTCTGAGTTAGGGCTGGGCAATATGGCCTAAAATCAATATCACAATTTAATGAGGACTTTATTGAGGACACCCCCATAACGATAAATGGACGATAACTACAGGTATGCAAAGAAACAAAAGTTGTCCACTAGATGAAGCTGTCACATGTATTACGTTGAGTCACATTTTTACATGACTGAAGGTGGTATAGCTTCCTAAAAGGACATGAACGTTACCAACCTACATACATCTTTTCATTTTTGTATTATCAAATTTATTGACATGAGAAAAAATATCACGATAAGAGTAAAAAATTTTGGTAACGATACATTTTCGATTTATTGCCCAGCCCTATTGTGAGTTACTTAAAATTTGTTAGATTCTGTTGCATTTTTTGTACAAAAACTAACAAACAAATAAAAACCCACAAACCCAACAGGTAGTTGAATAAAGACATGAACTCGTGGGGTTTTTCTGATGCTGGACTGATGCTCTGACACTGGGTTTTAAAGTATAAGAGACTAATCATTCCCTGTATCTTCATGGATTAAAGACAGCGGGAGGATGGTAGTTTTACTCTCGGCTTGAGAGACTAAGCTTGTATGACACAGTCTGGGGATCACTATTAAGTATTTCCTTCATGCATTACGATACATTTCCAATTTCAGGTAAAACTCAGTCAATACCAACAATTCATTTTGGTTGCGGTCTTGTTTTTATACTGACGGAGTTTGCCATACTATGGTGTTTGACCATCCAGAGGTTTAGATAGAACATGGGACAAGTTAAAAAAAGAGTGGTAGTCAAAGGCCAAGTTTACAGAGAAACTGTTTTTTTTATTGTTATTCATCAAAGTTGTCACTCTGAGTATCACATGCAGACCAAACTTGAAAATAGTCTTCTACCCTTATTTCCTGCATTAGCCGTCGATAAAAAAAAAAAGATGGGGAAATGCTCAAATTAGAAAATTCTGTGACAATTTTATGTCATACTATCAAATAAACATTCATGGACTCAACCCATCTCGGCTCACAACGGGGAAGGCTGTTGCTGATCTAGTGTCCTGAAGAGCAGAGCACATCTCGGCTAGTAGAAGCTAACCATTAGCATTAGGAAGTCCACAACACGGCTGATTCCTTCAACTTTTTATTTGTGGAGATAAAACATCCGCATTGCAGAGCAAACAGTCAGTGGTAGATTTGTGTTGCTGTTAGCCAATCAGAGGCGAGATGTCTGAACGTCAAGAAGTAAGACCGCTGTGTTCAGCTCAACTTCATTGGACTCTTTTCTACATCCTGAGAGAGAGGGTGTTTCTCAATGTCAAGGCACCTGGCCTCGCAAGGCGATGTCTTGCGAGGCTAGGCACCTTGCTTACAAGGACACTGTCCTTCCTTGGTCGAAGAAAACGCTTAAACGCCTTGCATCACATGACACAGGAGATACCGTATTTCCCAGAGTATAAGTTGCTCTGGAGTATAAGTGGCACCAGCCATAAAGTGTACTCGTGTACACATGGCGGCAGCAGTGTTGGGCGTTGGTGCTGCTGGAGGTTCTGCTTGCCCTCACAAAAAAAACCTGCAATCTATAAAACGGATAATGGGAAGGTGTTAGTGGAAGATGAACTGCTAAACTTTATTGTAGTGAAGATGAGAACGCTTAGTCATGATGAAATTGTTTTGTTGGCAACCAACAATTTCTCAGCGTGGATTGAGTATTCCAAGCGGCTTCTGTTTTATGTATGCCCTAAAACTACGATATGGTGTGTTGTGCACAAGGGCCCGCAGAAGGACATCAATAATATTAAAGCATGTCTGAAAGTGCTTAATGAATGTGGAGAAGATATTCCGAGGTTTGTCTCCTATTATTTAGATGAGCTGCCACCTGTTGGATTTGGAAATATGGATGCTTCTGCACTGCTCGGTCGGATGGAGCAGCTGAACCTCGAAGTCTCTGGCTTGCGGAGAGCATTGGAAACAGCTGGAGGTGAGTGGGAATCTTGGAGCAGCAGTTGCGGCTATGGATCGTAGAGTGGCAGTGGTGGATAAACGCTTTGGATTGGAATATGAACCTGCGGATGTTGGCACGGTACGGCAAGGCGAGTGCAGACCAGATCGCTTGGAGAAGATCAAATGGGCTCCCTTTGAGAAAAGCTGTCTCCTTGGATTGCCAGCACTTCTCAAGGGGAAGCAAAGGAGCTGGGGGGGGGGGGGGGGGGGGGGGGGGCCCGGTCAACAATGGGAGCCTCCTGAGGTTGCTGCGAATTCACCACGACCACAGCTACATTCCCCTCAGTGGAGTGTTGTGGTGAAAGAAGGACAGAACAAGACGGGGTTGTTAAAAGAGAATATTCCATCAAAGCAGCAGAGAAAGCAGAGCAAAGTGGGAATAATTGGAACTAGTACGGAGAGTAACATTGGTGCGGTGAAAACAAAACGTGTTTGCCACAAAGTTTTCTTCTACACTGGATGCAGATACTCTCTGTGATTATCTATCCGGGAGGCTGGAGAATAAACGGTGACGTTTCACAAGATTGAGTGGGCTCATAGTAGGTATGGCTCTCTTCATATCACTGCTGAATGTAACAATGTTGCAGATATGTACGACCCAAAACTTTGGCCTGAGGGGATTTAATTCGCTGGTTTTATGAGGCTCGGGGCTTTAAAGCTTCTGAGGGGAGGAGTGAACTGCTACTCCAAGATGCACCTGCAGGTCCACATGAGAGCCAGACAGCATAATGGCTATGATATCATATCTCCTCTTTCCTGATGGACATCTGTGTTGTATCTTACAACACACGTGGGCTGTGTATGGGCCACACTGAAACTGATAAATCACATCGTGTTGTTGTGGAAAAATTGATGGAGGGCTGTGATATTCTGTGTGTGTAGGAGACGTTTTTGTCAATTCAAGATCTGGAAGGATTAAATTCAATGCATATGGACTTTCATGGTGTTGGGGAGTCAACAACTGACTTAAGTACTAGAATCATTCAGGGAAGGATCCCAGGGGGTGTAGCCACAATGTGGAATAAAAAATATGATCAGGTGGTGAATGTCATAAGACTGGGAGTTGATTGGGCTATTGGGATTGAGTTGTACTGTAATGATACAAAGATAATACTTTTGAATGCATACATACCATATGAGTGCTCACAAAATGAGGATGAGTATCTTAGCAGATTGGCATTTGTTATGGCCTTCATCCAGGACAATCATTCTACTTGCATCTATGTGGTTAGTCACATGAATGCGGATGTAAATGATGCCAACTCAATATTTGGCTATCATCTACTCATGTTTTGTTGTGAAAGTGGTATGGTTCTATCTAGCAGATCATTACTGCCTAAGGGGAGCTTCACGTATATTAGTGAGGCCTGGCACACTACATCCTGGCTAGACCACTGTGTCAGTATGGTGGATGCTCATGACTCTATCAGTATGATGAAAATTGATTATGAGTTGGCTACCACAGATCATATACCTTTTCGAATGAGGCTGAACATGGGCAAGTTACCAATGCTGCTTCCTGTGGACAGTGGCGTTGATGTGGAGAAAATGGATTGGTCAAAACTATCTACTACAGATCTTTATAGATATGTTAATCATACCGATGAGTTATTGGGTAAAATCAAGGTCCCAAAAGATGCTTTATTATGTCGGGATATGACATGTAAAAGTGAGGTACATCAGAAGGAGATACGTCTTATGTAAGAAACAGTTGTTGAGTCTCTAAGTACAGCTTCTGGTGCTATGTGTAAACATCAGGAAAAAGGGCATCAGGGGAGGCCACGATGGAAGGTTTATGTGGAGGAGCTTCATGCAGAGGCATGGAGTGCATTTAAGAAGTGGGTAGAGTCTGGTAAGAATAGGCATGGTCCAGTATTTGAGAATAAGAAAAGCACTAATGCTCGATTTAAATATGCACTTCCATATATTAAAGGAACAGGAACACTGTGAGGGCAGATTTACTGGCTAGAAAGTTGCAAAATAATAATGTCAATGACTTTTGGAAAGAGATAAAAACTATCAAATAGTTGTAGAACAACACTTCCATTTAATATTGACCGGGTGTGTGGTGCTGAAGAGATTGCAAAGCTTTGGCGTGATAAATATTAGGAACTGCCTAATTGTATAAAGGGCACAGTACCTGTAGTGAATAACATTGAGTACAAAGATGATGTTAATGTTACAGCTGCAGAAATATATTAATTAATCTTGAAGCTGAAAGATAATGCCTGTGGACTGGATGAGATAATGGCTGAGCATTTGAAATATGCGAGTAAGAAATTGTGCCCTTTAGTGGCCATGCGTTTCACAGGATTTTTTGTGCATCGAATGCTGCCTGACTCTATGCTCTCTGTTGTTCTGGTGCCAGTTGTCAAGGACAAAGTGGGGAAACCAAACAGCTCTGACAACTATAGACCAACAGTGTTGGGAGTAACGCGGTACAAAAGTAATTAATTACTGTAATGCATTGCTTTTTGCTGTAATGTGGTAATGTAAGGCATTACAGGGAAAGAAAATGGTAATATTTACTCGGTACAATTGTCTGTAACGCAGTAATTACAACGCATTTTTAAACCCAGAATCAAGATGCGGGTTTCCTAAAAATTCAAATTGCGGGAAGCCTGAAAAAAGATCCAGTATCTACATATATGACGTCATTTATGGACTCAGCTTTGCAGGCATTCTATGAGCAGAGAGGACGCAGCGGTAATGGCTCAAATACTCCAGCTGCGTCCTGCGCGCGGCCGCTGTTATATTCACAAAATCGCTCCACCAAAACAAAGTAATTCGTTTGCGATCGTTTATATCAGCCCATATTCTCCGGTACTTCATGTAATTTTTAGCTGAGTTCATAATCTGTGCGCCGGTGATTTCAACTCCTTGCTGCTGGAGCGCAGCGCGAAGCTTATTTATTTATTTATTTATTTATTTATTTATTTATTTTTTGTGTTCGGTAGATCCCTTTGGCTGATTAGTTAGAAACTAGGAAATCTAGTTTACAGTTTTTCTAGAAGACGGAGAAAACATGCAGCATGCAGGAAGGTTAGAGAGAGAAAGGGCAGGATATTATTCACATAAAATCAAGAAAACAAAACAAAGTGCTTGAAAAGAAAAAAGTAGGTAGATTTATCCCCAATACACATTTTTACCAGTGAAAAGCAATAATATATAAGCATTTAATATTTATACATGTGATAGAATCAGATCACCCCAGAAGTCAGTCCCACATCCAGGGCCGTATCAAGGCATTTGGGGACCAAGGCAAATATAGGCTTGGAGCCCCCACCACCTCACTCCCTGATCAGTTAATATAAGATGGCAGCGTGCTGAGAGTACAGATTGTTGTTGCTTTTATTTAATAAACAATCATTTTAAAGCACTGTTATTATATCTGACTGTTTTTAACAGCAACCCTAGCTCAGACACCACATCACCTTCCACATATATGTCATGAGTTCACTGAGCGTCACATTACCAGATTCATATTGAAGTTGTTTTGGTGAAAGTAACTTAAAGTAATGTAAAAGTAGTGTAATGCCTTACATTTCAAAATCAGTAATATTGTAATGTAATTAATTACTTTAAAATGAGGGTAACAAGTAATAAATAATGCATTACAGTTTTGAAGTAACTTGCCCAACACTGTAGACCAATAGCTTTGGCCAGTGTCTTGTCTAAAGTCCTGGAGATGATGTTATTGAGTAGGCTTGACAGAAATGTCCTGATTTCAGATCATCAATTTCGTTTTAAACAAAATCATGGAACTGACTTGTGTATATTTGCACTAAAGGAAATTCTAGATAAATATAAAAGGCAAAATACCACAATGTTTACATGTTTCTTCGACGCCTCCAAGGCATTTGATCGTGTGAATCATGAGAATTTATTTCAAAAGCTTGGTGATAGTAGGGTTCCTGGATTTTCAATTAGGATTTTGATCTACTGGTACACTCATCAGAAAATGAGAGTGAGATGGAGGAGTGTGACATCAAACCCATTCTGGGTGACCAATGGGGTTTGTCAGGGTGGAATTTTATCTCCTTTCCTATTTAATATGTATGTAAATGATCTGTCTCTGATTTTAAATGCAAGTGATACAGGATGTAGGATTGGTGACTTATTAGTCAATCATCTCATGTATGCTGATGATTTGGTCATCTTTAGCCCATATAGCGCTGGACTCCAACAACTCCTGAGAATATGCAGTGAGTACGCTGCAAACTTTGATATAAAATATAATGCAAAAAGAAAAAAAAAGCAAGATCTTAATATTCAGAAGTAGAGAAGACAAGAGGCTAACATTTCCTGAATTCTACTTGTCAAACGTTGCTCTTGATGTATGCAGTGAGGTCACTTATTTGGGCCATGTTACTGATGGTGGCTTATCTGATGACAAGGATATTTTACGACAGCGGAGGACGCTGTACGCCCAGGCAAATATACTTGGGAGAAAGTTGGGTATGTGCTCCATACCAGTGAAGACTTTACTATTTAAAGTGTACTGTACATCAGTGTATACTGCCCACCTGTGGTGTAGATATAAGCAAAGTAGTATTAAAAAACTAACGGTGGCTTATAATGACAGCATGAGAATATTGCTGAAATACTAAAAGAAACTCCAGTGTGAGTCACATGTTTGTCAGTGTTGGGGTGCCAATCTGCTCTGCTGTCTTAAGGAATATGATGTATGGTATTTTATGTAGGGTTACTGGGTCACAGAATGGCCTTATTGATAGTTTGGCCAACCCTGCCCACAGTACTGGTCGGTTTACATCAAAGTTGTGGAATCACTGGTGGAATTGTCTGTATGTTAGACATTGAACATGTTAATGTGTATTGTTGTTTTTATTGTATCTTTTATAGTTGTTGTGTTGTTTATCATGTGTTGGTGTGTTTCTTGTATATGGATCCCCCTGGGTCTGAATTAAAGGAAATCAATCAATCAGTCAGTCAATCAATCAATCAATCAATCAATCAATCAATCAATCAATCAATCAATCAATATATAAGTTGCACTGGACTATAAGTCGCATTTTGGGGGGACATTTTATTATTTTTCTTACAAAATCTGAGAACAAGCATTTCACATTGCAAGACAAGTACAGTAACAATAACAGAATAAACAATCAGGGTGCAGCAGCGCGCCACGGTCTCCAGCAGAGGATGGCGGTGTTTCAAACCTTCCCAGCAGACGGGAAGAGCACCCACAGCACCCCGCCACAGGCTGCAGCAGGTGATGGTGGTGTTTGAAACCGTCCCAGCGGGGCAGAGGAGCTGAAACCTGGACTGGTGCTGGCCCGCAACAGCGCACAATGGTCTCCAGCAGGTGATGGCGGGGCAGGGGAGCTCAATCCTGGTCCGGAACCGACCCGCAGCAGCGCAGTATACACAATTTGGTATATAAGTTACTTTGGTACATAAGTCGCAGGACCAGCTAGACTATGAAAAAAAGTGCAACTTATAGTCTGGAAAATACGGTAATGTTATATTTTATATGTATAAGTTTCAATAAATATATATTGAGTCTTTTACTTTTAAAATTGTGTAAATATGCAAGCGAGTTACTACCTGCTAGCCACATAAGCTGCAACTATGCAACCAACCAACCAACCAACCATAGCTAACTGTTTTGGATATTTAAAAAAAACATTTCAGATATCAGCCCGATAGCTACAATTAGTTGACTTACATTTAAACTTGAAATTTGCCCCGAAGTAGCTGCCGGCTTCTGATCCGCCATCCTTTTGAAAATACTGCGGTGTATTCTAGGACATTTTTGACCAAGGCTAGGCTACAAGAAACCTCCCGTGTATCCTTGCTCAGCTAGCTAAACGGCTAACAAACACTGAACAGACACCTCGGTAGGTCATGAACATTGGAACATGCCTTGGCGGTTCCTGGTGACGTATTTCCTAGGCAACCGGGGTGGGGCTAAGACATCAAGGTAAGCTTCCTTGGCATTTAAAAACACCCAGAGATTGATTATGATCACTTGTATCGTGACACATTGATCTGTATTTACAAAACTCCATCCACATTAACATCTGACTCTCTGGCACAGATCCTCTTGTCAGAATCTATTTACTGATAAAAAATTCCTTCACAATAAATAATAATAATGATTATTAAATTCATAATAATAATAATAATAAATTATTGAAAATGCGTAATTTGAACAGAATCTTTGACATTGAATGTGTCATAGCAACAACTTTAACAGTGATGAAACGCTTATTTTTATCAATCAAGCACTTTTTTTAGCACTGTGGACGATCTGATTGCTTTTTTGTAATCACTGCAAAGATTTGAAGGGAGGAGTGGAGCATGAAATTGATATGAGGAGAAAAATGATAATTGTCACTGAATTCCAAGCAGAACAGTGTTGTCAGACTTACTCTTGCTAATGCAGAGCGAAAGAGCAAAATGTGCCAAGACTCTTCCACACCTTCCTTTTCCCTTCATTAACAAAATTCAGATGAGATCATTAATAGGACTTCTGGACATTATGATCACAGTACAAGAAAAGCAAAGTTACATTGATTTAATGATCAGGAAATCTACAACTTTTCAAAAAGGTTTCATTGTAGAAAATCATTTAAAAAAAATTCAAAAGTTTGAGCCTAAACATCTAATATTTTGCTGATTACTTCATGTGGTTTTTATTTTTTCCATATATTTTATCAAATAATTCCAAATTTCCTTTATTCCAAACATCAAGCCCAACATTACAGAAAGTTTCCCTTTTTAAAATCTTTATTCCTCTGGGAAGATGCGGAGAACGTTCATGTTTTTAAGTCCAGGCTCAAGACCCGCCTATTTAGGTTAGCTTTTATCTAATTATTTACTATAGCTTTATTTTAGCATTGTTTCATGATTTAATAATATTATAATTTTACTGTCCATATTAATTTATCTATTTTCTTACTTTTGTCATGTAAATTAGCTCTTTTATTTTGATATTTTTACTCATTTTAATACAGTGCTTTCTCTGTAGGGGCCCTCTGCCCCAGGAGCGGTGGTCGACTGTTGCTTCCTGGGCGCTTTACAGGTAGTGTTTAAGTGGAGGTGGGGGTCTATGCTCCTCCTCCACTGAGCGCCCTGACTTAGTGTGGAAGACGTGATGCTGCCGGGTCAGACGGCCCCTCTGATGGCGTTTCCTTGCCTTACCTTTCTTGGCTCATCTGGACTCAGCCGAATATAAATTTTTACTGATGTGATTGTGTGTGTGTGTGTGTGTGTGTGTGTGTGTGTGTGTGTGTGTGTGTGTGTGTGTGTGAGCGCATATCTCTGTTAATGTTTTCGAACTGCTATGGGAATTTGGGGTCATTTTAATTCTGCAAAGCACTTTGCTTGAAAAGCGCTTTATAAATAAAATCGGATTGATTGATTGATTGATTAAATCTGAAGATGCATGGATCACTGTTTTGGTGATCAAACGCTAAATATGCTCAAAGTTTTGATCAATGTCTAACAAGCTTTGCCTGAGGATAAGACAAAAATAATCAGACTTGTTCAGCAGAGTTTTAAAAACCACTGCAATGTTTGTCAAAAATGATTAAAGTATTTATAAAATTGTTGGTAAGCATTTGACCTCTGCTGAGAAGGTCCTTCGTGACAACAGCCATACGATTCCCCAGTGTGAAGGGAATGTGAATATAAAAAACTCTGTGATGCTACAAAGGGACCTTTTTATGTTTAGCCTCTGAGGGAAGGAAGCAGAAAACTCGACCCCAGAGAGGAAAGTGTCCAGCATGCCCTTCAAGCACATATACTGCTGTTAGCCTGACCAGGCCAAGGATTAAAGGGAATTTGTAGGGAGTCCTTTGCTCCGCAATTCTGACTTCTACACTATATCTCCTAGTTTGTACCACCTGTGGACTTGCCAGGGGGAATATGGTCTGCATGCCTTTGATTGATCCACATGGCATTTGACCTAGAAAGGCTCAATAGGCTCCACTTTTTATTAGAGAACCTGCTGCTAGCTTCCACTGGAAGCCAAGTGTCCATGCCTCCTATCAAAGCCTGGGTTCCAGCCTTCCTGACAGGAATGTTAAGTAATCTACGGTTTGCCTGCTTCACTTATCCACTCTTAACCCTTTGATCAACTGACAACTTCACTGATAGATCTGCCTTCACAGTGACACATGTGATAGGTGGCATGGCTGCTGCTAAATATTTGTTATTCCAGCTTAATCAGGTTGCAAACTGCTTAGCTGTCAACATTCAGGGGGCACGTAATGCATCTGAGGCTGCAGTCCTCTCCTCACGTTGGTTCTAACAAGGCCAGGATAGCAGCCAGATTGACAGCTGCTGGGGCATTTTAACAGGCTTTGTGTTAAACTGCTAAACTCTGAGGAGGCATATGAATGACTGGCTGCCAAATCACACAGAGCACAAACCCATTGCCTTCACTGTTACAATATTCGAACCAAACATAAGCTTTCCAAACCAGAGAGAATATACAAGCTTGGACGCTAGTAAAGATGATATTTTTCTGTAGATTTAATCTCTTTGTTGCGCTGCTCTTATTATCTTTTGGTGAAACAATAAAATGTTTTAGGACCATCTGGCATACGAAATTGGGAAATGCTAGAATGCATAAAACGTCCCTCCAAGAACAAGGGTTCTGTGACCCAACACAAATTGTATTTTGAGCCTTCACTGCAACCACTGGCCTTGGATGAGCTTAGCAATCCTTTCCACATGCAGATTTGAACGTGGAGATACCCACTGCTTTTTGGTTGTATTGCTGGGTTTCACATGATGTTACATCCACGTCATCAAATGCTGATGGGGGTCCAGAAGTAGCCGGCGCTGCACAGAACCCTATTCACTCTGGTGACTGGGTGTTAAAATGCAGAAATTCTGTGTGGCCTATAGTTGTTGCAGTCACTCTAATTGGGACGAAGACAAATGTTGTTTTCAAGTCCCAAATGTAGTGTGCCACAAGGGATTCATAAAAAAAAGTTACTAAAAGAAGACGGCAAAAGGGGATCAGTAATCTGCAGCTTAAAGGGACATTGCTAGTTTACAGTGATCACTTTCTAATAGGTGCGGAATTACTAAATGTTTTATGGCATTTTACTAAACAGTTACTTAGAAATAGCCATAAAAAACAGGTAAACAGTTTGATACTGTTTTCATGTGTCCTCACCACAAACAGCTTTCAGAACGCTAGTTTTTAGCCGTTAGATTAGTGTTGTGGCATTTATACCTTATTAAAATCAAACAAACATACCAACATACCATACCATACCAATTTTATTTATATAGCACATTTAAACACGGCATGAGAGCCGACAAAAGTGCTGAACAAAAACACACAATAAAAACAATCAAAAATAAAAACTAAATCCATTAAAATCAAGTAATCCAACTCGAAAAGAAAAGGAGAAAGGGAATAAGTTAGACAGAATTAAAAGCCAGAGAATAAAAGTGAGTTTTTAAACGAGACTTAAAAAGGGAAAGAGAGGAAGAGAGTCTGATCAGGAGGGGCAAGTGGTTCCAGAGCTTTGGTGCACAAACTGAAAAGGCGCGCTCCCTGCGGGACTTACAGCGAGAGCTAGGGACATGTAGGAGGTGTTGGTCAGCTGATCGGAGGGATCTTGTAGGGACATATGGGTGAATGAGCTCAGACAAGTAGCCAGGTGCTAAGTTATTGAGGGATTTAAACACAAAAACCATAATATTACAAATCTAGTTATTTTTATACTTTTGTTCTCTTTTGGTTTTGTTGTTGTTTTTCTGGTAATATTCATGGAATGTTTTGATTAATTTTTGTTTTCAGGCATTATGTGCTTTTGATTTTACTGATTTTAGTGTTTTTTATGTATTATGAAATCCATTTTTAGTATGGTCTTGTTGATGTCTCTAACTTTAATGTGTACAACCTATGATTATATCCTGCATTGCGCTTTGGGCAGGTTGGTTGGCAGCATTCATGTGCTTTACAAGTAAATGAAATCAAATACCAGAAAATTGGATTTAAAAAGGCATAAAAAGTTCATTACAAGTAGATCCTTACACATAGTCATCATTAGCATTAGCAATAACATCATCGTTAGCTAATGAATTAAAATAGCACAAAAACAAGACTGATTATTTAAAGCTTCTCCGGATTACTAAATAGTTAACCGACCTGAAATAAAACAGCTGTAGGCTTCCAGGCCTGTAAAAGGCTTTCATTTGGTTTGTAGTGTAATATGACGAATGCAGCACAAGGTAGTTTGTTATGCTGATCGCTTCAGCGCTGGGGAAATCTTACAGTGTATTAACAGTCCAACTTTTTAAACTATATGGGTCATAACCTAAAGGAAGATCTATTATTTTTCACAAAATTAAATCTTGTTGTGAGGCTTGGCGGAGGACCGTAAAGACACCAGAGCACAGTAGGCAGTAGACAACAGTCTTTATTAGCCTGAAGCTAAGAGATGTTACCAAGGCAGAGTTCTGGTAAAGGCAGAGTCGAGAGCAGGCGTGGGTGGGAACCAGGATGATACGAAGCAGGTTCGAGGAGCAGGCAAGAGACTTGGTCGGGGACAGTCGTGGATCGGAACAAGGTATGTTCGGGACGTGGTCGTGGTCAGGCGTAGGTCGTCGAGTAATGCAGAGTTCTTGGCGAGGGTCAGGCATGAGAGGTCAGTAGGCGATGATCAGGCAGGATGAAAAGGCTGGAAGACCTACTAGCAGGCACGTTCAATAATCTGGCAGAGTGCTGGAGGTTGACTGTGGAATATAAAGCTGGTGAGGCAGGTGTGTGGCATGAGCTTGATGAGGGGACCAGGTGTGATGCTGCATGAAGGCTGATGAGATGGATAATGGTAGCATGGAGGTCAGGACATGGTAGGATCATGACACATTTGTGCTAACTCATTTAAAGCATCAGTAAAATCATAGTGGAGCTAAACACTTCCTGTCCCTCTTTTGAGTTTCATGTGACTAAAACCAGCAAAGGTTTTGGCCTTTCTCCTTCCTGTGGAGAGCCTGTTGGACCAGCTGTGGGAAACCGGGAAATCAGCTGCCGATTATGGCACATGAACCTCACCTCTTCACTCTTTTTTTTTTTTTGTTACTAAACTTGTTGATTTTATTGTAATTCGTATTGTCTTGTTGCCACCGCATTGCTTGCTACCCTTTTACGTACAATAAGTAAAATTTCCTACAATAAACCGTTTTTTCTCTTTCTTTACACTTTTAACACCAGAGCAGGCGTGACACATTCTGAGAATGATCAGGAACACTAACTGGTTCCAGTTGGATGACTGGAGGATGATGGGAAGAAAAAAGATCATGGTGAGGAAATAATGATCTGATGCCTGAGCGATGAACAGGTGAGCGGACCTTCCTGACAAAGGAAGTCTCGCTGTAACGTCAAGAACGGGACAGCTGCAGACCCGCAGATTCACGCCTGCTGCAGCGAATCTGGTGTGATCTAAGGCCTGATCACAACTTCCTCGTTCCTCGCTGCCCCTGATGCACTTAAACATCCTCCCCTTTAGCTCGCGATCAGCTGATGACCGCTTCAACACACCTCGCTGCTTAGTGATGGAAACATGTGATGTTTAGACAGTCACTCGTCTCAGAAACATGCAATAAACCGACAGAATTGCTGAGAAAATTATCTGAAAGAGTTCAGGTTGTTTCTTTTACTTTAAGACACGCTGTTTGTGACTGTTTACAGAGTAGTGAGGACACGGAGCATCTTCCCAGCTGCAGCCAGGCGCCTCTCGTTTGGCTGACTACTTTCATAAACTACTGTTAGAGTAAAATTATTCTGTCTGGAGCTTTCAGCGCTGCACAAATGTTACATAAATGTTAAAAAGTATAGCTTACCTCCACTTTTTAAAGTTTCTGCTGCTACCGGGCAGCCGGCAGCAGCAGCAGCTGGCCTAGTTCTGATAAATGCCCCCCGACACGGACTCCGTAGTTTTCAGGAAGTTTTTTTTTTTGTACAAGTTAAGAGAAGAGGCTGGCGCTTTTCTCAAGTAGTGCATCAGTCCAAGCAAGACAATTTCTTCCAAATATTTTGTTTTATTAGCCGTTAGCTGAGCACTGTGCATTGTTGTGTGCATCAGTGATATTCGGTCTACAAGGAAATCATGCAATAACAAAGGTTCCGCCTTGCTTAAAATACAAGTTGTAATTAAATGCGTACATTCATTACACATATTTTCCCACCCCTAATATAAACATATTTTCTCTCCATTTATTTATTTTTTACTACAGGACTACAACTGCAAGGTTTCCAATTGCAAATTTGTCCATACCAGTCAAAATCTCCCGTATCAACATGCTAACATAACTTTTACGAACATGGTAACGTAACTTCCGTAAGTCGTATTGCAGCCAATCATCTAGTGTGACGTCACCCACAGGCGCAGGACCCCTAGCCAGCTCACGCGGAACCTGGCATCTAATATGGCATCCCCCAAGAACTTAGACCCGCACCCTACATATTTTAGACCCAATAATTATGGTTACATGTTACAAAGCCGCAAATATTAATCAACAACTGGACATCAATTAATTTAACAACATTTCAATGGATATTTCCAGAGATTAATGGTAAAAACTACACAATGTCACTTTAAGTACTAACAAAAACAGAGCAGTCTCGCCAGACTAAAGAAAATGGGATTTTGATCATTTATGACTTACTATTTTTGCCACACATTTCTAGTTTTGCTTTTCCACAGTAAAAATGCATAATAACACTTCTGACAGTGTCTTTGAAACACTTATAAAACACATTTTTCATTATTTTATTAAATCACTGCCTCACATTTATGTTAGAAAACATACTAAGTGCTTGAGCCAAGATGGATTTCTTTTATTCTCTCTTTCTTTAATTCTGAGAAATTGCCTTTGCCCTTACCCCACAGATCAGAACCCTTGATTTTTTTCCATGAACTTGTGAGTCACACATTAATCACAGAGTAAAAACGTATACACAGAGTTTGTCTGTGAAAAGATTAAGAGAGGTTTGTTGGATGTTGAAATGCATTATACATGTTTGGTGAAAAATTACAAAATATATCCCAAAGAGAGAGAGATAGAAACAACAACAAAATGAAGATATTTTAAGTAGTTCAACATTTTCGTTTAGTTATTCAGAGGTCAGGGTTTATTTGGTACAAGGCCATAATGCTCCTGATACAAGGCTGCGAGTATATCATAGAAAATGCTGTTATGGAACCATAATGGTATAAATATGTTAACCTCTATATTAATCCATGATTTCTGACTCAGAGCTCTGCAAAAAAGTAAAAAAAAAAAAAAAAAAAAGAAATGTATACCATTGCATTCTGGAATGTAGCCCATGTTATCATCCTTTCAATGATGTCCATTTTAATAGGCAGTGTAAATACATTCCTTGCAACAGAATAAAAAGAAAGACAGTTGTTCAGGGGCAGTGAGTTTGCCCGTTAACTAGTGGGGTGCTGGTTCAATCCCTGGCTCTGTCCATGTCAGTTGTTGGGCAAGACACTCCACCGTCCTTGCCTGCTGGTGATGGTGGGATGGATTCATGGGTTTGGGACTTCTGAACGATCCTTCTCCTGTGTGAAGCGAGGTGAAAGCAGTGGTTGCTTGACCAGGCCAGTGTGTTCAAATGGATGACGGGAGCAGTTGTGTGTGTTGGGAGGCCATTGATTCAATAAAATCAGTGTAAAACGGGGCTTGTTTTTCCCTGCATCCACTTCAGAACAGGGCAGCAGGATGGAAAAACTAGTTGTGTGTGTGTGTGTGTGTGTGTGTGTGTGTGTGTGTGTGTGTGTGTGTGTGTGTGTGTGTGTGTGTGTGTGTGTGTGTTAAGAGTAGACTTATCCCAATGGACTTTTCTCTCAGATGTATAAAACTTGAATTACAGCAGAAAATCTAGAAAGCGTTTGTGAAGCAAAAGAGTTGAGAAAGGTCTAGTCAGGATGACAATCCTGGACTTTTGCTTCGAAGTATGTAAAAATCCCCTATTTGTAAATGGATTCAACAAAATCATCCACAAAACACTTTAAAAATACTTTTTTGTGTGTGTCATTAATTTTTAACTAAAGACAAATTGTTGGTGTAAATGAGGGAAAACAATTTATGTTGTTTTTATCTTTTTCCTCGGAAGGGTCACAGGTGACTAAGTCAAGCAGTCAATGGGTGGGAGGCGGGGGAGACACTGGACAGGTCCATCACAGGTCCAACAGACGCATTCTCTCCGAATGCGCAAAAGGCACATCACTGCCGTGAAACACGCCACACTTATAACACCGTCGGCTCAGGCAAGAGGAGAGAAAATAAAAGAGACAAGCCATTCAACACCATGCACATTCCTGCAATGATTTATGGCACGTAGCACCTGACCAACCAGTGGTTAAATGCTGCTGCAGGTAGGTGGATCTATGGAGCTGGATAGATGGTATGCAAATGAAAAATAAAGAGAAGGTGCAAACACAATAAAGAAAATGTCAAAACCAGAGGAGTCTGTTGTTGGACCAAAAATGATAAATGAGCCACACTTGTATAGCGCCCCTCAGAGTAAAGACTCCAAAGCGCTTTACACAACAGTGTATCATTCATCCGTTCACACACACATGCTGATGGTGATGAGGTACGATGCAGCCACAGCTGACAGAGGCGAGGCAGCCGCGCACAGGCACCACCGGTCCCTCCGACCACCACCAGCAGGCAAGGTGGGTTAGGCGTCTTGCCCAAGGACACAACAGCAGAATTCTCTGTCCGGAGCCGGGATCGAACCTGCAACCTTCCGATTACTGGACAAGGCGCTCAACCTGTCGAGCTACTGCTGCCCGCAAAAGAGCAAGCTAGGCTTTGAACGCAAACATGTTTATGCCCAAAAAGAAAACCTTTGTGGGCATAAACATCCCAGCTGCTAATCATGAGACAGATAAGAGAATAATTGTGTCTGGATGTGGACTGGAGATAAAAATTTTACAGCAGCCTCTCACTGTCATTTATTTCATGTCTTGTTAAATGCTTACACCTTCACCTGTCCACCTTGTCTTTGGTTCACTTGAAGCAAAAGAGACACATGTGGAAACGCACCTGTTCAGCGTAACGGCTGCTTATTGGAAAAGAAATTAGCTTGAAACATTTTTTCATACCATAGTAAAGATTTTATATAATATATATATATATATATATATATATATATATATATATATATATGTAGAAATGGATGAGAAGAATGCGGGCTCGCGATTGGCTGCATGTTTAGATGACGTGAAAGGCTGGCTGGCATCCAACTTCTTAAAATTAAATGAAAAGAAGTCTGAGTGTATTGTTTTTGACCCCCGCAACTACCATGGCTCTCATCCTGTTTGTGACCTTTTAACCCTCAACCCCAAACAGTGTGTGTCAAGTCTCGGGGTAAAGCTGGATGCTGAACTCACGATGGCCCCACAGATAAACTCCGTAGTGACGTCTTGCTTTTATCAGCTTCGCCGCCTGACTCGCCTCAGACAAATCCTGAAACGGAGGCATTCGGAGTCAGTCATCCATGCCTTCATTACCTCTCGCCTTGACTACGCAAACGCCCTCCTCGTTGGTGTTCCGGTCTCTGCCCGAATCGGCTGCAGGTCGTCCAGAACGCTGCTGCCAGGTTCTTCACGAATACACACCGACGTAGCCATATTACTCCTGTCCTGGACCTTCTTCACTGGCTCCCTGTCATTTTCAGAGTACAGTTTAAGTTATTGACTTTTGTATTTAAAGCACTCAATGACCTGGCACCTCCCTATCTCTCTGACCTGCTCACTCCATATGTACCCACGTGCACGTTGAGGTCGGCTGACCTTTTGCTGCTGTGTACGCCGCGGATGCGATACAAATCGCGGGGTGAGCGAGCATTTGTGCATGCTGCCCCAAATCTGTGGAAGTCGTTTCCCATTGGAGTTCAGCAGGCTCGATCACTGGCGGTTTTTAAATCCCGTTTAAAAACCCACTTTTACGATTTGGCTTTTAGACAGTGACTCGTTTTAGTAATTTGTTGTGTCATTGTTTTAATGTGTTCTTAGTATTCATCATGTTTTTCTGCTTTTGATTGGGATTTTATCCTCTGTTTTAGTTCTTTCGAATGGTTGTGTTTTGTTTAAGCCCGTGCAGCACTTTGGGCAGCTCCCATGCTGCGTTTTAAATGTGCTATATAAATAAACTATAGCATGGTATATATATATATATATATATATATATATATATATATATATATATAAACATTTGTCTACGAACTTTCACCAATAACATGACTCAGAGCAACAGCAACTATTGGACGGTCTTGTTGAAGCACTGCACCTCCTTGCATCCTCCACTCATTACGGCATCACTCATTTTGCTACAGAACACCGCTGGTGTGAGAGGTTTGTGGCTCAATAAACAGCCGCCTTCTACCACTTTAACTGTGGGACAAATTATCAGAGTCCCAAAAAGAAAAAAAACATTTGAAGTCATGGAAAACAAAAGACCTTGGACGTAGAAAATGGCAACTGGTGTTTAGCACTTTCATGTTTCCACAGGTAATGCTGGTTTCCAGTTAGGGCAGAAACATCTCAGGGAAGACACCCGAGGGGAGGGGTGAGTGTTCCGTGATCGTGTTTGCGTTCAACGCCTAGCTTGTTCTGTAGTTTCGCTAAAGCAGCTTTATTGTAACTTGTAACTTTTTGGTCCATGAGAAGAAACTGGAGCAAACCCACGCATTGGAAAAATATGCTCCACACATAAAGGCCACAGCAAAGATTCAAATATGTGACCGTCTTGCTGTGAAGACAAAGCGATACCACCTGTGCTACATGCAGCCTGTGAAAAACAAATGTCCCATGAAATAAATACAGAAATAAACAAATATAGAAGGCAATTTCCAAAAAAAAGGACCTAAATTACTATAAACGTTGCCCACCCCACACCTCCCTTTGCATCATCCTCTGTTGACTTGCACCTCAAACATTTAAGACTTAAGTTGGACTTGGGAGAACATATTTGGCTGCTCAAGCCATAAACCAGATTCTTTAAACCAAAACTATCATCACTTACTAATCAAATACATTTGATAAACATTATTTTCACAAAGTGGCAATTAGCCCACATTTTAAATAGTTGGGAACATTATTCTGCAACACTTGCATGTTGGATTTGCTTCTACGTATGCTGTAAAACACGTCCACCTGAAAATACAAAAGGAGACTTTATTGATCCCACAGTTGAGAAATCCACTTGTTACAGTGTATTGGACTCAAATCCATTGAGCTTAAACACTCCCAAAAACTCCAGGGGATGGTAAGTTGATTCCATAAAGTTTACTGGGAATCTTGTAAAACTGTAACAAGCAATACAGAAAGACACATATACAGAAATAAGTCACAACATCTGTAAACATGAAGTTAGCTTAGCATATCACAACCTAATCGAATTCCTTCAGAACTGATGGGAACCAGTAAGCCAGAATAAGTATCAACTCAGTGTTACTGCTGAAAAGTACTTACAGACATTGCTTGAGCACAGAGGTAGAGAGAAAGGCGACGTTTGAAAAGCTAACCACTGGAAAAGCTTAAACACGTTAACGAAACGGTGACTTCTGGTTGAGCGATCTTACACTAACACGTTCTTGCTATGGTTACGAAGTAAACAATTCAAACGGAACTATTGAAAATACATATTAAAACATATTTTGAAGACATAACATACAGCATGTAGATAGCACAGATAGAGGTTCTTGGAAGTGGGAACATTTTGTTCGAGTAAATTCAGGAAGTTTGACAGGCTTATCGTTGTAATGAATACACTTTACCTTAAACATCACTCGCTGCTGTTTTTATTTTGAGGTTTCACCTCTTTATCCTCATAAAATGTTCTTGGTGTTAAAACATTGTTTAAGAAAATGTGGAAATGAACTGATAAAATGTGGTTTATGAAGCAACAGGAAGCCCTTGCATATTAGTCATCCAGCTACAGTGTGTGGGTAATGGATTCGAAGGGAGGAGAATGTGTGTAGGAACACAAACAGCAGAATTTGCCAGTTCTCCTTTCTGTCACCGCCCTCTTTCTCCAAAGCAGAGGGGAAAGTCAAAAACACAATTTGTCAATGCACATTACATCTCTGCTGTTATTTCCCCAAATGAAAGCCCAGTATGTGGCTCCTTTCAATGGAAGACGGTAGCAGACCTTGTTAATTGGACTTGGCTCGGTTCTCCATGAGGCTCTATTGTCAGCATGACACACGGAGGATTACTGAGCCAGAACTGCACCGCGCTCGTGGCAACACAAACCGAGCCCAGAGTGTAAAACCAAAGAGCAGTAAACTTTGTATTCACACATAATACTTTCAATGTGAATAAAAACTAAAATTATGAAAATCGCAATAAATCTTAGATGAGTGTCTTGTTTACAGAAGATTTGAACGTGTCAGTTCCATTAAGCAGGTAAATGTGTGGCCTGGTCATGAACCGAGGCCCAGATCAAGACGACTACAGTTCTCATGTGGTTACTGAGGTGCTTTAAAGTAAGAGCATAAGAAAACAACAATTGAGAATATGCCTTTTTTAACCTAAAGTACTAAGATGTTTACACAAGCCTGACAATTTGAGCTCCCTGTAGACATGCACAGTGGCAACGTAATGGAAAAAGCTCCAATAATTACTTCTTAAAATGCCTTGTCCCCAATTTGATTGGGATTAGGCTCATTTAAGAAAACTCTTAAAAAATAAAAATATCTGCACAAGCCCAAAACACCTTTTTGACTTTGATGATTGAGACAGTACGTGCTTGTTTTACATAAACAAGACGTCTTACTGCTGCTGTTCATTTTTGTGCGCACGCACACACACACAGACACACACACACACACACACACACACACACACACACACACACACACACACACACACACACACACACACACACACACACACGCACACATACACACATGCGTGTGCACGCACATGCATAAAAACGAGATACATTTGTTGTCCCATATTCCATCATACAAATAACACTTAAAATGGTCATACGAATGGCCAAAATCCTGATTTAGGAAACATAAGAGTCATACATAAGTTCCTCTGCAATTAACTGTTGATAAATCCCACGTGTGTTCTCAGGTGCTTGTGCCCGTTCACAGTAATTTGCATACAGTGACACCCTCTATTAACCATATTAGGACATGATCCTCCACATCCTCTTAAACCCATGCAGGAAATCCCTGTGGTCTTCCTGAAAAAAAAAAATCAAGATCTAAAAAAAAAAACTTTAATTAAAGCAAGAATGATGACACTGGCTGTCGAAGTGGAAGAGAACCAGTTGTTGTTTTTCAAACAGGAAATGTGGCTGGAATAACACTCTGCTGGTGGTGGTGGTGTGTGTGTGTGTGTGTGTGTGTGGGGGGGGGGGGGGGGGGGGGGGGGGGGGCTTGCTCTTTAAAAAATAACATGTAAACTGTAAGCAGGTTGAGGGAAGGCTGGCACCATAACTGAAAGAGACGGTAGAGCTGGGTACTGTCACTTAATGTTCATGAACTCACGTGACTTACAGCGGGGAAGGCGGTTGTTGGTTTAGTGTCCAGAAAACAGCAGAGAACATCTCTGCTAGTGGAAGCTAACCATTAGCAGAGGGGTTTTGAGTCACATGACTTGGACTCAAGTAATAATTTTAATGACTTTTGACTTGACTTGATAAAATCTATAAAGACCTACGACTTGACTCTGACTTGAACACCAATGACGTGCGACTTGAATCAACTTGCATCTGTTGACTTGATGATGACTTGAGTATATTTGATATTTTAGCACAAAAGTGGCACGACATGGACAAAAATCATAAATCACTCTTGGTTCTGGGTGTGATCTTGGTCTGCTAACTGCAGCAGCACTTTGTTTATAATCAGTTTCAGTTGCACTTCCTGCTTGTTTGAGCAAATAAATGAAGCTTTAAGAAGCTTTATTTCTGTAATTTATTTATTATCATTGTCAATAAATTCAAGTTGGACAGATAAATTGAAGTTAAGAACCAGGAGTTGACTTGGACTTCCACATCATTGACTTGGACTTGGTTGTCTTTGACTTGACTTGAGACTTGACTGGAAAGACTTGTGACTTACTTGTGACTTGCAAAGCAATGACTTGGTCACCCCTCTGACATTTAGCTCCACCACACAGCAGAACTCCTCCAGGCTTGTGCTCATCACCACTGCAAAGCAAACTAAGTCAGTGGTTGAGTTGCATTACTGTTAACCAATCAGAGTTGAGATGTCCACGTATCAGGAAATAGGACTGCAAACCCCGTCATCAAACAGGCGCACAAGAGCTTTTTTCCTCCCAAAGTACAACTGATTTATCTTGAGGGAGGCATAATCTACGCATCTAGTCTGACTCGGTTGAATGATTGTGGGCCAGTCACCAGTCGCTTGCGAGCCAGACTTGGCTGGTATGACTGATATAGACCATTCCAACTTTGTCATTTTATAGTAAGAACCTCAAAATCTGATCAAAGTCTGCAGACTGGTGTTAAGATTTGAATTTAGCACAAAAATGTAGATACATATGAGAGAATTATGGCCAGTTCATAGCCTTTTATTTATACTGATACACCTAATAAGTAATAAGTAATAGTAATTTATACTGTAGTAGTCTTGGCTGTCAAAGTCTGATTCACAGTATGTGAAAACTCACTGTCAAAGATAGACGTGTGAACACATTGTCTCCTAAGAATACCAATTTTAAAATCTTATTATGAATTAAAATTAAATGTGCAATTTTGCAAATGTGCAAAATTGAGTCATATTTCTTTATAAGATTTTCTAATGCTGCTAATATGCTTTTATTATGGCTGCAGCTGCCTCTATCCTAGGGAATCGTTCTGTATGAAAGACAATCAAAGGAACCACGACTCAGAGCCATGCTTTAGGTTTTCCTGTGCTTTAAAGGGAAATATCTGTATGCAGGAAAACGGCTACATCTTTGTAACCATTCAGCATCCGGACGTCAGAGTGGCAGCTCGAATCAAGCCTTAGGAGAGCTGGAAAAGTGCAATCGCTTTGAAGTTTCTATTGGATCAGACGCACTTTGAAAACTGAAGTTTGGTCAAGGTAGAGGTTTGCCATCAGGATGTTTTAAATTCTTTAGCTTCCCCAGCTGTGCAGAACTGCCACAACTGTTGTGTCAAAAATAAAAATAAAATGTATAAACTGTGAAGATCTTTTTTTTTTCTTGCTTGGGTTAAACCAGTTCAATCCAGAAGATGCTCCCACTGCAAACATCATTTGATGTACCAAACATTACCATAAATTAACTTCGGCATGACTTAAGCTGATGAAGCATATCCAACAACAGCACTCCAAAATGCTGCATGGCTAGCTTTCCACCCTCTGTGATACAGTATTAGCGGGTGAGCTAGGATAGCCCTGCCCGGGTGCGGTGAGTGAAGCCATTCACTGGGACTGTCATATGATTGGATTGAGGCAGACCTGTGTGCGGCTCGAGCCGCACTTATCAGCTAGCTGGCAGATAGGACTTGTCATACCACTTGTCAGATCTGATGAGGGGACTGCGATCCTCACAATGGAGCTAAAATGCAATCTTCTCCACTGCAGCTGCATGGTCTGCCACAGGGACACTCTTATTAGACTTTGTAAACAGCCAAATGTGAGCACTAAACTGTAAGAGTTACTGTCAGGCTGGCTCGGCCTCTGTCAGCCATCTAGCCTAGACTGGGAGTAACCCATACAAAGCCTCTGTTGTAATGAAGAGGATTACCAAGATGCTAAAACGAAATTAAATGTTGGGGGACTAAGTAAATAACAGTCTCTGACAGCATCATGGTTAACGGTTAGATTCCTGCAGGGCTAGAGAACATTTATGAGTATTTCATTACCTTATATGACTGATTTTCTGTGCACTATAAGGACCTAAAGCAGGGGTGTCAAACATGCAGCCCGCGGGCCGAAACCGGCCCGCGAGATGGTTGTGTAAACTTTATTTTCATACTTTACAATGTAGAGTGAAAATGAACTTATCTTTGTGAGCAAGTTTTCTCTGTAATGAGTATACTTGTAAATAAAACAAAGCTGCGCTCAAGGCTCGCACAAGAACTTGAATCACATCCTGAAGTTGGCTGCCACTCAGGATGTGACTTCTGATATTGATGTGCTGGTGAAAGCTAAAAATGTAAAGTAAAATGAGTCAAATATACTTTAAATGCTGCATGAAACTGATCTTGCCATGTGATCTGTAAGCTATTTGAATCACTAAGGAATGTTTTTTTATTTGTTGATTTTTTTATTTTTATTTTATTTTTTCAAATTTTCAAGTATACTTCAGGAGTTGTACTTGTACTACACAGTCCTCAGGCTCCAGCCTTGTTTTATATTGATTGTATTAAAACAAAGAAAACAATCTGAAGTTTTTTTTTTATTTACTGGTCCGGCCCACTTGGGACTAGATTTCCCTCAATGTGGCCCTAAGCTAAGGTCAGTTTGACACCCCTGGTCTAAAGACTCATTCACTGCCACTGACGGCTAAAGTCGTCATTGTCACGATCTGCCCCTGCCCGCCTGACTGTGTTCCTCTCCTGCCGTGATTGCCCTTATTGTTCTCACCTGTCCCTCGTTTACCTGCCCATGTTTCCCTAATTAGCCCTCTGTATTTAAACCACCTGTTTGCCCCTGTCCTTTGTCAGTTCATTGTTGTTGTTTGTCGGTGTCCTGTTCATCCAATCCTGCCATTAAACCATTTTTACTTTTACCGAAGCCTGCATTTTTCCTCCGTTCAGCTCATCCACACATGGTCCGCCGTCTCCACCTCCTACACCATGACAGAATGAACTGACCAACCTGGACCCGTGGTGAGCATTTCTACGTCTTCTTGGAGGATTAATTTTTTTTACTTTTTCTCCTTTAGCGGAGGGAGATTCCGGACTCAGTGTGTTTGGCGCATCCTACCTGTTCTCCGGGGTGGTCGAGCCATTGAGGGGGTTCGGCGCATCCTACTCGTTCCCGGGGTGGTCGAATTCCTTCTCCTCTCCTGCTTTCTGCCCCCATCCCGTTCTTCACATGGAAGCCGCGGATCCTGGAGCTACAAGGGAGTTACACCCCCTACGCATGCCATTGTTCTCCGGGGTGGTAGGGCTGGTCTCCCCGCTCTTCTCCTGCTTCCCTGCACCCAAGCCTCTGCCGGAGATCCAGCGAATCGTGCCGTGCACCTGCTCTGACCGGCTGTCGAGTGCCTGCCGCCGATCCTGGTTTTCTGGCGTCGCTCCTGCCGTTCGTCCACTTCCTGGTCCACGCTGTGGGGCTTATGCCTGCTCCAGCAGTTCTCTGCCTGGGTCCCACGCCTGCTCCAGCAGTTCTCTGCCTGGGTCCTACGCCTGCTCCAGCAGTTCTCTGCCTGGGCCCCACGCCTGCTCAAGTCAAGTCATGTTCCGGTCAAGTCATGTTCCAGTCAAGTAAGTCCAGTCCCTGTTCCAGTCAAGTCCAGTCCCTGTTCCAGTCTTCGAGTCCCCGTCTCCTGTGTCGTGTGGCCTTATGGGCGTCTGGTATCTGCCCTTGGGGGGGGGGGGGGGGGGGGGTACTGTCACGATCTGCCCCTGCCCGCCTGACTGTGTTCCTCTCCTGCCGTGATTGCCCTTATTGTTCTCACCTGTCCCTCGTTTACCTGCCCATGTTTCCCTAATTAGCCCTCTGTATTTAAACCACCTGTTTGCCCCTTTCCTTTGTCAGTTCATTGTTGTTGTTTGTCGGTGTCCTGTTCATCCAATCCTGCCATTAAACCATTTTTCCTTTTACCGAAGCCTGCATTTTTCCTCCGTTCAGCTCATCCACACATGGTCCGCCGTCTCCACCTCCTACACCGTGACAGTCATTTGCGTTGTTTACCGGGGTGGGCATGGGAACGAGCTTGTGCACCTTGAGAGTAAACATCGTGGCTCTGCAGTTGATTTTCATCCTTGCGTGTCACACGTCACGCGATCATGAAGCAGACAATCCATGAAACACGATTTGATCCCATTTAGTTCTTCTTTTAGCTTAAAGTAGCTTTCCGGAGTTTTCTACTTTCAGAAATGATGTATGATTTGTCAGAAATCCCTAAAAGTGATTATTTTATCATGCACTGTAATATAGTGTAAGCAATACGTCTTTTTTTTATGCTAAGCACGCCCCCCGCCCCGCAGAGCTCGGTCCAATAGGAAACTGAGCGCCGACCAGAACTAACCAATAGCGTCAGACTACCGTTTAGATGCTTCAAATTTAAGGAATACCTCGGCTGATGCAGAGTTGACGAACTTTTCACAGACAAGACAACATGGCATGTATAATGCTTGTAAAACAGCGTGTTTTAGCTCTGTTTGTCGGCTACAGAAGCACATTTATAAACAAGAAACGTGAAGTCGCCATCTTAAAAAAACAGAGCAACAGACTTTTGTGTGATATGCTTGTCAGCCACTAGATGGTGCCATCGGATAAGAGAAATACTCCGGAAAGAGCCTTTAAGGCATACTGAACATTTATTTTTTAGTGTTCCAAAATGAATAAAGAAGTTGGTCGCCGGACATTTCAAATTAAAGCTCCATCAGATTGGATTAAGTTACCAAATACAATCAGATCTATCACTTCTCTTACTTCTTTTAAGGCTTCAATACATGATTATTTACAGTGTTACAACAGAATACATGCCTCTGTTTTTGATTTTACTCTTTATAACTGTCTGTTAATGTATTATTATTTATTTTTTATGTATCAATAGATCTCGAGGGATGATACTCAGAATATAAGAGAGCAGTAGTGAATGACTGTTATGTATTGTATATTGTAACCTGAAGTTTGTTGTCTGTACTGTTGTTTTTAAGGACTCCCTTGAAAATTAGATATTGCATCTCAAAGGGTTATCCTTTAATCAAATAAATACATTTCAAATAAATTTCAAATGTATTAGGAGATTGTTTAGGGAGGCGCTAATCGGAAAACCTTCTGCAGCTCACACCGACAATTGATTGTGAAAGAACGGAAAAAGCTAGAAACAAGCTGATTCTTCCTGATGTGAGAAGAGAGTCTACTTTTTCTTTTGGTAGTTTTGGTGTTTACATGGATGGTCATCGAGCAGTTTTCTGTGACTCTATAAAGAAAAGCAAAAATGCTCAAAAACACTGACAGTCAGGGGCTTTCTGATGTGACAACGGCTGTCATTGAATGTGTTAGTATTAATGATACCCAGTATGTCAAGTCCTATGCTCATTTTATATTTTAAAATGAAAAAAACACAAAAACATATAGAAATTAAGTAAAAGCTACAGGGACAATCTGAACAATATTTGCTGGTGTAGCGTCCAGAAATGGTCAGTTTTCATCTACAGTTGACCTCTCCAGTATCGGGTCATATGGAGACATATGTCTTAACTGGAACCTTTAATCTGTTGCCTGACCAAAGTCCCTCTGAAGTTTCCTCTTATCTTTATCTGCTTTGCTTCACAGAACAAGAAGAAGGAACTTTTATAATAATGAACCGTTATAATAATGAATACTGGATGATGCAATAGAATACGTAAATAATCATATGGTTGAATGAACAATAATGGCTGAAGAATAATAACAATGTTTTGATTAAACTGTACTTAAATTACTGAAGTTGAAATTAATATTATTATGTTATGATCAGTAAAGTTTGATTTAACAAGTGAATCACTATCTACTGACAGCTCACACACTCACACATGACAAGATGACAAGGTTACTGATCTCATGACACATTGCTTTCTGTTCCACCAATCAGAGCTCTTGTATCTATGCGAGGTTTGTTGGCAAAACCCATTTACTTGTAAGAATCTGATTTGTCAGTAAGTCAAAACATGGCAATTACTAAAACAGAACTTACTTCCTGAGTGAGTCAGTTGAGCCGAACTCTGGACTGGCCACTGGAGGCATCTTTTGACAAGCTGTCAAAACCTGTTGCACGCTACAGCTGACCGCAAACGGTTCCTTCAGAATAAAGCTAACCAGCTCCGACTTCTTAAGAGTCCTTCCATAGACTGTGGCCTGGAGACAACTCTAACACCGGTCTAGTGGCACTGCGGTTTCTTCTACGGACTTCCAACACATTCCGGATCTACCACGAGGGTCTTTGAGAGAGTACGTACACACGACAGATTGCGTCTGATGTGGTTTCAGAAACCATCACTCATAGCAGGGGTGTCAAATATGCGGCCCGCGGGCCGGATCTGGCCCCCAAGCGGGTTAAATCCGGCCCGCGAGATGGTTGTATAAACTTTATTTTCATACTTTACAGTGTAGAGTGAAAATAAAATTATCATTGTGAGCAAGTTTTCTCTGTAATGAGTATAAATAAAACAAAGCTGCGCTCAAGGCTCACACAAGAACTTGAATCACATCCTGAAGTTAGCTGCCACTCAGGATGTGACTTCTGATGTTGATGTGCTGGTGAAAGCTAAAAGATGTAAAGTAAAATGAGTCAAATATACTTTAAGTGCTGCATGAAAATGATCTAGCCATGTGATCTGTAAGCTCTTTGAATCACTAAGGAATATTTTTTTATTTATTGATTTTTTTTTCCCGATTTTTCAAGTACACTTCAGGTGTTGTACTTGTACTACACTGTCCTCAGGCTCCAGCCTTGTTTTATACTGATTGTATTAAAACAAAGGAAACAATCTGAAGTTGTTTTTAATTTACCGGTCCGGCCCACTTGGGACTACATTTCTCGCAATGTGGCCCCTGAGCTAAAATGAGTTTGACACCTCTGACTTATAGTTTATAGCATAACAAATTCACTCCCACTCAGAACTCAGTTTGTTCAGATACGAGGGTTCTGATAGCATCACATTCACAGATCATCACACCTCATATTCCATCCACTTAGATTCATCCATTACATAAAGAGTTTCCTAGCTGTCATGTTTTTAATTGTTTAGAAAATAAATTTCTTACTTTTTATAAACTTGACTCTGTCTGAATTAATACGAAGTGTGTTACGATCCCTGAATAAACAAATAATCCTAATTATTCTGGTTAAACATTCAAAGAACAATCAGGTTGAATTTCCATATTTATATAAAAATTCATATCTCATTGGTCAAATGTAGTGTAGTATATTGAGCTTTAAAAGCACCCAAATTACATGTGTATGCTAACTCCACACTGGCAAAGCACCGTGGAAATGTGAAAATCTACTTTAAATTGACATTTTTGTCTTTTTTTAAATATAATTACAAACTGAAAACCTTCTCAATACAGAGTTAGTAACAAAAACGCCATTTAACAAGTACTAAATATTCTCTCCTAACACTGAAATTTGGGTATAAATGAAAATAAAATCTTCTGCTCACAGGTTTCGTTGGAAACTTATAGAACAAAAAAATAGACCAAATCTAGTAGACTGCTCTGTGGGGCATACTTACAGTGGAAAGTGTTATAAAAATACATGTCCTCCGCACATTTCTGACACCCCCAGCCACGCAGTGCTTTGACTGATGTACAAGAGAAATAATGAGGAACCAGCCAAGAAAAACAGCTCCTTATAATGCGGGGCTGATTACTCTTTATTAGCTTGTTCCAGCTTTTTGAATTCTCACATCTCACCGCCCAGGTATAGAGACCTCAGCTGGATGTCACTGAAACCTGCACCAGCCTTGCTCTCTTTTTATTTATTCCCAAAATGCTCCCTGCTGGGAGCACATTCCTCTTTTTTAATATAATCCCCCTTTTCTTGTTCTCTGATTATGAACCTTTCACCAAATGCTTCCCAGCCCCCCTGAAATAATGATATTGAAACAAGCGGACATGCGCAGGATCGCCAGAGGAGGCCCGTGGACGTTTAATATCTGGCTGAGCACAAAGAGCAAAGGAGAAAGAAGCCCAGTTGACAAGAGACTCCTTCCTCCACAGAGCACAGTCTGCTTTCCTGAGATCATTAATTCCTCCAAAAGAGATCTCCCCGGGTGAGGCTCATTCACATGCAGATGGCACTATTCTACAGAAGCCTCTATCGCTCTTTTTCCTCCCGTTCCATCAGGCCGTTTAGTGCTCCTTTCTCCCCCTTTTTGCTGCGTCGCTCTTTCCTATATTAGGCAAACTGTTAGCTTGGCAGCCTTAGGTGACATAGCTCTCATATTTCAGCACCAGGGAAATGGAATAATGCAGTGCGCTGCTATGGATACATTACATGAAAATTTGTCTCTTTTAAAGTGAGCAAAGTCGGAGAGGAGAACTTTGGTGATACAAACGTTTATCTATGGGAATCGTTTCTCTTCTCTGGCTTCTTTTATTCTCAAACCAAAACCTCTTCTGCTTCTTTTCTACAGACGAGGCAGAGTTTAACATCTGGTGTCTGTGTCGTGGATGTAATGCAGTTACAGATCAGGCTGAGTGAATGCACATGGTGTCAAGACAGATTTGCCCTCCCCTCATTTCAGTGTACAGCTAAACAGGAATATTTTTGTAGTAAAATGACCTAAACCATAAACCTCAGGTTCCAGCTATTGACTTTACAGCCATGATAACGCAAATCTGAACATTCATTTCAACACATTTTATTTATTTCTATTTGGATAAATTGTACTGGATTTTCATCCATATAAGGAAAAGACACTCTAGATCATTTTTCCCTATGATGAGATGCATTTTTTTCTTTAGCTATACCCATGGAAGCCCTCTTTCACCACTTCTGACTCTTTACTATCCACTTTTTCACCCCTTCTTACAAACGTTTCAGTAACGCTTCCTTTTACAGTCCCCTAATTACTAAGCACTTACATGGTAATTACATAGTAAGTTAAAGTGTATTATTGTTACTGAGCTCTTAAACAGTTATTACCATGTAACTCAGGTTCAAGTTCTAGTTTGTATTTTTATTAATCATTCCCAGTAAATTCTGCTTTACACAATAATTATTAGAAACTAGGAAATATGAAATGCTAAAACCAGACATAACTTTATGTATATTTTTTTATTTTAATTTGATTAAACTGATTTTTTCTTAACGTTCTTGGCATTTTGCCCCACACAAAGTTAAACAAAACAATGTTTCAGACGAGTATCCGGTACGGATAAAGCATTTTGTCATGGTTTGCTGAATCTAACTGTGTTGTGCTGAGTCTTCTGTGTGCAGGTGGGTGTGTCTGGAGAGCAGCTGGAGAGCAGCTGCTACCTATCTGTTCATCAGTGGTCAGGGGATTTAAGGAGCGTTGGGACAACTCATCAGTACCGGATGATACTCAGCATTGGGTAGAACTTTGCCAGCACCTAGCGCATGTCTGAAAACTTGTTTTTTTTGTGTATCTCGCCTTCCTGAGATTATCTGTCCTGTTCTCCTCCGACCTCCTCAGGAAACTTCTCCTCCACCAACCAAGCCTCCATCAGCTGCAAGAAGACTCATCGGATTCCAACCCTGTCTGCCAGTTCCATCGCTCACCCCTGACCGCCTGCTCTCCAAATCCCCACCTGCCAACTCGGACACCTCCAACTCTGGTACTCAGCTCCCAGCCTCACCTGACTCTCGCTCTACCAGCTCAGCCAGCCGTGACTTGCCCACCCCTCTCAGCCTTACCAACAACCAGGAAACTGTAAGCTACAAACTCATTTCTTTCACGGTCAAACCTGCATATACTCACTCCAGTCTCTGTTCTAGAACCCCACCGGAACCATCGGATCTCAGACCATCATCTCCTTCATACTAAACCTTTTTACTTACCTTTGTCTCTGTGCATGATTCTGCATGTCGTGGGTCAAAAAACTGCAGCCCAGCATGACAGAATCATCCGGTCAAAATTCTGACCCACTCGCAGAATCTCTCCCGCCGGCTCTCGCCTCGACTTTATCCAAACATGAAAATTCCATCCAGTCCCTTCTCGAGCACCAGTCCAAAACAAACCAACACCTGTTTCAATTAGAATCCGTAATCCGGCAGTTCAATGATAAACTAACAGCGTCTATTCCTTCTGCTCCTCCGTCAGCCGCTCAAGCGCTTCCGGTTCAAACCGTCCAAGCACCCCGTTTGCATTTCCGGGTCCCGGAGTCTTCTCCATCAGACACTTACCGGGGTGAATTCGGCCAAGTTCGAGGTTTTCTCCTGCAATGTGATCTAACTTTCGGAACATACCCTGAAACATACAACAATGACCAAATAAAGATTTCCTACATCGTAGGTCTGCTCCGCGGTCGCGCCCTCCAATGGGCAGAGGCACGTAGTCGTGATCCTGATTTTCTTAAAGGCACATTGCACGATTTTCTCACTGAATTTAGGAACACTTTTGACAATACTGAAACACCCGCCGAGATATCAAAGACATTATGGAATATGAAACAAGGTAAACAAACGGTCCTAGATTTTGCCATAGACTTTAGAACCCTCGCTACCATCTCCAAAATGGATCCAGACTCCCTCAAAGGAGCCTTCTCCCAAGCCCTCAACACTAGTTTGCAAGACCAATTAGCTTTTTGTCCAGAACCAGAAACATTGGAGGACCTGATCAGTTTGGCTGCCCGCATAGAGAAGAGGCAACGAAGCCGCCCAAGACTTGTCCAGCCGTGTTATCAGCCAGTGTTGCAAAACCAATTTGTCCAATCCGCTTCACCACCAAGACCCATCAATGTTTCGGTCCCTCAGGATGAGCCCATGCAGGTTGGCCGGGCCAGCCTAACTCCAGAGGAAAGATTACACAGACTCTCCTCCCGACTTTGCTTGTATTGTGGAAAGCCTGGCCATTTCCTGTCTAGTTGCCCTGTTCGCCCAAAAGGGAGAGCCCGCCAATAATTCCGGGAGTATTGGTGGGTGGTAATATGGATAACAAGTCTTCCCGTTGTGAACTAAACTGCTCTGTCTCATTTAATCAGGACTGTTTTCCTGCTAAGGCCTTGGTGGATTCAGGTTGTGAGAGAAACCTTCTGGACCAGACAATCGTGGACCGACTCAACATTCCTACGACACCACTTACCACCCCCATCAGGGCATCATCATTGGACGGTAATTCGCTGACCACAATCACCCACCAGACAGCGCCAGTAAAGTTGTTAATCTCCGGTAACCATCATGAAACCATAACCTTTTTCGTGTTCCCTTCGCCCCAGACCCCGGTTGTTTTGGGTCATGACTGGTTAGTCACTCACAATCCTCACATTGACTGGAAAACCAATCAGATTTCATCCTGGAGCCCATATTGCTTATCTCACTGCCTCCTATCTGCTAACCTCTCTGTCTCAGCTCCAGTTTCCAGTACACCTACTCCTCCCGATCTGTCTCTGGTTCCATCTGAATATCATGATTTACAAGCTGTGTTCTGTAAAGACCGGGCCTCCTCTCTGCCACCTCATCGCCCGTACGACTGCTGTATTGATCTCCTGCAGGGCGCTACATTACCCTCCAGTAGATTATACAGTTTGTCCAAGCCCGAACGGGAATGCATGGCCACTTACATTTCAGAATCTCTAGCTGCCGGTATTATTCGCCCATCTACATCTCCTCTTGGAGCAGGTTTTTTCTTTGTTGCAAAAAAGGACGGCTCTCTACGCCCCTGTATCGATTATAGGGGGCTTAACCAAATTACAATAAAAAACAAGTATCCTCTGCCTCTGTTATCCTCCACTTTTGATCCTGTCCAGAAAGCCACCATTTTCACAAAACTAGATCTCCGTAATGCTTACCACCTGGTCCGTATCCGAGAGGGTGACGAGTGGAAGACGGCATTCAAGACACCCTTGGGCCACTATGAATATCTGGTAATGCCCTTTGGCCTCACCAATGCCCCTGCTGTTTTCCAGTCACTAGTCAACTCGGTTCTCCCCGATTTCATTGATAAGTTCGTTACAGTTTACCTCGACGATATCCTGATATTCTCCAGCAGCCTCTCAGAACACCGCCATCACGTCCGAGCTGTACTGCAACGTCTTTTGGAAAACCGCCTCTTTGTTAAAGCCGAGAAATGCGAATTCCACGCCTCATCCGTGAAGTTTCTTGGATTCGTCTTGGAGAGCGGGCGGTTGAAGACAGATCCCGAGAAGATCCAAGCAGTTCGTGATTGGCCCACTCCCACCACCCGTAAACAGTTACAACGGTTCCTAGGGTTCGCTAATTTTTACAGAAGGTTCATCCGCAACTACAGCCAAATAGCATCACCTCTCACCAAATTAACATCCACTAAGAGAACTTTTGTATGGACCCCTGAGGCAGACACCGCTTTTCTGGAGTTAAAGACTCGTTTTTCACAAGCTCCTGTCCTGTCTCGTCCCGATCCCACTCTTCAATTCACAGTTGAAGTGGACGCTTCAGACTCCGGGGTGGGGGCTGTTCTCTCCCAGAGGTCTCCTTCCGATAACTTGCTTCACCCCTGTGCTTTTTTTTCAAAGAAACTCTCGCCTGCAGAACAAAATTATGATGTGGGTGACCGGGAGTTGCTGGCAGTGAAACTCGCACTGGAGGAATGGCGCCATTGGCTGGAGGGAGCTGAGTACCCCATCATAATCTGGACAGATCACAAGAACCTCGCTTATCTGAAGGAAGCCAAAAGACTTAACCCCAGACAGTCCCGTTGGTCTCTGTTTTTCACTCGGTTCAACTTCACTATCTCTTTCAGACCCGGAACCAAAAATGTGAAACCAGATGCCCTGTCCCGTCAGTACTCCACAGACAAAGACCAGGAACCCGCTACCATACTTCCTCCATCCTGCGTTCTGGCATCAATCACCTGGGATATCTCACAAAAGGTAATAGAGGCGCAACGAACTGACCCGGACCCAGGGAACGGTCCTCCCCAGAAGCTCTATGTTCCACAACAGGTCCGAGGGTCAGTCATCCACTGGGCACATACAGCCAGATTTTCAATACATCCCGGAGTTGGCCGTACCCTTGCTCTGGTTCGTCGGTCCTTCTGGTGGCCCTCCATGTACAGAGACATAAAGGAATACATCAGCGCCTGTCAGGTATGTGCCCGCAATAAAGGTACTAACCAACCTCCCTCTGGATTACTTAAACCTCTGCCAATTCCTTCTCGCCCTTGGTCCCACATAGCCCTGGATTTTGTCACCGGTCTGCCTCCCTCTAAGGGTTTTTCAGTTATTTTATCCATCATCGATAGGTTTTCTAAGGCCTGTCATTTCGTCCCCTTAAAGTCTCTTCCTTCCTCCGCCGTCACCGCCGAACTTCTCATAAAACACGTTTTCCGCCTACATGGCATCCCAACAGAAATCCTTTCAGATCGTGGTCCCCAATTCCTCTCCAGGGTCTGGAAGGAATTTGCTACCTCACTAGGAGCCAGCGTCTCCCTGAGTTCCGGATATCACCCCCAAACCAACGGCCAATGTGAGCGACTCAACCAGGAGTTGGAGGCCATGCTTCGTTGTGTGTGCTCCTCAAATCCAACTAGCTGGAGCACCCAACTTCCCTGGATTGAGTACGCTCACAACGCCCATGTTTCCTCTGCTACTGGTCAATCCCCGTTCGAATCTTCTTTAGGCTATCAACCTCCACTCTTCCCGTCTGATCTCCCTACAACAACCACCGTGCCACAGTTCATTCGACGAGCAAGAAGAACCTGGACCCAGACTCGTGCCGCTTTGCACCGCACAGCCGAACGGAATCGGCGACTGGCGGACCGCCATCGTCGTCCGGCTCCTCCTTATGCTTGTGGACAACAAGTGTGGCTTTCGACCAAGGACATCAAGCTCAAAGACACCAGCAAGAAACTCTCCCCCCGGTTCATAGGCCCTTATACCATATGTGAGGTCATCAGTCCCTGGTCTGTTCGTCTCTCTTTGCCTCCCTCGCTCAAGATCCATCCAGTCTTCCATGTCTCTCTCATCAAGCCTGTGTCATCCAGTTCCCTGTGTCCCGCTTCTGCCTCTGATCCCCCGCCGCCTGTCCGTCTTGCTGATGGTAGTATGGGTTACCGGGTTCGTCGCCTGTTGGATGCCAGACCCCGTGGCCGAGGTCGCCAGTTCTTGGTTGATTGGGTGGGTTATGGCCCGGAGCACCGTCAATGGATCCCTGGTTCTTGGATTGACGACCCATCCCTCATCCGGGAGTTTGACGCTTCTCGTGCCTCCTCCGCCTCCGCCTCCTCCTCCTCTTCGCCGCCGGGTGGCGGCCCTTGAGGGGGGGGTACTGTCATGGTTTGCTGAATCTAACTGTGTTGTGCTGAGTCTTCTGTGTGCAGGTGGGTGTGTCTGGAGAGCAGCTGGAGAGCAGCTGCTACCTATCTGTTCATCAGTGGTCAGGGGATTTAAGGAGCGTTGGGACAACTCATCAGTACCGGATGATACTCAGCATTGGGTAGAACTTTGCCAGCACCTAGCGCATGTCTGAAAACTTGTTTTTTTTGTGTATCTCGCCTTCCTGAGATTATCTGTCCTGTTCTCCTCCGACCTCCTCAGGAAACTTCTCCTCCACCAACCAAGCCTCCATCAGCTGCAAGAAGACTCATCGGATTCCAACCCTGTCTGCCAGTCCCATCGCTCACCCCTGACCGCCTGCTCTCCAAATCCCCACCTGCCAACTCGGACACCTCCAACTCTGGTACTCAGCTCCCAGCCTCACCTGACTCTCGCTCTACCAGCTCAGCCAGCCATGACTTGCCCACCCCTCTCAGCCTTACCAACAACCAGGAAACTGTAAGCTACAAACTCATTTCTTTCACGGTCAAACCTGCATATACTCACTCCAGTCTCTGTTCTAGAACCCCACCGGAACCATCGGATCTCAGACCATCATCTCCTTCATACTAAACCTTTTTACTTACCTTTGTCTCCGTGCATGATTCTGCATGTCGTGGGTCAAAAAACTGCAGCCCAGCATGACACATTTTTGACGAATACGAGCATGAAACGAGTAAACCTCGTAAACATCTGTAATCATGCTGAAGGAAAATCCTCATTGGGTAACTGACTGTCTTCACGCTCAGGGATTGGCCAGTCACATAGAGCGCCCGCCCCTCCCTATACACAAAACTCTCTAGCTGGCAGGGAGCTCAGTCCGTCCGGCTCATCCACACACATCACACACACACACACACACAGACAGTAACGGATCTCGCTGTGATTGCTTCACTGTTTCTCACGTTTCTTCAGTTTTCCCTAGGTTTTCTTCAGCTCGCCTCTTTTTCAGTTGAATATTTAAAGTTACTTTTTTCGTAACTTACATGGTGCATTTGACAAGACAGAGCTGACGTGCTGCATCAAGTCACTCACTACCTCCGCTCCGGTCGGGTTTTTTTGTAACTCCATCTTTCTCCCTCTCACCCCTCTATCTCTCTCAGACACACACACCTTAATAAACCAAGTCCAAGTCAAGTCCAAAGTCAATGACCTGGAAGTCCAAGTGAAGTCCAAGTCCTTAACTTTGAATTTTCAAGTCATGATGAAGTTATTTGTCCAACTTCAATTTATTGACAATGATAATAAATACATTACAGCGATAAAGCTTCTTAAAGCTTCATTTATTTGCTCAAACAAGCAGGAAGTGCAACTGAAACTGATTATAAACAAAGAGCTGCTGCAGTTATTAGTAAATCAAACCCAGACCGAAGAAGGATTTATGATTTTTGTCCATGTCGTGCCACTTTTGTGCAAAAATATCAAATATACTCAAGTCATCATCAAGTCAACAGATGCAAATTGATTCAAGTCGCAAGTCATTGGTGTTCAAGTCAGAGTCAAGTCGTAAGTCTTTATAGATTTTATTAAGTCAAGTCAGAAGTCATTAAAATTATTGCTTGAGCCCAATTCATGTGACTCAAAACACCTCTGCTAATGGTTAGCTTCCACTAGCAGAGACACTCTCTGCTGCTTTCTGGACACTAAACCAACAACAGCCTTCCCCGCCATGAGTCACGTGAGTTCATGAACGTTAAGTGACAGTATGCAACACATTCTCACACCCTAAGCGTCGGAAACAAACGCTTGGGCAGCCACCCTCCACGTCAGACCTCAGACGCCAAAAGTGCCCATTTTCGTTACTTATGTGTGAAAAGGGGTTTTCCCCTTTTGTAGCTGCAGATCCCAATGCAGCGTAAAACTGACGTGATTAGATATCCGCTGATGCGGCACCGAACCAGCTCATTTAACCGCACCTAAACCTTAACGTTTCACTATTTATAACCTTCCCCTCTCCCTCATCCTAACCTTAACCCTCTTGCTACCTAAAACGTTACTCTCACTGCGATCAAGCGTTTGTTTCCCCTGCATTCTGACTCTGACAGTCAGAGTCTGACTGTGAATTTTCGTATTTGCCGCCCAAGGGGAACGTTAGAACATACCATCTGGCGAGGGGGAGGTTACACATACCCTCTACTTTTAACCTCCACCTTGGTAGTTGAAACCTCCCCCTCGCTTTGGCTCGGTCCAAACTCGACCAATCACGAGGCAGCTCCCGCCGTTCACTTCATAGAGCCGGCTTTTAGAGCGATCGGCACATCACTAACGTGTTCGCTGGCAAGATTGTTAAGGTTAGGATAGGGGTGAGGTGAAGGTTAAATAAGAGGATAAGGTTACATAAGAGGATAAGGTTAAGGTGAGGTACAATGAGCTTGTTTGGTGCCAGTGTAACGCTGTATTGGGATGCAACGGTAGCGGACATCCCATCGCTTCAGTTTTACGCTGCATTGGGATCTGCAGTCAAATAAGGGAAAAACCCCTTTTCGCACATAAGTAACGAAAAAGGGCACTTTTGGCGTCAGGGGTCTGACGTAGAGGGTGGCTGACCAAGCGTTTGTTTTTGACGCGCTGGGAGTGAGAACGTGTTGCAGTATGTCGTAGATCTATCAGGCTTTTCAAATCCTAGAGTTTCACCGTCTATTTTCTACCAGAAGCTAATGCAGGAGATCGGTGTAGGAGACTGTTTTCTTGTTCAGCCTACATGAAAAACTAAAAGTGACCGAATATAATCAGAAATAACAATTACAAACTAGTTTTTTCATTGAAGTTGACCTTTAACACAGCATTCATTCCAACTGCCTGATATTTAAATTACCCAGCTCTAAATCAAACCCAGAACCAAGAATTATTTATGATTTTTGTCCATGTCGTGCGACTTTTGTGCTAAAATATCAAATATAATCAAGTCATCATCAACAGATGGAAGTTGATTGCCATTGGTGTTCAAGTCCAAGTCACGTCGTAAGTGTTTATAGATTTTATCAAGTCAGGTCAGAAGTTATTAAAATATTGACTCAAGTCTGACTCAAGTCCAAGTCATGTGACGCCAGTCCACACCTCTGGTAGGTACATAAATCGTTGCAAATAAGCAGTATTTTTTATGTTGGAGTAAGACCTTATCAAAGGATGCCAATTAGGGTCAAAAAGCCCTGGGGAGTGCAAACTTTAGCTAACTAACAAGCACATTAGACTCCCTTTCATCACTGGCAACAAGTGAAGAGGTAAATGTGTAAAATAACAACTTTTAAGCATGATGAAAGTTTTGTAACCATTTGTTTCAAATCAGTAATTTTGTCCTCACGGGCTCCCGTAGACGGAAACATGGCATGTAATATGGCATCGCCCAGAGACTTAGACCCGCTTCCATGTAGTTTACACCTGATTTTTATGGTCATATGTTGCAAAGCAGTCAATATTTTTCAACAACTTGGCATCATTTTTTTCATTTTCAACAAGATTTTGATGGATATTTCCAGAAATTAATCGTACAAACTACACATTGTCCCTTTAAATTAGCTATGTTTTTTATTGGTTTGTTTTTTTATGCTCCACTCCACTTTTCAGTGATTGACTGTAAAAACGTACAAAGAGAAACACAGTGGATGATTTAAGGTAGATGTCAGTGAGTGCTCTGTGATATGGGAGGCGTCCACTGCAGCATGTCAGGACAGCTAAGAATGAGTTAGGGGTTCACACCAGCCTCCAAAAGTCTTTAGTAACAGTAAAAAAAAGACTAGTTTCTTTTTTATGTCGAAACAATGCTAGAAAACTGTGAATACTTGCTAGGTAAAGTCATTTCACTGGCAATAATGATTGTCAAGAGACATTTATGAATTAACTTTAAAGTGATAATGTGTATTTCCCCTGGCAATAGGAGGCAGTACATACCTAAATCATTGTAAGTAAGCAGCATTTTTGTGTTTGAATAAGACCTTACCAATGGATGCCCATTAGGGTCAAAAATCCCTGTTAAAACACCCTGCAGCAAAATAACGAGCACATCAGACGCCCTTTCATCACTGGCAACCAGTGAAGAAGTAAATGTGTGCAAGCAAAAATATTTATGAATGGTGAAAGTTTTGTAACCATTTATTACCAATCAGTAAATGCATTTAGTCCTCACAGGCTCCCATAAAAGGAAACATGCCATCTAATATGGCGTCGCCCAGAAACTTAGACCCGCTCCCATGTATTTTAGAACAGATTTTTAAAGTTCTATGTTACAAAGCCACCAATATTTTTCAACAACTGGGCATTGTTTATTTGATATTTCCAGAGATTAATCGTAGAAACTACGCATTGTCTCTTTAATTATCATTATTAAGCCATCTAATTGTTTTCGCCCACCTATTCGAACCCAGTTGCGAAGCAGCTCCAGCAGAGAGGCCCAAACTTCACTTTTCTCACCAAACCTTCACCATCTCAACTAGCAGGATCTCCAGGTGTTACCTGGCCAACTTGGAAATATAATCCCTTGAATATGTCCTGGGTTGACCTGGGGGTTGACTAATGCATATCCCCTGAAAGGCATGCTCACCAAATGCTTGAAGCCCGGATCACACTGTGCGATTTTTGTCCGTCTTTGCCAAATCCCTCACCCTGAGGAGAATCATGACAAAAAATGGTCAACGTCAGGGTGATTTGCATAGATGTGCACCATGCTGTAAACGTACAGTCTGACGGGCTCTGCAACAGCTTTTTGAGCCAAATCAGCCTCCAACAGTCTACAAGCATGCTTGAAAATTTACGACTCCTGTCTGCAATCAACCAATGAAAACACACCTTTGGGACGCTGCAGCAGCAAGATTCCACCTCTCTGAGCATCGTTTTCAATTTATGTTTAAAATGGGGATTACAAAATTCACACCAGTTTTTATTTCTGTTAGGGTAGCCCAAGTTAAACCAGAGTTATACTCGAAATAATTAAACCACCATTTTTAGACCATCAGATAAATTGTGAAAACCATGATCATGTGATCTGTGAGAGCTCAAAGGAGATGAGTTCATGGACATTAAAAAAAAAAAAAAACACAAAAACATGAGATCCCGAACTGTTGGTGGAAATTTCACATCTTCAACCGATAAGGATGGTTCAGTTCAGTAGCATTTTGCTGCAGTGGAACAGAGGATGGTGCGTGTGACGGCGGGTGTGAGCGGTCACACAGAGCGGAGCAGTGAGACAGAATTCACAGCATAAGTTTAGATATTACAGCAATCTGTAAAAGATTGTTACTTCGATGTAGTTTAGTGGGGTCTTGTGTATGAAGGAGGAGAAGGATAAATGACCAGCTGACAGCTCCGATGTTTAGCTGGAAGACGGGAAAAGGAGACACTGACACTGTTTTCCTGTTTTCAGCTTTGCTTTGGTTAACGGTCTGCTTAATGACGTATGCCATGCGTGCTCACGACACAGCGTGTCCTGCAGGAGAGAGACGTCGTGCAGTCTGCCTCACAGAAATCTTACGCCATACAGTGTGACATGAACAATCCTGTGCAACGGCCAAAAATTGCACAGTGTGATTCGTGCGTAAACCAACTTAGTTGCCTTCCTTTAACCCTCTCAGGCTCAAAATAAGTTTTGATAAAAGGACGAACAACTAAGTCTTTCAGGGGTACTTCTGAGTTAAAAAATGCTCATGAAACACGTGTGTGGAGTAACCAGGTAGGTAGGTTTTAACTGTTGCAAATCTGCTACGCCTGCCACCGGAGGGTTAAAAGGGACACAAGTTACAAAACTTTGTGGTACTTAAAAGATTGGTATCAGTTATATTAAAATGGTGTAAAAAACCTTATTAATATCTTAAGTTTTATAAAATTTGTAAAAATACAGGTCCTTCTCCAAAAATCTGCATATTGTGATAAAGTACATTATTTTCTGTAATGTACTGATAAACATTAGACTTTCACATATATTAGATTCATTACACACAACTGAAGTAGTTCAAGCCTTTTATTGTCTCTAATACTGATTACTTTGGCATACAGCTCATGAAAACCCAAAATTCCTATCTCAATAATTTAGCATATCACGAAAAGGTTCTCTAAACAAGCTATTAACCTGATCATCTGAATCAACTAATTAACTCTAAACACCTGCAAAAAATTCCTGAGGCTTTTAAAAACTCCCAGCCTGGTTCATTACTCAAAACCACAATCATGGGTGAAGCCGGGCGTACACTGTGCGACCTTTTCACTGTTTTGAGCCGATTTTCCAGTCGTGCGAGAATCCACGACATCGGGGCGAGTTTTGCGCCGAGCGGTCGTGTAGTGTACAGGGGGTTACGAGAGGCGATTAACACCACGTGACCAGCTGCCGATCAGCAGTCGTGAGGTCGCACGGACTTCTGGCGTGTTTAAAATTTCGCTCGTCCCTCGTGAGGGTATCGCACTGTTGAAGCGGCGCTGCGAGCAGCTGCGACCCAAAAAGTATCAGAACCGCTCACTGCGCATGCGCAATCCTGCATCAACGCCGCTCGCTATAACACACGCTGTTCGTTTTTGTTTCTACACGTTTTTTTTACTTACAAAGATTGTCAAGAAAGCGTGTTTGTCGTGTTCATATCAAATTAAACTGATCACAAAACACAGATTCACTTTCTTTATTTCGTTTTCCTCATCCAACCCCCATAAATCCCTGTGTGTGCAGCACTCCCGAAGGACAACAGGCAAAACAAAACAAAAAAGTCTGACGTGTTGAGTAAAAACTGCTATTTTTAGCATATTTTTAGGGCCGACGTGTTGCTACCAGACGTACAGTGTGAGCAGTCACGTCGCATGCGAGAACTGGGTCGTGCAGTGTGAGCACATGACTCGTGAGATCTGCCCTGCAAGGAAGTCGTACAGTTTGAGCTGAAGCTGAACGCTGCGAGTGAAAAAGTCGCACAGTGTACGCCCGGCTTAAGGCTGCCGACCTGACTGCTGTCCAGAAGGCCATCATTGACACCCTCAAGCAAGAGGGTAAGACACAGAGACATTTCTGAACGAATAGGCTGTTCCCAGAGTGCTGTATCAAGGCACCTCAGTGGGAAGTCTGTGGGAAGGAAAAAGTGTGGCAGAAAACGAGAAGAGGTGACCGGAACCTGAGGGAGATTGTGGAGAAGGACCGATTCCAGACCTTGGTGGACCTGTGGAAGCAGTGGACTGAGTCTGGAGTCGAAACATCCAGAGCCATCGTGTACAGGCGTGTGCAGGAAATGGGCCACAGGTGCCGCATTCCCCAGGTCAAGCCACTTTTGAACCAGAAACAGCGGCAGAAGCACCTGACCTGGGCTACAGAGAAGCAGCACTGGACTGTTGCTCAGTGGTCCAAAGTACTTTTTTCAGATGAAAGCAAATTTTGCATGTCATTCGGAAATCAAGGTGCCAGAGTCTGGAGGAAGACTGGGCAGAGGGAAATGCCAAAATGCCTGAAGTCCAGTGTCAAGTACCCACAGTCGGTGATGGTCTGGGGTGCCATGTCAGCTGCTGGTGTTGGTCCACTATGTTTTATCTAGGGCAGGGTCAGTGCAGCTAGCTATCAGGAGATTTTGGAGCACTTCAAGCTTCCATCTGCTGAAAAGCTTTATGGAGATGAAGATGTCATTTTTCAGCACGACCTGGCACCTGCTCACAGTGCCAAAACCACTGGTAAATGGTTTACTGACCATGGTAGTACTGTTCTCAGTTGGCCTGCCAACTCTCCTGACCTGAACCCCGTAGAGAACCTGTGGGATATTATGAAGAGAAAGTTGAGAGACGCAAGACCCAACACTCTGGATGAGCTTAAGGCCGCTATCGAAGCATCCTGGGCCTCCATAACACCTCAGCTGATTGCCTCCATGCCACGCCGCATTGAAGCAGTCATTTCTGCAAAAGGATTCCCGACCAAGTATTGAGTGCATAACTGAACATAATTATTTGAAGGTAGACTTTTTATGTATTAAAAACACTTTTCTTTTATTGGTCGGATGAAATATGCTAAATTATTTAGAAAGGAATTTGGGGTTTTCATGAGCTGTATGGCACAATCATCAATATTGGAAACAATAAAAGGCTTGAACTACTTCAGTTGTGTGTAATGAATCTAATATATATGAAAGTCTAATGTTTATCAGTACATTACAGACAATAATAAACTTAATCATAACATGCAATTTTTTTGAGAAGGGCCTGTAGTTTAACTCGTAGGTCGCCATTGTTGTTAACGTTGCACTGCACTCTGGGTAGTGACTTCATTTGGTTGTACCTCGGTTGCACCGGCCAGCTTTGGGACCCTGTAGTGACTGTTCAGAGACATCAACATGTCATCTGTTCAGCCATTTCAATTTGAACCAGAGCAAAACATTAATGATATCACTGACCATGTTTCACAAAAAAGCATCAAAATGAAGAGCAAGAAGGGCGGGATGAAGCGAGAGCAGGACAAAACCGGTGGTGCATGTGCGGCTAATGTGTCTCCGTGGTAACCGGGAGGGAGAGTTTGTTGTCAAGAGCTCACATTTTTGTCAGCAGAAGTTAACGGTAAACTATCGTGTGATCAAACTTATTCAATTATGAATGATTTAGGAGAATTTTAGCATCCAGAGCTGTCGTGTGCTTTATAGATGATTAGGATATTCAGTGAAATGACTTTAATCATTTTTACAGATATTATATATTTGGAGAACACTGTGTAGCTACACTTACTGCTTGTTTTACTGACAGGAGAGGTGAACGTTCAGCTTCGTCCGAGAGGAGTGGCGTGTCTGATGGTTCGCTGAACGTGAGAAGCGGCAGCTGCAGGAGCAGGTTGTCGGCTCAGGAGAGCGTCCAGCGTCTCTCGTCTCTGCGAGGGCGTTTAGGCTCCATGTGTGGGAAAATGGTCGGTAAAGCATTTAGTTTCCACCTTCTCTTATACCCAGCCGCTCTGGTGAGCTCTTTAAGTAGTTGTGGTCAACTATAAGCCTCAAACGCATCAGGAGAAGAATGATGATGTGGCGCATGATGACATGGTGCATGTTGATGTGGTGCATGATGATGTGGTGCATGATGACATGGTGCATGATGACATGGTGCATGATGATGATGCATGATGACATGATCCATGATGACGTGGTGCATGATGACGTGGTGCATGATGATGATGCATGATGACGTGGATCATGATGACATGATGCATGATGACGTGGTTCATGATGACGTAGTGCATGATGACATGGTGAATGATGATGATGCATGACGACGTGGTGCATGATGACATGGTGCATGATGACATGATGCATGATGATGATGCATGATGACGTTCATGATGACATGATGCATGATGACATGGTGCATGATGACGTGGTGCATGATGACATGATGCATGATGACATGGTGCATGATGACATGATGCATGATGGCATGATGCATGATGACATGGTGCATGATGACATGATGCATGATGATGATGCATGATGACGTGGTTCATGATGACATGGTACATGATGACATGATGCATGATGACATAATGCATGATGATGCATGATGATGATGCATGATGACATGGTGCATGATGATGATGCATGATGACGTTGTGCATGATGACGTGGTGCATGATGATGATGCATGATGACGTGGATCATGATGACATGATGCATGATGACGTGGTTCATGATGACATAGTGCATGATGACATGGTGCATGATGATGATGCATGATGACGTGGTGCATGATGAGATGATGCATGATGACATGGTGCATGATGACATGATGCATGATGACATGGTGCATGATGATGATGCATGATGACGTGGTTCATGATGACGTGGTACATGATGACATGATGCATGATGACATAATGCATGATGATGATGCATGATGATGATGCATGATGACATGGTGCATGATGATGATGCATGATGACGTGGTGCATGATGACGTGGTGCATGATGATGATGCATGATGACGTGGATCATGATGACATGATGCATGATGACGTGGTTCATGATGACGTAGTGCATGATGACATGGTGCATGATGATGATGCATGATGGCGTGGTGCATGATGACATGGTGCATGATGACATGATACATGATGATGATGCATGATGACGTGGTTCATGATGACATGATGCATGATGACATGGTGCATGATGACGTGATGCATGATGACATGATGCATGATGACATGGTGCATGATGACATGATGCATGATGACATGATGCATGATGACATGGTGCATGATGACATGATGCATGATGACATGGTGCATGATGATGATGCATGATGACGTGGTTCATGATGACATGGTACATGATGACATGATGCATGATGACGTGGTTCATGATGACATGGTACATGATGACATGATGCATGATGACATAATGCATGATGATGATGCATGATGACATGATGCATGATGATGATGCATGATGACATGATGCATGATTATGATGCATGATGACATGATGCATGATGATGATGCATGATGACATGATGCATGATGACATGGTGCATGATGATGATGCATGATGACGTGGTTCATGATGACATGGTGCATGATGATGATGCATGATGACGTGGTTCATGATGACATGATGCATGATGATGATGCATGATGACATGATGCATGATGATGATGCATGATGACGTGGTTCATGATGACATGATGCATGATGACATGATGCATGATGATGATGCATGATGACATGATGCATGATGATGATGCATGATGACATGATGCATGATGACATGGTGCATGATGATGATGCATGATGACGTGGTTCATGATGACATGATGCATGATGACGTGGTTCATGATGACATTATGCATGATGACATGGTACATGATGACATGATGCATGATAACATGGTGCATGATGACATGGTGCATGATGACATGATGCATGATGACATGATGCATGATGACATGGTGCATGGTGACATGGTGCTTGATGATGTGGTGCATGATGACATGATGCATGATGACGTGGTACATGATGACATGATGCATAACATGGTGCATGATGACATGGTGCATGATGACATGATGCATGATGACATGGTGCATGATGACATGGTGCATGATGATGATGCATGATGACATGATCCATGATGACGTGGTGCATGATGACGTGGTGCATGATGATGATGCATGATGACGTGGATCATGATGACATGATGCATGATGACGTGGTTCATGATGACGTAGTGCATGATGACATGGTGAATGATGATGATACATGACGACGTGGTGCATGATGACATGGTGCATGATGACATGATGCATGATGATGATGCATGATGACGTTCATGATGACATGATGCATGATGACATGGTGCATGATGACGTGGTGCATGATGACATGATGCATGATGACATGGTGCATGATGACATGATGCATGATGGCATGATGCATGATGACATGGTGCATGATGACATGATGCATGATGATGATGCATGATGACGTGGTTCATGATGACATGGTACATGATGACATGATGCATGATGACATAATGCATGATGATGCATGATGATGATGCATGATGACATGGTGCATGATGATGATGCATGATGACGTTGTGCATGATGACGTGGTGCATGATGATGATGCATGATGACGTGGTGCATGATGAGATGATGCATGATGACATGGTGCATGATGACATGATGCATGATGACATGGTGCATGATGATGATGCATGATGACGTGGTTCATGATGACGTGGTACATGATGACATGATGCATGATGACATAATGCATGATGATGATGCATGATGATGATGCATGATGACATGGTGCATGATGATGATGCATGATGACGTGGTGCATGATGAAGTGGTGCATGATGATGATGCATGATGACGTGGATCATGATGACATGATGCATGATGACGTGGTTCATGATGACGTAGTGCATGATGACATGGTGCATGATGATGATGCATGATGACGTGGTGCATGATGACATGGTGCATGATGACATGATACATGATGATGATGCATGATGACGTGGTTCATGATGACATGATGCATGATGACATGGTGCATGATGACGTGATGCATGATGACATGATGCATGATGACATGGTGCATGATGACATGATGCATGATGACATGATGCATGATGACATGGTGCATGATGACATGATGCATGATGACATGGTGCATGATGATGATGCATGATGACGTGGTTCATGATGACATGGTACATGATGACATGATGCATGATGACGTGGTTCATGATGACATGGTACATGATGACATGATGCATGATGACATAATGCATGATGATGATGCATGATGACATGATGCATGATGATGATGCATGATGACATGATGCATGATTATGATGCATGATGACATGATGCATAATGATGATGCATGATGACATGATGCATGATGACATGGTGCATGATGATGATGCATGATGACGTGGTTCATGATGACATGGTGCATGATGATGATGCATGATGACGTGGTTCAAGATGACATGATGCATGATGATGATGCATGATGACATGATGCATGATGATGATGCATGATGACGTGGTTCATGATGACATGATGCATGATGACATGATGCATGATGATGATGCATGATGACATGATGCATGATGATGATGCATGATGACATGATGCATGATGACATGGTGCATGATGATGATGCATGATGACGTGGTTCATGATGACATGATGCATGATGACGTGGTTCATGATGACATTATGCATGATGACATGGTACATGATGACATGATGCATGATAACATGGTGCATGATGACATGGTGCATGATGACATGATGCATGATGACATGATGCATGATGACATGGTGCATGGTGACATGGTGCTTGATGATGTGGTGCATGATGACATGATGCATGATGACGTGGTACATGATGACATGATGCATAACATGGTGCATGATGACATGGTGCATGATGACATGATGCATGATGACATGGTGCATGATGACATGATGCATGATGACATGGTGCATGGTGACATGGTGCTTGATGATGTGGTGAATGATGACAAGGTGCATGATGGCATGATGACATGGTGCATGGTGACATGGTGCTTGATGATGTGGTGAATGATGACAAGGTGCATGATGACATGGTGCATGATGACATGATGCATGATGACGTGGTTCATGATGACGTGGTGCATGGTGACATGATGCATGATGACGTGGTGCATGATGACAAGGTGCATGATGACGTGGTGCATGATGACATGATGCATGATGACATGATGCATGATGACGTGGTGCATGATGACATGATGCATGATGACGTGGTGCATGATGACGCGGTTCATGATGACGTGGTTCATGATGACGTGGTTCATGATGACGTGGTGCATGATGACGTGGTGCATGGTGACGTGGTGCATGATGACATGATGCATGATGATGTGGTTCATGATGACGTGGTTCATGATGACGTGGTGCATGATGACGTGGTTCATGATGACATGATGCATGATGACATGATGCATGATGACATGATGCATGATGACGTGGTGCATGAATTCATGATGCATGATGACGTGGTTCATGATGACGTGGTGCCATGATGTTTATGTTTATTAATTTAGCAGATGCTTTTATCCAAAGCGACTTACATTTTATATCTAGCAGGTTTTAGTTTGAACCCTGCTTCAACACTCCTGATTTCAATCAGCAGGTGATTAACAGGCTTCTGCAGAGCCTGACGAGCTGCTGCACAGGTGATTCAACCACTGAATCTAGTGTGTTGGACCAGAGAAATCACTAAACCTGCTGGATAGCGGCCCTCCAGGTCCAGGATTGGGCAACGCTGCTTTAGAGGGATCTCATCGGAGGTTAAAACTTGCAGAAACTATGAATTTTATAAAGTATCTGTATTAAAGAAGGGGTCTAACAGGAGTTACTTTGCACCTATTTGTACCCAAGTAGTAATTAGTAATTGGTGACCTGCTACTGCTTGTGCTTGTGTCGTAACCCAGAGGCGTTAGCGGCAATCTCTCCAATCCTCTCCGCTTTCTCAGTTCAGACCTAACCTGAAAGACTTTGATGGCACATTTCTTTGAAGACCTGATCAAAGACGAAAGTCTTTGATGAGAGTGATGTTTGCTGTTGGTGAGCATGTAAGGAGGAATACCAATCATTTATTTCAGGGATGCAGACAGAAGGAGTGAGATGGAAAGGAAAAGGAGTCTCAGGATGAAAGCATTCACACAGACATGCAATATTACACCATAAATACAATATTTAATAGATAAGTCTTATATTAAAGATTGTTTTAATTACCACTGAAAGTTTGTTTGAAGTTTAATGAAATACATGATGGTCCTGTGGTCTCATTGAGCAAATGTCACAGAAAAAGTCGCTATTTAAGTGGGAAAAATATGTTGTTTTTTCTAAAGCACTTATAGTTTAAGTCTTTGCTTAATGTGATTGTAAATAATTGAGACATCAGTCTTTGAATAGGTTAGAACAGTGGTTATCTATGCTGGCTCTGGAGGGCCGGTATCCAGCACGTTTTAGTTTTAACCCTGATTCAACACACCTGATTTCCATCAGCAGGTGATAGATAACCAGGCTGCTGCACAGGTGATTCCTCCACTGGATCAAGTCTGTTGGCTTTTGTCCTTTAAACAAGAATTCACATCATTCTATCCTCACCTTAATAAAGAAAAAGATTTTTGTCATGTTTTAAAGATGACTTTTATCAGAACAAATGAACTAAAAACTATAAAAAATGATCAAACTGACTTTCTTGAAGTTTGAAACATTTCCTGAGCTTGGCTAATGCAGTGGGCCCTAATTTGAGCCCAAATCTGAAACAGTCACAATGTCTGCTATCACCATGGCTATCTAACAACACATGACATAATTGTGATTCATTTTCTATGTTTTAATTAAATTAAGTCAGGTCTTTATTTACCAAATGGAAAATGTGGTAAATAGCACACCTAGGGTCCCCTCAATCAAAACTAGATAACCTTAGATATAGCCAGAATAAAATAAAGATATTTCAAGATTTGTGCATAAATAAACAATAATAAACAGTTTTAATGATCCATAATGAAATGTTTCTTGGCAATTAAAGAAAACACACTATCGAGATTAATGTTTAGGTTGGATGGTACAAAGATTTGGGATTATTTATTTACAGTGATGCAATATCCACTCACCCACCTACCTACCGACTGACCGTCGGGTCAAGGGGACTGTAGCCTAAGCAGAGGCCCAGACTTCCCTTGGGCTTGCCAACATAGTCCCTCCAGCATGTCCAGGGTCTTCCTTTAGGTCTCCTCCCAGTTTGATGTGCCCAAAAAAAGTCATCAGAGAGAGAGAGAGAGAGAGAGAGAGAGAGAGAGAGAGAGAGAGAGAGAGAGAGAGAGAGAGAGAGAGAGAGAGAGAGAGAGACGTTGGACGGCCACAAACTTCCAAATCATCCTCACGTTCACTGTTTTTTTGTCATGATTCTGTTCACAACAAGGGATTTGTATAGGAAGTAGTGGTGGCTGGTGAATTTTTTGTTTGGTGGGGCACATTTTAACAGTTCTGTTGAAAAGATCATGCCTGCCAAGATTTGCACGACCTGTTGTGAGAAAGTGCATATGAGTAACGAGGCAGCTTTTTAAATAGATTTGTACTATTAACATTTTCCTTATCCATTTGGTTTCTTTCAAAATGATGGTTTATGGGCAGATATATAAAATAAATGATGGTTTATTTGAAAAAAAAAATCTTTAACCCTCTCAGGCTCAAAATAAGTTTTGATAAAAGGACAAACAACTAAGTCCTTCAGGGGTACTTCTGAGTTAAAAATGCTCATGAAATACGTATGTGGAGTAACCAGGTAGGTAGGTTTTAATCAGAATCAGAATCAGAATAGGTATATTGCCATTGTCAGTGAACAAACAATTCACAAACTAGGAACTTGCTTCGGTACTAATGTGCTACATATAACATGAATAATAAGATTAAAAATAGAATAAAATAGAATAAAATATAAAAAAAACTAGAATAAAACTTTCAGCTATAAAAAATGGCAGGTAATGGTAACATGGCCGATAACGTGACTTTGTGTCGAGTACAGAAGACGAGCATGGTTGTGTGTTTATAATCTGTTCACAAGTCTAACGGCAGATGGAAAGAAGCTGTTCTTATGGCGGGAGGCTCTGGTCCGGATGGACCGTAACCTCCTGCCTGAGGGAAGCGGCTCAAAAAGTCTGCGACCCGGGTGCGAAGGGTCAGCTGCTATCAGACCTGCACGCCCCCGAGTTCTGGAGACGTACAGGTCCTGGAGAGATGGAAGGCTGCAGCCAATCACCTTCTCAGCAGAGCGCACAATGCGCTGCAGTCTATGTTTGTCCCTCACTGTGGCTCCAGCGTACCACACAGCGATGGAGGAGGTGAGGATGGACTCAATGATGGCCGTGTAAAACTGCACCATCATCTGGGCCGGCAGCTTGGCCTTTTTCAACTGCCGCAGAAAGTACATCCTCTGCTGGGCCTTTTTGATCAGGGAGCTGATGGATGGCTCCCACCTAAGGTCATGTGTGATGGTGGTTCCGAGGAAGCAGAAGGAGTCCACAGTGGTGACGGGGGTGTCCGTCAGGACGAGGGGGAGAGAAGGGGCTGTGACTTTCCTGAAGTCCACAATCATCTCCACTGTCTTCTGAGCATTGAGCAATGCTCAATGCTCAGAAGACAGTGGAGATGATTGTGGACTTCAGCCCTGTGGAGATCCTGTGCTAATTGTCTTAGTGGTGGAAACATTCTTCCCCAGCCGCACGCATTGTCAGGAAGTCAGTGATCCACCTGCAGGTGGAGTTGGGTACGTTGAACATGGAGAGCTTGTCCTGTAGCAGAGCAGGGAGGATGGTATTGAACGCAGAGCTGAAGTCCACAAACAGGATCCTAGCGTAGGTTCCCGGGGAGTCCAGGTGCTGCAGGATGAAGTGGAGGGCCAGGTTGATGGCGTCATCTACAGACCTATTAGCTCTGTATGCGAACTGCAGAGGGTCCAGGAGGGGGGAGGTGAAGGACTTGAGATGAGGGAGGACCAGGCGCTCAAAAGACTTCATGACTACAGACGTCAGCGCCACAGGCCTGTAATCATTCAGTCCAGTGATATGGGGTTTCTTAGGGACAGGGACAATGGTGGACAGCTTAAAGCAGGCTGGAACATGGCAGGACTCCAAGGAGATGTTAAAGATGTCCGTGAAGATTGGACACAATACCTCTGCGCAGTGTCTCAGGGTAGCGGGGGAGCCACCGTCCGGGCCCGGGGATTTCCGTGGGTTTTGCTTACGAAAAACCCTAAGCACATCCTCTTCTGTCACTGAGAATACAGTAGAGGGGGAGGGGTGGTCAGCGGGGACTGTACTATTCACAGTGGTGAAGGTGGTGGGGGAGGCATGTGACACCAGAGTGGCTGAAGAAACCTGTGCAGTAGGGGGTGTGGGGGATGGGTGTTGCATTTCAAACCTTGCATAAAAGGAGTTAAGTTGTTCAGCCAGTTGTAGATCGTCAGCAGCATGTTGGGCCCTAGGCTTGTAGTTAGTGATTTGCCTGAGACCTCTCCAGACAGAGGCGGTGTCATTGTCAGAGAACTGCTCCTTTAGAAGCTTATTGTACCGGGATCTCGCCTTTTTCAACTCTTTTGAGAACTGGTACTTAGCGCCCTTGTAGCTTTCTCTGTCCTTGGCTCTGTGGGCTGCTTCTTTCTTCCTCCTCAGCTGTCTCAGTTTGGGTGTGAACCAGGGCTTATTGTTGTTAAAAGTGACCCTGGTTTTTGTTGGAATAATGCTGTCCTCACAGAATTTTATGTATGACGTCACAGTGTCTGTATAGTCATCCAAGTTGTCTGTGGCAGATCCAAACACGTTCCAGTTTGTTGTGTCCAGACACATGCAAAGCTCCTCCACAGCCTCGCAGGTCCACTTCTTAGAAGTTATCACTGCAGGTTTGGAGAGCTTCAGCATCTGCCTATATGAGGGGATGAGGTGAATCATGGCGTGGTCAGAGAAGCCGAGAGCAGCTCGCTGCACGGCTCGATAAGCTCCACTGACTGTGGTGTAGCAGTGGTCCAGCGTGTTCTGCTCTCTTGTTGGGCATTTAACAAACTGTCTGTACTTAGGCAATTCCTGGCTCAGATTTCCCTTGTTAAAGTCACCGAGGATAATAACTAGAGAGTCCGGAAAGGTCTGTTCCACACTTAGGATCTGCTCCGCGAGCGCAAGTTGAGCCTCGTGCACGTCCGCACTTGGCGGGATGTAAACAGCAGCCAGAATGAATGAAGCAAACTCACGTGGGGAGTAGAATGGCTTACAGTTTATGAAGAGGAATTCCAGAGCAGGAGAGCAGTACTGGGAGATCACAGTCACATCCGAACACCAGGCATTGTTCATGTAGAAGCAGACACCTCCACCTTTTGTCTTTCCTCCGGATAAGACCCGCTGTCTGTCTGCGCGGAGGAGCTGGAATCCCTCCAAATGGAACGCGCTATCCGGGGTCTGCTCGTTGAGCCATGTCTCCGTGAAGCACAAGACAAAAGAGGAAGAAAAGTCTCTGTTTCGTCTCATCAGCAACGCCAGTTCATCCGTCTTGTTGCTAAGTGAGCGGACATTGGAGAGGAAGATCCCAGGTAAGTGCGTACATGAGCCGCGTCTTCGTAGATGCACGAGCACTCCCGCACGTTTCCCTCTCCTACGGCATCTCACTTTCTTAATTAAAAAGTGGACCAAATCTGCCACACCCACTAAAAAAACTGGAAGTAGGCCCGTCGGCGTTGATTTTCTGACGTTTAGAAGCTCTTCACGGGTGTAAGAGCACGCTGAAACACAATTTGCAGACAAAAACAAACAAAACACAATGCACGTTAGCACCAGGGCGTCCTTCCTCGGCGCCATCTTGGTTTCAATCCAATAACTGTTGTTAATCTGCCCCGCCTGCCTCCAGAGGGTCAAAATGTTTGTAATTTTGAGTCACATTCTTGGTTTTTTAAACCAACAGCAAAATAGTTCAAGCAAGCAGAAAAAAATAATATAAAAATACTCACTAACATTAGTCTCTAACGTATTTAAATAAAACGTGTCAGAAACGTAAAAATTTAATTGTTATTTCATCGTATTTCTAGTCAAAAGCTAAACTTTTTCAGGAGAAACACAGTTAAGAAAATATTAAAAAGCCTCATTCCTCTTAATTCTAATAATTTACTTCTGTAATTTGCGTTTGTGGGGGACAGGGCTGTTTTCAGATGCACTAACTACATATCACCTCTAGGGGGCACCAAATTACCATTCTTATGCATCACACAACTTAAATCCGACAGAGCCAATAGCAGCTAAATGGTTCCAAATACATCCCAATATTCACCATTAGATGCAAATTCAGCATAAAAAAACAAACTAAGCTGATTTTCATGCGAATTTTGCGGAACGAATACCGCAAAATTTGCGCATCACAGTGTTTATAAGACACATTGTTGCGGTAATATTAAGCTGATTCTTACCTTTACTGGTTTATTGTTGTAAGAATATGTGTTATAGTAAAAGAAAAATCCACTTTTTTACCTGGTGGAGAGCGTTTATGAGTCTGATGCCACATTCCATCATTTTTAGTTCTCCATAATAATAAAACTCCACAAGGTGTACTCAGCTGCTCCAAAACGGACAAAGAATGGTGAGCTGTAAGACTGGTGTGGTCGGCACCCTAGCTCACCTTATAGATGACCTGCCACTGGCTGTTTTTACAAAACAACGCTGCGGCGGCATCAAGAAGCTTTAGACCATTTATAAGTGGTCAGACCGTGGCGGTAATGCGGTGGAATTGTGTCTTTTTTATAAATCATTACACTTTGGCAGTTTACATAACATTGCGAGATGGTGGCATAAAGGGGTATGAGTTGGTCTCTGCGCTGCCGCAGACTTATGTTTATCTTGGACATAACTTGTTTTATTGCGATTGAACCAGGGGTGGGAATTGATATGTTTTGATCAATGTCAATGGCATTGTTGATTCTGTCTATCGATCTAATTCTTTATCAATTCCCTTATCAATTTAAAAAAACTAACCGCACGGCTCCTGCAATATAACTGTCAGTTTCTTTATGATAAATAATCAGTCGTACCTGTAAGTGATGTTCTTGTTCGGTGCAGTGTTGCTGTAACATTTGCAGAGAGGGAAAAATCTCACCACAGGTCGGACCTTTGTCGCTGGAGTCTGCTCGTGTGGAGGTGTATATATAAGGTAAATGATGCTAACATGATAAACAGCATTAGTTGATTAGTTACCTGCAGTATTAACAGGAGAGGCCGTGCGAACGTTGATATTCGTTAATCCATAGCGGGTCAAAACACGTCAATAACAACGTTTTAGCGTATTTTGTGCCCAAAGGCTTTTGTATATTCGTAACGCTTCCTCCATTGATGAAATATCTACTTTGCAATTATTGCAAGTTACCCTGTTGTCATTATTTCTTGTAAAATATAACCAAACTTTTGAGCGTTTGTGCCGCTTGGATGCCATGTTTTCTGCTTCCGTAAGCTACGCAACATGCGCGGTGACATCATTCGCGCCGACCAGAATTGATGAGGGGAATCGTTTGCAAAAGTGGCTAACGATTAGTAGGAATTGAACCAATCTGAACCGGTTTTTAACAAGAACCGGTTTTCGATTCCCAACCCTAGATCGACCCCCGAAGAGGTAAATGAATTCACATACTTGGGAAGCATAGTCACATCAGATGGTGGCACGGACCGCGACGTCACATGTCGCATTGGAAAGGCAGCGGCAGTGTTCCGGCGGCTACAGCCAGTCTGGGCGTCTGGGTCCATCGGGCTACAAACAATAATCCGCCTATTCAACACGATCGTCATTCCAACCGCCATATACGGGAGCGCGACATGGAGGTCGACAGCGGCCATCACACAGCGCCTCAATGTGTTCCAACAACGATGCCTCAGGCACATCCTTCACATTTCCTACCTCGACCACATCACGAATGAAGCGATCCACCACCAAACGGGAACACGCCAACTCGCTGAGGTCGTTGCAGAGCGACGGTTTCGGTTTGGGGGACATGTGCTACAAATGGCTCAAACACGCATACCAAAAGTGGCCATGCTGTGGACCCCAGGACGCGGAAAACGGAAACAAGGACGGCCAAAACTCACATGGCGCAGAACTTTTATCGAAGACCTACGTGCCGTGAACCTGTCATGGGATGAAGCCGAGGCCGTCGCGGCTGACAGAGCTCGCTGGCGATTACTTTGCGCCCAATGCGCCAGTAGGCGCCGGAGGAACTAAGTCTAAGTAAGTCTAAGTAAGATCGACCCCCCCGTTAAGTTTTTTTTAATGAGCCACTCCTAAAGGCGTCTGTCCTCCACAGTTCCTGTGCCGTCTCTGGTGATCTGAGGTTCAGCTCTAACAGAGAGAAGCTCCGGATCATCATCTCAGCTGTGAAACCTAATGTCCGTGTTTACTTTCATTTTCAATACAGATGCAGGCTGGAGCTCAGCAGTAACTCCCCACGTCATCATGACACCGCTATCTCTCGCCATTTATAAGATAGACCATTACAGCAATATTACTACCAAGCCAGGTGGAAGGAATACCGCAAAGTTTGCGCATCGCAACGTTTATAAGACACGTTGTTGCGGTAATATTATGCTGATTTGCCGGCACGGTGTCTTATAAAAAGGGCTACTGACAGGAAGGCCATAAAACACAGTGTGGTCCAGGCTTAAGGGAGAGCACAGACACCCTGCAGAGAAAACTATGTTTGGCCACTTGTACGTGCAATCTTATTCTTTTGGTCGCTACACAAAGCTCGTGACCACAGGCGAGGGTAAGAACTGATACAATATCAGTTTGCATATTTAATCAATATTTCAAATGACTACAACTGATGCTTTCCTACTCATTTAATCTTAGTCAGAATGTACATTTTATAATATTATTGGAACATGAGAGCAGAACATAAGCAAATGTCTGTCTGATTAGGTGATTCTTTTAGAAATCCTTGTGATTGGACTGATCACGATGAGAGTTAGTTGTCAGGTTCAAGGTTAAACAACACAAATACGATAAAACATTCTGTCTAATAAGGTGTCTGTGCAATAAGAAGTGTGCCGTTGAAGGGCAGGCTGAAGATGTTGAGCTCAGATCTTTTTTGACTCATTTGATTTCTGCTCATCTGCTGTTGCTCCTATAATGTGAGTAATAAGTGGCTGGTTGTCTACTTAGGTGCTTTTTATTATTACCAGGCTCAGAGCTCAGATAATATTAGTGACATTTGACTAAAATATTATTAGATTCTACCTGACCAGATGATCTGGTTGTGTGGCCTTTAATAAATGAGCACACTCAGAAAAATAAAAATGGGGCCCTCAAGGTGCTCTAATCCTGCTCTTTGCTGAAAATCAGTCGCATTTTGTTTATGTATCTTTTGGCAGATTAGATTAAACTGCAAGCCTCTGTAAACATTTGCATGGGTGAGGGGAAAAAGGTGTCAATGGTTCAAACATCATGAGGTGAAAAAGGTTCATATCAGCTTTTCTGTTATACTGTTGTGTTCCTAAAGGGGGCCACATGCTTCAGCGTTAGCACAGGTCAGATGTGCAGAAGAAACGGGGTGAAAAAGGACACAAATGGAAAAAAGACCAGTGAGCTGGAGGGAGGACAGGGAAAAAAAGCTGAAGGACATGAGGCGATGCAGGCGGAAAACCAACTTTGTCAAGACGCAGCGGACAACACCAGCGTGCTCTCTCTCTCTAGCTGTCATAATGCCTCGTATCACATTCTTGTTGTTGTTTCCCCACTTCCTAACTGTTAAACTTTGTCTGCTACATTTGATGCTTTGCAGTCTACAAGAAGCAGGTGAGATCTAAAAAAAAATAGGGATCTGAAATCGGCATCTGTATTCAGGTGCACTAATGGAATCACTGAGGCTAAAATGGCAGGAGGTGAAAGGTGAGTGCACAGAGAACAGCAGAAAGCTCCACACGACTGCTGCTGCTGTCGCTCTGAGAAACCACTCGACTGTGATGGTATGGGAGGCGCGTGCGTGTCCTCGTGCACACCTCAGTGAATGTGTGTCTGTGTGAGCAAAAAGGAATGAATGAGGATTTTTTTTCTGCATGGACTTTTGCTCTCGATTCATTTTGTTCACAGGCATTCATCTTACAATTCTGACATAGGCTTTTGAATTATTTGCTCTGAGGAATATGTCTTGACGATAACTAATAAAATACTTACAGATTTTCATAAATATTTGAGTTTTTTCTGTAAAGTGTCAATACAGTTTGGAAGCTGTGTAAACAAGTGTGACACATCATGCATACTAGTGCGGGGAACTCACAATTTAATGCACTAGTGGCAGTACAAGGCGAGGTCAGGTCACCAAAACCTTTAATGAACTCATCTAAAGTCAATAAAAACACCCTGGAAATTTCACCCAAGGAGTTTTAAAGAAGGTAAACTATTGTTTTAATTAACCTCAAATGAGTTTTATGGACCACTAAAGACAGTGTTGATGGAGATTTACCAAAGAAACCTGAATTTTTAGGGAATCTACTAAACACTGCTGATTGGTTGCAAATCTGCAGATTAGAAAAGTGCACATTAAAGATTTGAAGCAATGCGTTGTCTGACAGTAACTCCACATACAGTGCATGATCTTCTCTGAATCTCAGGTTTTAGTGAAAACACAACAAACCAGAATGAAACTAGGGTAAATGAAAGTGAATACAAGTAAAATGTTCTGGGTACCAACGTGGAATAGGTTAGTGACTCAATTTACATAAAACTACACTTAAAACAATAAATACACAAGACAAGGTTGGAGCTACTAAGTACTTAACATTTGTTTACAATTTACTACTTTAAGAATATACATCTCAGAAATACTAGTTCTCTTATACTACATGTGTACTAGATTGTCATAGTTAAAGTAGCTTGTATTTAGGTGTATTTACTTTGTATTACAAGGGGCGACCACCCCCACCAGGGACCCAATCAAGCCCAGGGACTAAGATCCCACCAGGCAACCACCGAGATCGATCAGGCAGACTACTAAAATCTTAAACCCCCTGAGCCCAACACATTCTCACTCCCAGCGCGTCAAAAACAAACGCTTGGTCAGCCACCCTCTGCCTCAGACCCCTGATGCCAAAAGTGCCCTTTTTTTGTTACTTATGTGCGAAAAGGGTTTTTTCCCTTATTTGACTGCAGATCCCAATGCAGCGTAACACTGACGCGATGGGATGTCCGCAGCCAGGGCACCAAACAAGCTCATTGTACCTCACCCTAACCTTATCCTCTTATTTAACCTTCCCCTCACCCCTATCCTAACCTTAACCATCTTGCTAGCGAGCACGTTAGTGATGTGTCGATCACTCTAAAAGCCGGCTCTATGAAGTGAACGGCGGGAGCCACCTCGTCATTGGTCGGGTTTGGACCGAGCCAACGTGAGGGGGAGGTTTCAACTACCACGGTGGAGGTTAAAAGTAGAGGGTACTTGTAACCTCCCCCTCGCCAGATGGTACGTTCTAACGTTCCCCTTGGGTGGCAAATACCAAAATTCACAGTCACAATGCACGGGAAACAAATGCTTGATCACAGTGAGAGTAACGATTAGGTAGCAAGAGGCTTAAGGTTAGGATGAGGGTGAGGGGAAGGTTATAAATAGTGAAATGTTAAGGTTTAGGTGCGGTTAAATGAGCTGGTTCGGTGCCGCATCAGCGGATATCTAATCACGTCAGTTTGACGCTGCATTGGGATCTGCAGTCAGAAAAGGGAAAACCCCTTTTTGCACATAAGTGACGAAAAAGGGCAGTTTTGGCGTCAGCGGTCTGACACGGAGGGTGGCTGACCAAGTGTTTGTTTTTGACGCGCTGGGAGTGAGAATGTGTTGCTGAGCCGGCCCTTTTAGATTTTCTAAAATAAACACTGCTAATGGGATCTGGAGGTAAATATCTTAGAATGTGTATTTGGTGGATTTCACTTAAAGAATGCTATTTTTCCACCAATTTAGATTCATTTACGTAAGAACTTTCAAAATCTGTGTTAAATAAATGTCATGCAGCTTCCAGTCCTTATATGTAAAAATTCTACTTTCTTGTATTCGTCTTTGCTGAATGAATTTTGTTGTTTACTATCATTTTTGCTGTAAGCAGGGTTACAATTTAGGTCATTTTGTTATCCGGTCTGTACAGTGTAATGAAGGATAATTTGTCTTCAGTGATTGGAGAGCTAGTCATATCTGGATATTTTTGATCATATTTTTGGAGCATGTTAAAAGCTGGTATAATAAAACGACGGCATTTTTCTGAGAAATTTCCTGGCAGCAATCATGTGCCAGGCTCTTAAATCAGTCGCTCTTTGTTCAGGCCAGAGAACAACAAAGAAAAAGAAAAGGATGAAAAATGAGCTTCCCTCAATTAACTAAAAAAGTGGAATTAGAGCGGAGGAGTGGGACAGGCTGAACCATTTCAGAAACCGTGGAATGAGTCACAAGCAACAAGTGTAAAATATCAACAGTTGCTCTTCCACAGTTGGTCCAAAGTGCAATGAAAACACATTTAGATCTCTTTATTTTCAGCCAAAATCAGAAAAGCTCAGCTTTCTGCCTCACTGGTGATAACATGTAACAGTAAAATAATAAAATTAAGGCTTGTGCGCTCATTATATGTAAAGTTATGAAGTTCATTATTTTCAGCTCCACACAGCTGCCCCTGTGCACAGTAACACCCGTGTTGAAAACGCCAAGGTCGGGTGTTCCTCAGACTGTTTACATTCCAGGAGAAGAGTCCGAAGGAGAAGAAGAGCGCTTTTACTTAATCGAAGTACTTTATTTGTGATTAAAAAAATTAAGCAAAACAGATGTTGATCAATAATAATCAAGTGAATGATCTGTGAAATAAATATGTCATGATTTATGTTTAATGAAAACAGGACTACTGCACAGACAGACTGACTCTCATCTCCATAGAAACGCATGATACATTGCTCCAACCAATCAGAGCCTTCGGCTGCCGCAAGAGAATCTGGTGTTGACTTAAAGTGTCCAATCCCGTTTACTGAAACTTAAAACAATTCAGAGATATAAAACATGGCAACGCCATTTTAAGTCAGTTCCATTTTGACTTCAGTTCTATTCACCGTCATCCTAAAGAAAAGCACAGCCTGGCCAGATGTGCTTTCTTCTTTAAACTAAGAACTGTGAAGTTGGAGATTTTCGTCGTTTAACAACCAGACGACATCCTTTCAAAATAAGAGCACCTGCTGACGCTGCCGATTGGTACCGGGGTCGACCCTTCAGACGGGCTTTGACGTGCTGCGACCGCTGCTCCGACAGCTCCAGTACACATCCGAGGTTCTTGGACCTGGCATTTCCTGATCTACCTGGGAGGCCCCCCACTGGGTACGTACACGGCAAAATAGCGGCTCATGTCATCACTTTATAAGCCTCGTGATATCTAGTCATAACAAAGACTACCAGGTTCAATTATGTCAGCCTAAAGAGTCTGAACCAACCACACACACACACACACACACACGCACCAACACAACATCCAAATCCATTTTCATCCATCACAGAGTTAGTCCTGGTAGATTGTTAAGAATTTATAATTCAGAAATTAAAGATTCTCAAACGATCCCAACTCTCTCTCTCTTTTCTTGTCTCAAAGTCAATACAGAGTGTTTAATTAAACTCCCTGATGATAAAAACAGCCTATCTTCTGATTATAACAAGTGATCTACTTACAGTGTATTAAAATACAACTCTAGATAGTTACATCACTCTATTCCGTTACAAAAATATAATAAATATATAACATTAATTCATTGCAACATATGCAGGGAGTTAGAAAAACTACACAAACACGATAGTCACATTACACGTGCTGCATGATGGTGCAGATGGTAGCACTGCTACCGCCTCACAGCGAGAAGGTCATTAATATGAATTCTGTCTGAGCGGCCTTAAGTTAGCAGCTTCTACCCATGCACGGGTTGGTTCTCCTACAGACCAAAAACTTCCATAGGCGCTTTCAAACTGTTGGAACCCTTTGTAGTTCCTAGAACCTTTTCAGGAACCAGCCCCTTTTAGCGCTGCGACAGATAGGAACAAGGAACCTTTCCCCGTAGTTCCTAGAACCATTTTAGCTCCTACTCTGAGGCTGGGACGTTCCAGGGGTGTTTCTCAGTGTCAAGACGCCTGGCCTCAAGGCCAGGCTCCTTGCTTACGAGGACACGGTCCTTCCTTGGTCAAAGAAAACGATTAAATGGAACAGACTTGCATCACGTGACTGCAGCTTCCACGGCGGTCATGTGACACGGGAGAAAACGTTATATTTTAGACGTATTAGTTTCAATATAAATATATAATGAGGCTTTTACTTTTTAAATTGTGTATATGTTTATTAAATTAAATGTAGAAGTGAGTTACTACCCGCTAGCCACCGAAGCTGAAACTACTGAGCAACTAACCATAGAAGGATCTAAAAAAACATTTTAAATTAGTTGATTTACATTTAAGCTTGAAATTTGTCCCCAAAGTAGCTGCCGGCTTCTGATCCGCCGTCTTTTTATAAATACCGTGTTGTATTCTGGGAAATTTTTGACCAAGGCTAGGCTACAAGACACTTCCTGTGTATCCTTGCTCAGCTAGCTTAACGGCTAACAAACGGAGAACACACGCCTCGGTAGAACATGAACTTTGGAACACGTCTTGGCAGGTCCTGATGACGTATCTCCTAGGCAACCGGGGCGGGACCAAGACATCAAGGCGAGGTTCCTTGGCATTGGGAAACACCCCGTGGTTCCTGAGGAACTAACGTGACATCGGAGCTACACCCCTTTCCTGATTTCTACATCTTTTCTGTTCCGAATCATGTTTGTTTATTTAGAAACAGACTGGACTGCATCCCAGATACTCCTGCTGCCCCAAGCACACCTCGCCAAAACCGAACAGGTAAAGAAAACTGTTCTAATGCATTTTGTTTCGTCTCTTCTCTTGATATAACGGAAATTCGCAAAAGGAAATGTTCCATTTTGGGATTAAATCTCGGAGCAATAGTGAGCATGTGTGTGTACCAAATTAACATGTACCAAATTAACATGTAATCATTTTAGCTTTCTTTTTGGTGAATTTCTACTTTGTTCTTGATGGTCGCACATGTGAACCACGTATGCAAACACAAACAACACAAACACACACATGTCCATGCACGCAATCAAATGTCTTTAATATGTATCATGTATATTTATTTTACAGTATAAGCATTAGTTATTATCTATAGAACGTTATTATGGTGGGCTGGTTTGATTAATATGTGAAGTTTATGGCCTATCACTGAGTCAATAAGTTAGTTGAGGACACTGTATGTTACTGATAAATATATTTTTCTAATGTGTTTTATTCTGATATTTTTATCCATCCTGCTACACCAGAACCAGCGTCTGCAGCCTCAGCCACCCTACCAGGCACTGAACAGTCTTATTAAATATGTAAATGTGCAATCTCTCTGTTTATCAAATGGTTTAATTCTAAAATATGTATTCCTTCAGCATCTACACTGCACCTTCAACCTACTACCTGCCAGCACCCACTGCCACGCCAGACCTGGTACACACATCTCATTCGACAGAATTAGAATTTAGTGTAGGATATGTCACTTGTGTGTTAATTCTGTCTCCACCCTCCATGTTGTTTATCCAGGAAAGAGAAAAAGGAGTGACACACGTCTGGCTACTGTGCAGGAGATGCTCAGGCCAGAGGCTGAACAGGAGGCAGAGGGGTGAATGTTTAATACCATGATGCAGTTCTGTGAGCAGAGAGGGGGTCTAAAAAATATACAGTTCAGCAGGACAAGCTGGCAAAAGCTCATGGAGGGTCTCTAGTCTGCACCGAACACATTAGCAGATAAAAAGAAGTGAACTTGTGACTACACATGCACAAAGCATATCATGCACACGTGAATGGTGATCTTTTGCACTGAAATACGTGAGTTTGTGGCAGGCATGTTTTGAGTGATGTAGATGTAGTTTGGTCACACAAAGTATGAACTATTTGCTCACATTAAGCATTTCGTATCCTCTGGTGTGTAATCTACTCCAGTTACTCAGCTCTATAATAGCCCATATCGCAGCAGGAAGTGTATCACATGTAACAAAGGTCAGACATTCACAGATTTTGGTTGGTCCCTGGATCTTCTTTTGGCAGGACATGCCAGAAACACCTCACCCAGTAGGAGTACATGTAGCATCCAGGTCTGAACCACCTCAGTTTGCTCCCGGTGGTGTGGAGGCACAAAGGCTGTACTCTTGAGTCATTCCAGGATGTAAACAGTAAACTCAACTGGCGGACTACTACACTTCCCAGCATTCCCATCACCAGTGTGGCTCGTCGACGTCATCACGCTGACTCTATTTACGGAAGTGCCGCCGCTCATTCATCACTCAGTCATCGTTCATACCAGACATCGACCCGAGTTCTCAGGCTTACTCGCCCTCAAACCAGGAATGGGATCTTTCCACGCTGTCTACCACCAGTAAGTCAGCTTCCTTATTTATTCGGAACTGCTGCTCAGTCTCGGTTCTTTCCGAGCGCTGCACCGCCGTTCCCAGATCAAAGCCGCGTACTCTGTTTAATCCAACGCTAGCCACTCCGCGTCTGGGTCACGCAGTTACGCTACAAGCAACCTCCGCTACACTTCAGCTCAGCCAATCAAACCTGACAGGATGACTGAGTCTAAGGTTGACCCAGCGGAGTTCGCTCACCTACGTGCAGAAGTGGCTCAACTTCGCACCCTTGTAGATCAACAGATGGCAGACATGACCCAGCTTCGTGCCGTAGCAGATCGCCAAGCCTCTAAGCTCCAGTCTCTTACCGAGCTAGTTATCCAGCTCTCCACTGCCCTCCAACGACAGGCCTCAGCCATCACTGACAACATGGAACCACGTCTCAGTCTCCCAGACAAGTGGGATGGGACCAGGGGGTCCCCGGAAGGCATGCTGGCCACCCTGGCAATGACGTTTGAGTGCCAGCCGGCGCGCTACCCCATGTCCTGTTCTCGCGTCGCCCTGCTGACCTCCCTGCTGACGGGTCGGGCCGGTGAATGGGCAGCGGCTCTTTATAACCAGAAGTCTCCTGTCTGCAACAGTTATGAGACCTTCGTGAAAGAGATGAAGAAGGTGTTTGTTCATCCCTGCAGCGAGGTCGCGGATGAGACCCGACTGCTTCAACTCCGCCAGGGCTCCCAGACGGTGGCCCATTACACCTCCCGCTTCCGGACCACGGCTGCTCGGTTGACTTGGGACGCCGCCACCCTGAAGGCCATTTACCTGGAGGGGTTGTCGCCGCGAATCCGTGAGGGCATCATCGGACATGAGGCCCCAACCTCCCTGGACCTGGCGGTGGACCTGGCCCTCCAATTGGACCGCTGCATCCTTAACCGACCGAGCGCCATGTCGGCGCCCGTTCACACCAGAATGTCACCCCGTTGATAGGGCAGCCAACAGACGGAGGAACCCATGTAGCTGGGACATCTTCCCCCTGAGGAACGGGCGCGGCATTACCAGGAAGGACGATGTGCCTACTGTGGGGATTTGGGCCACCACCGTGGCACGTGCCTGAGACGACCGGAAAACGGTCCCTCCGGGTCGGAGTAGGGGCTGTCCCGCCGGAGTCTCCACTTTTCCAGTCCCACATCGCACCACCCTCCCGGTCTGCCTCCAACTGGACCAAGGTCCGGCCCGACTGGAGCCTCTTCTCGACACCGGCGCCGCTGAATGTTTCATTGACCAGGGACTGGTCACCCAGCTTAAGATACTCCTTACCGCTCTAGACCGACCCATTCCTGTCACATCAGTGGACGGCCGCCCGCTCATGCCGTATCCTCTCACCCACCGAACCCAGGACCTCCACATGACCATCAATCAACACCTGGAGACCCTTCACTTCCTGGTCATTCAGGCCCTGGCTACTCCCCTCATCCTGGGTCACTCCTGGTTCTGCCGCCATGAGCCTCACATATCCTGGTCCACCAGTAAGGTCATTGCCTGGGGCGTGGGTTGCCAGACCCACTGTAGTTCCCCTGCACCCCGGACTCGATCAACACCTCCCAGGGATGTAGACCTGACACTCATTCCTCCACAGTACCACAACCTCGCTCAGGTCTTTGCCAAGGAACCCACTACCAGATTACCCCCTCATCGGCCTTATGACCTGGAGATCAGGCTACAGCCCGGTACCACCCCACCCCACACCGGGGTCGTCTATACTCTCTCTCCCCGGCCGAGACCCGGGCAATGGACTCCTACATAAACGAGGCCCTCCAGAAGGGGTTCATCCGCCACTCCACATCCCCCAGTGCCGCAGTTTTTCTTTTTTGTGAAGAAGAAGGAGGGGGATCTCCGGCCCTGTATTGACTACCGGGGGTTGAACAAGATAACAACCCGGGATCGTCACCCTCTGCCTCTCATGGGTACCGCTCTGGATGCCATCACCCAAGCTGCCCTCTTCACCAAACTGGACCTGCGCAGTGCTTATAACCTGATCCGCATCAAGGAGGGGGAGGAGTGGAAGACCGCTTTCATCACACCGACTGGCCACTATGAGTACCTAGTTATGCCTTTTGGCCTCTGCAATAGCACCTCTAACCTCCCTCACCAAAGCTACCAACCAGCCTCGCCCTTTCCGTCTTACCCCGGAGGCCACCCGTGCCTTCCATGATCTTGTCCATTGCTTTGTGAGTGGACCCATCCTCCTCCACCCGGATCTGACCCGGCCCTTCATTGTGGAAGTGGACGCCTCCGAGGTGGGAGTGGGAGCCATCCTCTCGCAACGGGGCCCGGACTGCAAACTCCACCCCTGCGCTTACTTTTCCCGGAAGTTCTTCCCTACACAGCAGAACTATGGGGTCGGCCACCGAGAACTGCTGGTGATAAAATGGGCTCTGGAGGAGTGGCGGAAGTGGCTCTTGGGTACCACCGACCCTTTCCTTATCTGGACCGACCATCAGAACCTAATACACCTTCAGATTGCCCGTCAACTCAATCCTCGCCAGACTTGGTGGGCTCTCTTTTTCTAGCCATACAATTTCCACATCGCCTACCGACCCGGCTCCAAGAACCTCAAAGTGGACGCTCTCTCTCTGCGTTTCTCGCAGGATACAAGCCCTCCAGAGCCTCTGACCATCCTGCCGGCCCAACGCTTCTTGGCCTCCCTCCAATGGCCTCTGGAACAATCCATCCGGGCTGCTCTCCCTGCGGATCCAGCACCCCCAGAGACTCCCCCAAACCGCCTCTACATTCCGACCGCCTGCCGACGGGAGGCACTGATGTGGGGGCATTGTTCACAGCTCGCTGGACATCAAGGCCAAGCCCGCACCCTCCAGTTCCTCCGTCGGGCTCTATGGTGGCCTTCTATGAGGAAGGACGTACGCGAGTTCACTGCAGCATGTGATGTATGTGCCCGGTCCAAGTTCTCCAACCAACCTGGCACCGGGGACTTGCAACCGCTCCCCGTGCCCAAGCGGCCATGGTCGCACATCGGTCTGGATTTTGTCACGGGACTGCCCGCCGTCGATCACCTGGACACTATCCTCACCATCACTGACCGGTTCTCAAAGGCCGTGCATCTAGTGGCCCTGGCCGGACTCCCCACTGCCAAGAGGATGTCCAAACTGCTCCTTGAACAGGTGGTGCGGCTCCATGGTTTCCCCCAGGACGTGGTATCCGACCGAGGACCCCAGTTCATCTCGTGCTTCTGAAGGGCCTTCTGTCGTCTGGTCAGCGCTTCAACCAGTCTATCCTCCGGGTACCATCCGCAGACTAACAGTCAGACGGAAAGAGCCAACCAGCAGCTTGGACGTTACTTACGCTGCTTTGCCTCATCCCAGCCGTCCACCTGGCCCCGCTACCTCCTGTGGGCGGAACTGTCCCACAACCTCCAGACCTCCTCTGCTACGGGCCTGTCTCCCTTCGAGACATGTTATGGGTACCAGCCCCCTCTGTTCAGCCACTAGGTACCTGAGGTGGAGGTTCCTGCTGCTCAGACTCTGGTCCGCCGCTGTTGGCTCGCCTGGATCCGGGCCCGTGTGGCCATCACCCGGACCAACACGGAGTACTCTGGTCAGCATCGCCGCCGCCACCGGCCTGGCCCCGTCTTCCGGTCTGGCGACCAGGCGTGGCTCTCTTACACCAATCTGAAGATGCCTACGGGCTCCCGGAAACTCACTCCCCGCTTCCTGGGTCCCTTCCCAGTCCTTAGGGTCATCAATCCGGTCACTTACCGGCTGCGCCTTCCGGCCACTCTCAGCATTCACCCGGTCTTCCATGTCTCCCAGCTTAAGCTGGTGGTTTCCTCTCCTCTCCACCCTCCTCCGGCCCGCTGTGTGGATGAGGATCGTGTTTACACTGTTCGCAGGATTTTGGATGCCCGCCGCCGGGGACGTGGTTGGCAGTACCTGGTGGACTGGGCGGGTTACGGTCCGGAGGAGCGTTCTTGGGAAGCCGCTCGCTCGTTTCTCGACCCGGCCCTGCTGACTGATTTCTGGGCCCGCCGTCCTGGGACTTTGGGAGCCGTCCCTCAAGGGGGGGGGGGGGGGGGGGGGTCCTGTCATGAACTCTATTTACAGAAGTGCCGCCGCTCATTCATCACTCAATCATCGTTCATACCAGACATCGACCCGAGTTCTCAGGCTTGCCAGCCCTCAAACCAGGAAAGGGATCTTTCCACGCTGTCTACCACCAGTAAGTCAGCTTCCTTATTTATTCAGAACTGCTGCTCAGTCTCGGCTCTTTCCGAGCGCTGCGCCGCTGTTCCCAGATCAAAGCCGCATGCTCTGTTTAACCCAACGCTAGCTACTCCACGTCTGGGTCACGCAGTTATGCTACAAGCAACCTCCGCTACACTTCAGCTCAGCCAATCGAACTTGACACCTTCTGGGTGTGTAAGTTAAGGACATCAGGGGAGCCTGACAACCTTTAAGGAGAACCAAGTTGCTCTCCTGTAATTTGAACCCAGTATCCGAGTCTGGATCGGGAAGTAAAGTCTGAGTCCCGATCAGTCTGAAACCACGTGACCAGGAAACGGGACCACATCAGTCTGGTTCTGGCCTCGCTGCACTTGCTTCCAGTTTGCTATCGCTCACAATTCAAAATCCTCGTTTTTGTTTATCATTTCTTCCAGGGTGGTGGTCCCCCCTATCTAGCCACACTCCTGAACAGACATTCCCCATCACGCGCTCTGCGCTCCTCTGACCAAGGCCTGCTCGCTGTCCCTCGTTCTAGGTGTCGTACTCGCGGGGACCGGGCTTTCTCAGTCCTAGCACCGTCACTCTGGAACCAGTTGCCACCCTCAGTTAGGCTGTCCCTATCTCTGCCAGTCTTTAAGAGTCGCCTAAAAACACACCTCCTCCGCTTGGCATTTCCAGAACATGTATGATTTTGGCCCTCTTTTATGTTGAATTTATTTCACAGTTTTCATTGGTTCACTCTATCCATTGTTTTACACATTTGTCCTGGACCAGAATATTTCACCTATTTTGTAATTTGTATTTTCTAATTTGAATTGCTTTTATTTTTGATTTATTCAATATATTTACCTTCAACTGAACCATGTTCAGCGCTTTGGGCTTCCTGACAGGGTTGCGGAAGGCGCTTTATAAATAAAGCTTTGATTGATTGATTGATTGATTGATTGATTGATTGATTGACGTGATCGGGACCGATTTCCGATCATGTGATCAGATCGGGACATCCCTAATTGTTTATAACCCTTACTTTCTGGTAAAGCTTTTCACTGTAGTTTCTCATAGACCGCCACTGTGTTCGGTGAGCAAACTTATCGGGCAGTTTAGGAAGGTGTCATGGAATCTCCGGCACTCGGTAACAACTTTTTGGCATTTTCCTTTGAAGGAAGTTGTTCTCCTGTGAAGCCCTCATCAGCCCAGCCTGATGTAGATCCCGTTACTTTCTCCATGTCAGAGCAGCTTGATCCTTTGACATGAAAGAAGTGTGGAGTACATCTAATCTGGCCCTCTCATTTTTTCTAGACAGTGCTCCTTGCCCTTCTTTTAAAGACGTTTTTGACACTACTGCTACTTTAGAACATGTTGAATCCTCAAACACGGCTGCCGATATCAAATTTATCAATTATAGCTGTTTTTTATTAGTTCCACTAAGACAATGGCTGACTTCTAACAGAACTCATAGCAAGTATCGAAGAAAAACAGATCATATAAATACAAAGTTATCACGGTAAGAATGCATATTAAATACACATTTAGATTAGAGCCATTGACAAAGAGCGTCTGCTCCTTCAATGCTGGCAACATTTCTCACCTGCCCTATAACTCTCAGGAAATGTTTGCCTTCGCCCTAACTGGAAAATAATGTAATGAACCATCCTGAAGATAAGCTGGTCTTCTGAGAGCATGATTAGGTTTTCATAACTCTACAGCCTCTATTTAGTAAGTGATGCTGGCGGGAGTTTAGATCAAGTTCTTTTAAAGCCCGAACATAAAGTGATCTGACTGGTTTGAAAGTTGTCTGATTTGGTAGAGACCAAAAGGACATGCAGTAATAGATCAGAGATCGTATCACTGCATTGATGCTTCCGCAGTCAGTGAATTTTTAATGTGTCTAAAATGAGAGTTCTCTGTGTTAGCCATCGTCTTGATGTGTTTTTCTCCTGTTTTTCACCCCAAAGTTGTTCCAAAATTTAAAAATGACAGTCATCTTTAATGGTTTATTGTAGAATCTGCTGTTTTAGAGCAAACATCATAAGAAGCTTGTTAAGTAACGTTGGCAAAGGAGGAAGCGAACTTGCTCAAATGACACCTGATGAAGAAAAAAACTGCAACGTATTTGTCTGAAATATTTGTTCTGCCCCTCATTTATGTTTACTCTTCCAACTCAGATGGGGGCTCTTCTCCAATATGGATCCATGCCATTTGTTTTGAAATCTGTTGATACTGAGTTTGTTTTGTACTGCTTAGATTTGCTGACCATAGACCAGAACTACAAGTTGGTTATTAAAATCAATACGTGTGAGCTTCTCAGACTCAGATGAACTTCATTAATCTTTCGGGAAGGTTCCTCTGATCAGTTCTGTTTCCAGGAGTAGCAGTAATAGATCAACAGAAGTCGATGAATAAAAAAGAAATAAGCAGTAAGGACAGAAAAACGGCAATAATAAAACAGCACATTTAACTCAGTCACTGCCAATGATGACTAAAGTCGTCATTTGCATTTTTTTACTGTGTGGGCGTCGGACGAGCCCCCGCACCGTGAGAACAAACATCTCAGCTCTAAAGCCGATCTTCATCCACGTACATCACACATCATGTGATCAGGAAGCAGAAAATCCATGTGTTAGGAGATCGTTTTAAGCCGCTGCTGTAAAAAAAGTGAAGTGTGAACCGGAAAAGCTTCTGCCGATCACAATTCAACAACGGATTATGAAAGAACGGATAACGCTCGAAACGCACAGATTCTTACTGATGTAAGAGGTGAGTCTCCGCATTGTTTTGGTTGTTATGGCGTCGACATCATCCTAGCGTACAACGTTCTGTGACTCTTTAAAAAAAATGGAAAAACTGTGATAAACGCTGGCTGCAAAGGGCTTTACCAATCAGGAAACGGCTGGCAGTGAATGAGTTAAACACAGTCACTGAGTTGGATTGCCACTGGTGTTTTCTCATTGTTCTTGTGCTCATCCTTCCCCTTCTATCCAATGCTCTGGCCTGCCTTATCTGGCGATTTGATAACAATAATTGTTCAAGTACTTTTTGGGCCCAAATTTGATAAATTGAAAGTGAAGTTTACGTGAGATTTTAAAGGCACTCTTGGCAGTTTTGCTTGCTTTTAGCACCCCCAATGTCCATTATAAAGTCTCTATTAAACCGAAAATTAAACGTATCTCTTTGCTATGGGTTCGACTTTTTAACATCTTAATCTAAAGCCTGAAATGTAGTAAAATGCATCATTTCCCTTTAAAAGTGTTACTACCACATTTTCACTAGTTGTTACCAAACCCAAAAGACCAGATCCTTCCTCTGGGCCTGTTAAGAGCCACTGATGCGAAACAGTTGGTCAACAGAAGAGTTTCACCACATCAATCCAATACCAATGAAACATCTCAGGATCTGATACATAGGACTGGATCACCAAATCCATGGACAATAGGAATTTAAATAGATGTATTCCATGTAAACATTTAACCCTGTTACTGCCCTGCTATTTTTGTTTTCCTTGCTTTGTTTTTTTTTTTTACAGAGTGAAACCTCCTGTATCAGGATCTTTGAAGAGCCAGCCACATCCTCACCAGATTTTTGAGGGAAACATCCACTGGCTCCTCCCATTCCCAGAGTCCATAAAAGATCCCACTCCCGCTAGGGTACTCTGCTGTTGTGTCCTTGAGCAAGACACATCACCCAACCTGCCTATGTTGGTGGTGATCAGAGAGGCCGTTAGCGCAAACGGCAGGCTCGCCTCTGTCAGACCAGCCCAAGGCTGTGGCTACATAGTAGCTTATCATCACTGACAGTGTGTGAATATAAGAGTGCATGATAATGGAAAGTGCTTTGGGTGTCTAGAATAGAATAGAATAGAATAGAATACATTGATCCCACAGAGGGGAAATTTACTTGTTACAGCAGCACCAACACTTCACTTCATCCACACTAATCATGGGCTGCATGGTGGCGCAGCTGTTAGCACTGTTGCCTCGCAGCAAGAAGGTTGCAGGTTCGAAACTCGGCTGCGGCCTTTCTGCGTGGAGTTGCATGTTCTCCCCATGCATGCGTGGGTTTCCTCCGGGTACTCCGGTTTCCTCCACAGATCACAACATGCCCTATAGGTTATAAATTGTACGTCGTTTTGGATAAAAGCGTCTGCCAAAAAAATAAACATAAACATAATCAAAAAACAAACAAAAAAGTACATGTATATACACACAGGCAGAGAGCTATTATTGTAACCTTGGACCACTAAAAAGCCAAAAACAAAAATTCAACTTGGGTTCCAGAACTGTGCAGCATATTTGTAATGGACACAGACATGTAGTGTAAACCCAGTATTGCACAATAGTTATGTACGAGTCATGAACAAATCGTTCAATACTCGAGAATCACTTTACTGACTCGTGAATCATGATTCACAACCACAACTGACTCATTAACTAACTTGTGTCTGTTTCTCTTAGCAAACTAATTTCATTAGTAGAAATATTTCTGGCTCATCGTTAAAATAGTTGCAAAAAAACAACAGCAAGTTTGTTAACAAAAGCATTTCTTGCCTGTTCTGGGCTGGAAGCTCATTAGTTCACAGTAGCATCGCTTTGCTAACAGCACGTTTGAGTCACTCACCCCCTCCCTTCCTGAGAGCTTGCTAGCCGTGCTAATCGTAGCATGAACAAATCATTCAGTTACGCCTAATCCTGGCCTCACTCACGAACAACTCACTCACCTCCTCCCTCGTGTGTTTCGGCTCATAGGAGTCACCCAGTGGAAGCTCGCGGTACTACTACACGACTCACTCATCCTTCCCTCCCAGCTCTTGGCTGCAGAAACTCAAGTTTCAAGTTTGTCTGAACAAATTCAAAATCCTTTTACTTTTCAATAAAGTTAATTAGAACTAATTGTGAAAAAATATATATTGTCTAGTGTTTACAAATATTTGTTTTAAAGCTCCTTTTGTTCTGTGACTTCCATTTTTGCCTTTCACGTAACTTTTTTAAGTACGTGTTCTCTCGTTTCTTTGTTATAATTTATGTTGTCTGTTTTTATGTCCTAATAAGCAGACTAAAGAAAAATATAGAACTTTGTTCCACCACTATTAAAAAAATACATTTCAATGTATTAAATGGATCGTTTCCTATTAAGAATCACTCATGTGAGTGGTAGGGTTTACGTGGAAGGAGGAGCAAATTAAAATTGAATTATAATGTAGATTGTATTTTGCACTCTGGGCAACTGACTCAGTAGCTACATGTACATGGTCACAAATAATAGGAATGAACGCCCTATCAGATCAAAAATTCTTCATGTAAACACAATCGGAATATTCTTATCCGATACGGCCCGATCGGATTGAAATTTCCTTCCGATTAAGGGATGGTTTTGTCCGATCATCATTCTAATTGACGTCTACATACATGTACAAAGCTAGAGAATAAGAAAAGAAAATGTGAGTGAAAAGACGTGCGGACAAGACGGTGTTTGGTTACTGTTTCTTTTTTCCAGGAAAGACAACTCTGTGCACGCTCAACCTATTTAATCTGACTGAATGCTTGGTGCATTTATACTCACGGCATGATCGGATCATTTCAGTTTACGTCCATGTAAACAGAGATTTGGGATTTCCAATCAACCAAGATTTGAATCAGGTTGGGGAAATTTGGCGCATGTAAACATAGCTACTGACTCAAATGAATCAAAAAACTTGATTCATTTTGGCGAGTGACTCATCTAAAATCCATTCAGTAAAAAGAACCAGGTTTACCATCGCTATTGCACAAGTATTGAACACATACTGAGTACTGCATTGATGGTATTGTGTACCAGGATAATGCCAGTATACGTAAAAAAGCACTATATAAATCTAATCCCTAATTGTAAAACATATCTGTAAAATATTTTGTAAATGCAATTGTATAGCATTTAAAAGTGGCACCTTAAATGGGGAAAAAAGGACACAATTAATGACACAAAAGCTTTCCATCCAGCAAACTCTGATAGATTCTTTACTTAGTGATTATTGTGGTGTTTTTCATACAGAAATGGAAGAAAACTGGTAACTGCATCAGATTAAAGTGAGTCGCATTCGGAGAACTGAAGCACCCGTGTCCCACTTTGGCCCTCTCACGTAGTGCTCAAAATGGAGACAGGATGTTACCTTTTAGAATCACTGTTATTTCAAGTGGCACAAGTGGGAATAGGAAGCCTCCAAGAAGGAAATGTGAAAGTTTTCTTGATGTGTCATCTCATGCAGGTTGCTGTTTATTTTTCTGTCTTGTTTTTACGTTATAACGATGGATCTATTTAGACAGGGAAGTTGCCCATGTGTGTTATTAAAAACCAGGTTGATGTGTGAAAAAGTTTAAAAAGGCTACATTTGTCTTTGTGAAATGACGTCATTAACTATACCAAGCTTATTTTATGTCACCAAACTGAGTAATCCTCCATATATATTTGCCTGTAACAATGTCAACAAAAACATTAAACATAAAATAAAAACAATAAATGGCTGAATTTCATTTAAATACAAATACCTGCATGCATAATGAAAATAATTAGGTGCTATACACTCTACATTACACAAATAATTAAAATGTGTATAATTGAAGTGTTCGCAATAAGTAATACCATCACACATGGCACACACTGAGAGCCAGCTGTTAAATACATTAAGAGCAGCTGTAACAAAAGACTGCTTAAATCTCAGAACAATGCAGTGTTGACGCTCTCTTAATCACTGAATATGTATATATTTTTTCTGCCACTAGCAATTATATTTAAATTGTGTAACGTGCGTTTTAATTGAAGTTATACAAAAAGTATCCAGCAGCACAAACAGAAAGCTTAGTTAAATTGCTTTTTTCTTCATCTTGTGTACTGCAGAAAACTTTGGCAACAAGAAACTGATCAAGTATCAAAGGAACATTTCAAGTTCAAACAGTCCAGTTATTAATTTTTCCTTTTTTGTGTCAGACTGAGCGAGAGGAAAATTGGACTTTGGAAACGGAGGCAATGAAACAAAATTGTCATTGTTAATGCAAAGTGGAAGACCTGCCAGGAGCCTCACAAATTGAGGTGTTTGAATGCGATCCTTTCTGATGTGTGCACTTTTGCAATGTTTACCAATGTACACATCAGGATGCATAGACCCTCCTTGTGATTTGGTGAATAAGGAAACACTTTAAGCCTTCAGGGACATAAATGTGAATGTTAACCATTTCCAGACAGGAGGTTGAGGCTAACAACTTCTGAAAACAGAACAAAGAAAATATTACATTGGTAATCATAGTAATTCTGCACAAAGTGTTTATTTACGTCAATCCAAAACAAATGCTCTAATGGATGGCAAGAAATACATTTGCTATTACATAATTGCGTATTTAGCAACAGAACACCGCTGGTGTGAGAGATTCTTCCCTCAATAACAGCAGAGAAGGAGAAACAGCCAACTTCTACCACTCCAACTTTAGGACAAACTACCAGAGTTTCAAAAATAGAAGCACTGTTTAAAGTCACGGACAACAAAAGACATTTGGACCTTAAACGACAATAGGGAAAAGTCTCCTCTCTTTCCAGTTGGCTCATGGGTCCTCGGAAGAATGAAAAAATGAATGCAAGTCAACGGGGCTAAAAAAGCTATTTTCCAATCCGCTTTGCCTTATGCCCTGGATCACACATATGTTGTACTGCAATTTAAATGAAAAGTAATGATGGGTGTTTCGACCACGCCTGTCACGTACTTTGAGATTTATCAGCTTGTAAAAGTTCGTAATTAGCATGACTACACACTAGAAATCGGCAAATCTTATATGTGACATCACCACATAATCTCCTCTCCCCAAACATAGCTGCTACTTACCACATGACCAAATTTATGGTGGTTCTTTCCTCCTGTAGGAAGTTTGCTGAACTTACAGCCATTTTCCCTCAGTTTTCTCCATGTCTGGTTCGATGACGTCACTTTGGTGAAGCTCATTTGTAGTCCTGGACTTACTATCACACAAAACCTAAAATAGCGTTTCCCCGTTTGAAAATAAACACATTCTTGGTATCAAAATGTGTCTTTAAAATTCATGGACATCATATGTGAAATCCATGGCACATAAGTGGAATTGGAAAATAGCGTTTTTAGCCCCGTTGACTTGCATTCATTTTTTCGTTCTTCCAGGGACCCATGGTCCGGAAGTAGATGGGTGTGACTTAGGCTCCCTATTGGTGTTTAGCACTCTCTCATTTCCTCGTGTAATACGGGTTTTCAGTAGGGATGAGCCAAAGCATTTTTGACGAATACGAGCATGAAACGAGTAAAACTCGTAAATATCTGTAATTGTGCTGAAGGAAAATCCTCATCGGGTAACTGACTGTCTTCACGCTCTGTGACTGGCCAGTCAAAAAGAGCGCCCGCCCCTCCCTACACACAAAACTCTGCACCGGGAGCTCTGTCCGCATCCGGTCCATCCACGCACACACACAGACAGTAACGGATCTCTGTGTGCTTGCTTCACTGTTGCTCACGTTTCTTCAGTACTCCCTATGTTTTCTTCAGTTTGCCTCTTTTTAAAGTTACTTAAAAGATATTTAAAGTTACTTTTTTCGTAACGTACGTGGTGCATTTGACAAGACAGAGCTGAAAACCGCTCGTGCTGCGTCAGTCACTGCCTCCGCTCTGGTCGGTTTTCTTTTTTTTCCTCTCTCCTCTTCCTCAGGATCCACTCCCTCTTTCCTATTCACTCCCTCTCTTTCTTTACGTTTTTTAATCACAATTGTCTATTTTTTGCTCATTTTAAATATTTTTAATCATTTTCTAAATTCTTTTTTCTATTTTACATGTTTTGTTTTTGTGAAGCGCCCCGTGATTTTTATCTTGAAAGGCGCTCAGGGACGGATCTACAAAATTATTGATGGGGTGGCAGAAGAGGGGCAAACATTTTTCTAGGGTGACAATTCATATACACACACACACACACACACATATAATATTTCACTGCACTGAGATATTGTACTTTTGTTCTATTGTTCACTCAGAAACACGTTTTCCTTTTTCTTTTCCCAGTATTTACATATTCATTTGTTTTGGGTCCTCATTTAATAAGCTTAAAGGCCCATCACGAAAATAAAACACATAATAAAATTATATCCTTCCTACAACAGCTGAATGCGGCAGTTTCCATGTTGCTCAGTAAAACAATTTACACATCAAGATCCAAAGATTTTGCCCATTTTGATTCAATGCTGAGTACAGCCTAGCTTCATAGTCTTTTCTCTGCCAAAGCAGACTGCAAATAGGTCTTTATGAGCCTGAGAGTTGAAAAACTTTGATTTTTCTTGAATTTATAGCTGCCAGCTGGGGTGGCAGCAGGGGTAGCAAGGCTTTCTTTTAGGGTGGCAACTGCCACCCTATGCCACCCTTGTAGATCCGCCCCTGAAGGCGCTATAGAAAAGATCTTTCCTTCTCTCTCTCTCTTAATTCATGCATTTAAATATTAATGTTCTGATTTTATTGAAAAACTTGTTCTGTAATAGTTCCTTTACTATTGTGATCAAAAACATTTAATCTCAACTCTGAGGCTGCTCTGTAAATAGTTTTCAAATGAACAATACACATAGCAACTTCTGATCAGACATAAAATAACGTATTGATGTAAACCACACCCACTCCCGGGTTAGACCACGCCCACTCCGAGTACAAATACGGACACAGATAATTTAGATGGTTGAACAGATACAGATACAGATAATGGTGTACTCGCTCATCCCTAGTTTTCAGTTTCGGTGGATGCAGAACCAGGGAAGGTACTCGAGGGGATGGGTAAGCGTTCCGTGACCATATTAGAGTTCAAAACCTAGCTTGTTTGCAGATTTTCTTTAGCAGCTTTAAAAATAAAAATAAATGTTTAAGTTATTGGATTATTAAAACTTGCATTAGCAAATCTTGCACAAAGCTATAGGATCTTTTGAGACGTCAGTGTTTATGTTTCTCACATTGCATCATGGGACCTGTGAGGCAAGAAACAACACATTTTGCCGATAATTGGGTTGTTTTGCATGTTTGGAGGAGGATTCACTTAAGAAAAGGGATCATTCTTGCTGTGTGGTTGGCTGTTTAGCCTGTGGGAAGCTTGAAGAAAAGTTTTATTGGAATTTCCTCCGTAAATGGCCGTAAAATACGAAAGAGATGATAGGAAGCGACCTGGACTCTCCCAAGAAAACCTGGAGTCCTGCAGCAACAGACCGTTTGTGAGGCTCATTTAGCTTTGCTGTCGCTGTGAGGATCTATTCGTTCTCTTTGGCCATCACCCACAAGTGATGTACACAACACTGTGACTAAGCTCGTGGATGCTACCCGCTGCCATTAGCATGACCACAGCTTTCGGGGGGGGGGGGGGGGGGGGGTATTCTTACTTTTTTTCTAGGAATTCTGACTTTTCATTCTGGGAATAAAGTCAAAATTCTCTTTCTTTTCTTTTTTTTCTTTTCAGTGGCCCTAATCCACTTCCATACCTCTGACTTTACATCTATCTATCTACGTATCTATCTACGTGTCTATCTACCAAGGCCGGATTAACCATATGGGCAACTGGGCAATTGCCCGGGGCCCACAAACTCTAAAGGGCCCAGGGCAGCAAGGGCACGAGCAAATTACTGTATCTGTAACCTCCCGCTTTATATTAAACTAGTGTGACCGTACGTCCTGTTTTCCCCGGACATGTCCGCTTTTCACTCTGTCCGGGATGTCTGGACTGGTGGTTCTTGTATTGATGAAAATGTCTGACTTTTCATCCAAGAGCAGGGATGGGGGAGCTGTATATCCTACACATCCAGGGGAGCCGGAAAAAAGTTTTCTACCTATATTACTGTACATCATTTATGGACTCTTTTCAGCAGAGAGCGGCAGAGCGATGATCGGTGCGCAGCGCTCCAGGCTGCTGCGTCCAGCGCACGGTCCATTCTCAAAGTGGCACAACCAAAAAACTATAATTAACACACGATCGTTCATGTCCGCACATGTTCTCTACTTTCTGTCTTATTTGTGCCTGAAGCGCTCTGCGGAGCTCATCACCTGTGCTGCGGTGATTTCACCTCACTGACGCATCGAAACGCGCTCTCCGCTTTGCGGTCAGGAGATCCCTTTGATCTGCTCAAAAGTAACCAATGAGGTGAAAAAGTAGGAATCCAGGCAGCAGTTTTTCTGGAGAGTTTAGAGGAGATGCAGGAAGATGAGAGACAGACAGGACAGGGAATAGTTAAATAAAAACAAGAAAACAAAACAAAGTGTTGAAACGTAAAATGTAGGTAGATTTATCTCCACTACACGTTTTTACTTGTACAAAACAATAAGTTATACACATGTAATATTTATACATCTGATACAATTCAGATCACCTTCAAAACTCAGTCACACACCCAGGGCCGTTTCAAGACATTTTGGGGGCCAAGGCAAAATGACCCCCCCACCACACACACACACCACCACCACCACCACCACCCCACCCCCATAGCTGGGCTCCCCAGATGCCTCTGTGTAATCCATAACCTCTCCAGTAGTGTTAGTTATACAGTGTTTAAAAGCCCCTCAGATATTACTGACATGTTCTAATATTATCAGATGAAAAACTAAATTGTCAGACATGATGTCTCATCTGCTTCTTTTCTAAACTTGCAAAAAGTAACAAAACCATTTGAAAGCCACTATTTGTGGATTCTCTGAAAGTTTCCAGAGTGACATCTTATTTTTTCATTGATCCTGGTCTAATCTCACAGCTGAAACAAGCATCCTTAATAATCTGTGCACAGGAAGCGTACCGATGCTGTAGTAAAACAAAAGTTATAATTTATTATTAATAAAACCTTGTTGCAGCACTAAAGCAGAAAAATTAGATTTTGCAATAAAAATGCAAAATATTTACATATGAATTGTTTTAGAGCCGTTTTATTGGCAGAATCAGATATTAATTTAGTTCTTACAAAAAATGGGTCCCAGTGTTGTGTGGCGTTGCCAGAGTGTGACGTCATAGGCACAGATCCCCTGTCCTCTTGTTTGGAAATGGAAATATTATCACCCTGTATTAAACAAACAGTCCACCCGGGCTTTTGCGCTGCACAGAGACTGTTCGCTGCCTATGACTTTGAACGTCAGTTGAGAGTCAGTCTCTTGCAGACTGACCAATGAAGAGAGGGCCTCAAGTTAAGACTCTCTCCTCATTGGTCAGTCCACACAAGGTGGGTCAAAGGTTACCCTGAGCGGGTTACGTGATGTCAGGCATTCAAGTATTGAGTATATTTACTGCATATTACAGTAAAATATTCTGTATGTGACCATATTATGGTGATCTTTGGGTCGTGATGATGGGACCCTTGAATATTGTTGCCCAGGGTACAATGAAGTCTTAATCTGGCCCTGCTATCTATGTGTCTATCTGTCTGTCTGTCTGTCTGTCTGTCTGTCTGTCTGTCTGTCTGTCTGTCTATCTATCTATCTATCTATCTATCTGTCTATCTATCTAATCTATCTATCTAACTGGGGTTTTGCCTTGGCAACCACCCGAGCCGCGTTCCGCTTGGACTAGCGGTACCCGTCAGCTGTCTGGAGTCCCACAGGCCAAAAAGTCCTGATAGGACTCTTTCTTCAGCTTGACAGCATCCCTAGCCATCTGTTTTCACAAGCGGGTTCGGGGGTTGCCACCATGACAGGCACCGACGATCCTGCAACCACAGCTCTGGTCGGCTGCCTCAACAATGGAGGCACGGAACAGGGTCCATTCAGACTCAATATCCCCTTCTCCCCTGGAACATTTTGGAAGTTCTGTCGGAGGTGGGAGTTGAAGCTCTTTCTGATAGGATACTCTGCCAGACGTTCCCAGCAGACCCTCGCGATACGTTTGGGCCTGCCTGGTCTGACCGGCATCCTCCCCACCATCTGAGCCAACTCACCACCAGGTAGTGGTCAGTTGACAGCTCCGCCCCTCTCTTCACCCGAGCATCCAAGACATCGAGCTGCGGCCTAAGGTATCCTGGTGCCAAGAGCACATATGGACACCTTTATGTCTGAACATGGTGTTCATTATGGACAATCCATGACTGGCACAGAAGTCCAATAACAAAACACCACTTGAATTCAGATTAGTGGGGGCCGTTCCTCCCAACCACACCTCTCCAGGTCTCACTGTCATTGCCCACGTAAGCATTAGTCCCCCAGCAGAATGAGGGAGTCACCGGAAGGAGCGCTTTCCAGCACCCCCTCCAAGTTCTCCAAAAAGGGTGGGTAGTCTGAACTGTAGTTTGGTGCATAAGCACAGACCACAGTCAGAACCCATCCCCCCACACGTAGGCGGAGGGAGGCTACCCTTTCATTCACTGGGGTAAACCCCAACGTACTGGCACCAAGATGGGGGGGCAACTAGTATGTCCACCCCTGCTCGGCGCCTCTCAGTGGGAGCAACTCCAGAGTGGTAGAAAGTCCAACCCCTCTCAAGGAAACTGGTTCCAGAGCTAGAGCCATGCATTAATGTGAGTCCGACTATATCTAGTCAGAACCTCTCAACCTCACACACCAACTCAGGCTCCTTCCCCACCAGAGAGGTGACATTCCATGTGCCAAGAGCCAGCTTCTGTAGCCGAGGACCAGACCGCCAAAGGTCCCCGCCCTCGACTACCACCCATCACACACTGCACCCGACCCCTTTGGCTCCCCCACGAGTGGTGAGCCCATGGGAAGGGGGACCCATATTTCCTCTTCGAGCTGTGCCCGGCCGGGCTCCATGGGTGAAAGCCCGGCCACCAGACACTCGCCACCGTGCCCCACCTCCAGGCTTGGCTCCAGTGGGGGGGCCCGGTGACCCACGTCCGGGCAAGGGAACACGGTTTCCATCTATATAATTCATCATAAGAGGTCTTCGGGCTGCTCTTTGTCTGATCCCTCACCTAATCCACTAAGTATTTTCACACTAAACCTAAAATAACTTTTGTTACCTTTCAAAAATAGGTGCATTCTTGGCATCAAAAAGTGTTTTTAAAAATCACGGCCATCATAGAATCCTTGGTACATAACAACCGAGATCAGAAAATAATTTTTATCGGCCCATAGACTACCAATTTCTTCTTCCTTCTTTTCCCAAGTAGATAGGCATGACTTAGGCTGCCGATTCTATTGACTTCTTCTGTTTATGTTTATTTATGACAGGGATATCAGTTCACAGTGTATGATAGTACACGTTTGGCTTTTGTTTACCAGCTTCTCTCTATACATAAAGTTGCATGACTGAGCTCATGAGTAGGGTTGAGCTTCGAGCATCGATTGGAACCGGTTCCCACTGTTCTTTTTTCCCGGAATCGTTCAAAGTTTTTTATTTCAATTCCTGCAGTAGTTTCGATTCCTAGAATGCAGACGGAAGAGGAATCCTTGGCCGATCTTCGTGAAAAATAAACGTGATCTGAAAATTGTGATAAACGCTTTTCAGAGCTGATCACGCAGCTGTCTGTCTGCAGCACCGAGTCTCCCCTCCCCCCACCCAGATATAAACAAACGCGTCTGCTGAACTTTTACTCCGTAACGTAAACATTAATTCCTGCAGCGTAGAGGAAATGTGTTAAAATATATCAACACGGTGGATTTAATAGAAGCTTTAAAGAACAAACTATGAATCAGAATTAACTGGCCCCTTTGCAAAAAAACATTAAACTTCTTTGTGACCCCCCCCCCCCCCCCCCCATTCATATAGTACAGAACAGATGTAGACCAGAATCTGTTCGACTTCCAAACCGACTACCATTTCCACCAACTATGTGTGGACTGTCTCCACAACGTTGCTCATGACACTCATTTGTCCTCTTTTTGACATAACTATTTTTTCTATCTTATATGAAAAAAATTATAAAATGAATAAAATAGGCATTTGTGATACAATATAGCCTATTTAAATCTATAATGCAATTATAAATTCCTAAAGATGTTTTTATGACATTAACATATGAAGCCGGTGTGAAATAAATTCTATTGGTTAACAGCGAAAGTAAAAGCAGCCATATTTAGGTGGTTGATCTCAGTCAGACGCAGGCCAACCAAAAGGGAGCGCACCCAACCACCTGCAGTTCTGCACTCTGCACTGGCAGACATCAAAATGCCGAAACGAGAGACTACATTTAATCCCGAACGGACAAAGGAATATGGATTAATCGCCAAAAGTAGGAAAGATGACTGTCATGCACATCGTACAGTTCGCCGTTGTGATGTGGACGTAAGCAACAAAGGGAGAGGCGCGCTTGATCGACATGTTAGCGCTGAAAAGCACAGGAGCAACAATCGAAGCACGGGTACGTCTTCTCTTCTTTCCTTCTTCCGTGGAAGGAGTAACGTGTGGAAAAACTAAAGCTAAAGCTTTGTGTGAAAATTTCCTAGCACCCTATTCCATCCAGACACATGTGGATTACATAAAAGAAAACAAACTGCATTATTCACTGGCGACTGACGCATCAAAGGCACGACAAAATGCTTCCCAATAGTCCTCAGATATTTTCACTTTGAAGAGGGCGTGCAGAATGCTCTGCTTGATTTCTACAGTGATAGTAATGAGACATCGGAAGCTATAATAAATCAGCTGCTGGCAAGGGCGTCAGTTTGTTTTCAGAATTGCTGGGGACAATAACCATACACTTGAGTGGGGTTTAAAAATTGCTGGGGACAATAAAGTAGGCTAGCTTAGGGGTCGGCAACCCGCGGCTCTGGAGCCGCATGCAGCTCTTCCATCCATCTGATGTGGCTCTCTGTGCTTGTAAAATAATGAATGGATATTTAAATAAAATGCTTTATATTTTACTGCATTAATTTTACATCTGTATGCCAATTCTAAATGTAAAGATTGTCTGCGTAAACCTGAACAGGTCCAACCCGGTCTTACTGTGAGACCGGGCTGACGGGTCACGCTTGTGCGTAATCATATCGGCGCTTCCTGAGCTGGAGGATGTCAGATTCTGGGCTTCTCCTCAGACGGCTCCTGGATGTGTCGCCACATTGGAGACAGGAACAAGCACTATTCAGCCAAAGTTTCATAATCAGGGAACATTTTCTAAGTGACAAGTCTCGCTTCAGTCAGAGGAATCTTCCTGCATGCGCTCTGGTTCTGCGACGCGCTCAGAGCCAATCTCCACAACTTCAGCTTGCTGTGTACCTTAGTGCACGCTGACAGTGAGCTGCGCTGAGCAAAGTCCAGTTCAGATGGGAATCTTTTCTTGAGTGATTTAGCTACATCTGCGATTTAAGTGGAATAAAGTGTCAGTTCGTCTGCGTGCGTTGGGGTAATTCTTTCTATTCTTTCTCCTTCAAAATAAACGGTCAAATACGGGAACTATCTGGTCAACACAAGCCCTGCTTTTAACTGTTCTGTTTTCTTGTGAAAATTGTTGCAAAGAGATATAATTAAACTTGATTACCACCAGAGCCAGGCGCACTGCGCCGTCATCTCCGTCACTGTAAATGAGGGAAAAACAAAATGATCGGATCCTTTTCTGACCTTCCCCACCTACAAAGTTTAATTACAACAATCAAACGTGACAGAGCCTGGATTTGTATTTTGAACAGTCTAAACATGTTTTAAAAAGAAACGTATGACAAAAGTGGCACCTGCTCAGTAAAACCACCAACAGGGTGAAAAATATCAAATTATTGTAGGCAGAGACGGGCTACAGCTTCTGGATCCACTTTATATAAATCGTTTTATTGATTATCGTCTTATGAAAGATAACTTTGACGTACACGAGCAGACCAGGCGCGTTGCAAGCTTTTCAAAAGTGTGGGGGATGTCTGTGCCTAAAATAAGTTCATGTTATTCATCTTGTTAGTTTAATTTCCATAATAGCGGAGCAGGTGCGAATTTTAGACGCGTCACGCATGTCTCCGTTTTAAACATGTTCAAACTGTTCAGAATACAAATCCAGGCTCTGTCTAGTTAGATTGGTGTAACTAAAGTTTGTACTGAATGAAACTTTACATTAAACCATGTTGAAAAGAAAAGGATCCGATTAAATCATTTCCCCCTCATTTACAGTCAGTGCAGTGCAGTGCGCATGTCTCTGGGGTTAATCAAGTTTAGTTGTTTCTCTGCAACAATCTTCACAAGAAGGCAAAACAGTTAAATGGCAGGTTACAAATATTTCCATTTGACTGTTTATTTTGATGGATAAACTCAAGGATGCTGGTTGTTTTGAAAGAATTACCCCGACGCACACTGATGCGCATGGATGAGCTGACATTTTAATCATTACGCACATCGCGGCGGTAACTAAATCAATCAAGAAATGATTCCCATCAGAACGTCAGAGCTTTATACTGGACACTGTGCTCAGCGCGGATTGGACCGCACACGGTGGACAGTGAGCTGAAGATCTGTAGAGGGGTTCGCAGCGCAGTGCAGGACCACAGAGATGCGGTAAGATTTCCTCCCACTGAATCGGTCTGGAAACCCGGTCTCTCTGAGGGACGTGTCACTTGGAAAAATGTTCTTTTTATGAAATTATGAAACTTTGGCTGAACAGCGCTTGTTCCCGTCTCTAATATGGAGACGCATGACGCATCCAGTCTGAGGCAGAATAGCCTCTTCAGCTCAGAAACACCTGTAGAGACATTTGATCACGCACAAAGTTTATGTGGAGCAGAAGCGGTCGGGCCACGGCAGGTGAAATGTTCGTAGCCTACATGAAGTGAAACTGTTTAATTGTAACATTAATATGTTACTGGACATGCTGGTCTGGTTGGTTAGACCAGTGTTTGAAGTGGAAAACACACACACACACACACACACACACACACACACACACACACACACACACACACACACACATGTAATCTCCATCCACATCCAGACACAATTATCCTCTATTCTTTCACTAGTTGCTCTGCTCTTGTCTGGGCTGACGTAGCTGACGGTGCGCGCGGCGCGCCTAACTAGCGGCTGATGCACATTTTACGCATTTGGAGAGGTGGGCTGGATGCTTTGCTTTTACTGGAAGATGGTCCACTTAACGCACGGGTGTAGACTAAATATTAATGACAAATGAATGAAAATTAAACTGGGAGCTTTTACTTCATATTTTAGAAATAAAAATGACGGGGGAACACATTTATGATGTCTTTTTAAACAAAATTTTCTAGCGCGACCTGCCTGCCTCACTTAAGTCACTGCTTATTAAGGTCTGTCCAAAATTACCGTGGCCCACCCAAAAATGAAAACCTGGCGCCGCGCCTGTTATAAACCTCTGCAAATTGTTGTTCTTCACTTTATCAAACTCAGACTTTGTACAGCTAATGTCAAGATGTAAAATTATTAATTCAGTCGAGCTCTTCCGTCCCTCCCTCTCCTGCTCTCCTGGAAACCCGACATCGGCTGTCAGAAGTGGGAGGTGAAGAAGGAGATGAGGCAAACAGAGTGAGTGCGACATAAAGAAACCAGACTGGTGTGGAGGTGAGCAAACAGCTGGAAAAGTGTGGGTGTTGAATCCCCCACGGGTGCGACGCCCATGCGAGAGACCGGTACCGGCTGCTGTCACCTGGTTGTGAGCAGCTCTCTGCTGTCTGAGGCTAGGCCCCGCCCACAACGCCGCGGCTACTGCGGTGTTTTCTTTACTGTGGG